>NC_042619.1:29190314-29503268 GCF_901001135.1 Rhinatrema bivittatum | reverse complement strand
TGTAGGTTTTGATGTTAGGTTCCACATTAGGAATTATCACTCAGGAAAGAGATCTAGGTGTCATAGTGGATAACATGTTGAAATCATCCGCCTAGTGTGCTGTGGCAGTCAAGAAAGCAAACAGAATATTAGGAATTAATAGGAAGGGAATGGTGAATAAAATGGTGGCTGTCATAATGCCTCTATCGCTCCATGGTGAGACAGCACCTTGAATATTGTGAGCAGTTCTGGTCATCGCATTTTAAAAAATATATAGTTGTAGTGGCAAAAGTACAGAGAAGGGCAACCAAAATGATAAAGGGCATAGAATGGCTCCCCTATGAGGAAATGCTAAAGAGGTTAGGGCTGTTCAGCTTGGAGAAGAAACGGCTGAGAGGGGATATGATAGAGTTCTTCAAAATCATGAAAGGACTTGATCATGTAAATGTGAATCAGTTATTTACTCTTTCGGATGATACAAGGACTAGGGGGCACTCCATGAAGTTAGGAAGTAGCTCATTTAAAACAAATTAGAGAAAATTCTTTTTCACGCAACAAATAATTAAGCTCTGGAATTAATTGCCAGAGGATGTGGTTATGGTAGTTGGTATAACTGGGTTTAAATAAGGTTTGGACAAATTCCTAGAGCACAGTCCATAAACTGCTATTAATCAATAAGGATTAGTAGCCTGGGATCTATTCATTAACGCCCTAATTTTCAATGGCAGGTGCGTGTAAAATCCGGGGGTTATGCACGTGGTTGGGCTGTGTGCACGCCAAGCGCATTTTGGACAAGTCCCCAGCCACATGCGTAACCTCCGATACATGCAGAAATGCTGGGCCATTGAAAAGGGGCAGGGAGGGGGCTGGTTGGGACAGCATGCACCGGTAGCCAGCCAGTGCATGGATGTTACTTCTGCTCCAAAGGAGCAGCAAGTATAAAAACAAAAAAGGTGGGGATAGCTAGGGTTAGTTTAGGGGTCGGGGAGGAGAAGGGAAAAGGGAGGAAGTGTAGGTAGGGATATAGGAAAGTTCCCTCCCAGTCCGCTCCTTAATTGGAGCGGACTGGGAGGGAACTGGGGAAGGTTCTGTTGCATTTCTTTAAAAAATTCCCCCCTCCTTCCGTTGCATGAGTTAAGAGAACACCCACCCATGCATGCGCAGGTGAATATTAAAATCTGGCATGCATGTGCGCATGGGAACTGTATTTTATAATGTGTGTGCTGACGCGCGCATGTTATAAATTAGCTATGTCTGTGTGTGCCAGGAACCGCATGCACATGGACGCACACACTATTCTTTTAAAATCGACCCCTTAATGTTTGGGAACTTGCCAGGTACTTGTGACTTATAGAAACATAGATAGAAACATAGAAATGATGGCAGAAGAAGACCAAACGGCCCATCCAGTCTGCCCAGCAAGCTTCACACATTTTTTCTCTCATACTTATCTGTTTCTCTTAGCTCTTTGTTCTATTCCCCTTCCACCCCCACCATTAATGTAGAGAGCAGTGATGGAGCTGCATCCAAGTGAAATATCAAGCTTGATTAGTTAGGGGTAGTAGGGGTAGTAACCGCCGCAATAAGCAAGCTACACCCATGCTTATTTGTTTTACCCAGACTATGTTATTCAGCCCTTATTGGTTGTTTTTCTTATCCCCTGCTGTTGAAGCAGGGAGCTATGCTGGATATGCGTGAAGTATCAGTTTTTCTTCTCCCCTGCCGTTGAAGCAGAGAGCTGTGCTGGATATGCGTGAAGTATCAGTTTTTCTTCTCCCCTGCCGTTGAAGCAGAGCTATGCTGGATATGCGTGAAATATCAGTTTTTCTTCTCCCCTGCCGTTGAAGCAGAGAGCTATGCTGGATATGCGTGAAGTATCAGTTTTTCTTCTCCCCTGCCGTTGAAGCAGAGAGCTATGCTGGATATGGTTGGCCACAGGATACTAGGCTTGATGGACCCTTGGTCTGACCCAGTATGGCATATTTTATGTTCTTATGTACCTTAAAGAATAACAAAGGACAAGTAAAACCACCTTATTATTATTTGTGATTACCAACTCTCCTTGCCTTATGTTCTGGTTGTAATTCCATTTGCCCCAGAAACTAACCATTTTGTTTTGTTTATCTGTTGAATATATAACTATGAATGTCATCTTGTAAACTGTTGCGATCTATACATGGAACGACGGTATATAAAATATCTAAATAAATTAAATAAGTAGTGTCTGACATATACCAATCAACAGAAGTATTGATGGATTATTCTAAAATTTATTTAGCTCAGCCTGCAGCAGTGGAGGACGCTTCTGGTTTTTTTTTCCGGGGGCTTCCTATTCCACAGATATCTAATTTCCAGTCTCAATTTTTAAATTCCCATATTACATGTTTATAGGAGGAATCTATTATTAAAAGCTTGAAGTTGGCTAAGGCAACAGGTTTAGGTGGTTATGGGTCTAAGTTTTATAAGGTTTTATCTTCTCAGGTGACAAAAAGTTTGTTGGATATGTATAATTATAGCTAACAATGGTTGAGCTACTTTTGGGAGCTAACCATTCTATGATTAGTCTTTTTCTTAAACCTGGGAAAGGGGTTCGTATTGGCCTATTTCATTAATTAATGTTGATATTAAAATATTGGCTACTATTTTAACTAAAAGACTGTGTATATTACTTCCATACCTAATTTCAGAAAGCTTCGTATGGTGAAGACATGGGGGTCAAAAATCTTAGAAAGCTGATTAATGCTTTCTTTCAAAAAGGGAAACTTTGATAAAATGAGAAAAATTGTTAGAAAAAAACTGAAAGGAGCAGCTACAAAAGTAAAAAATGTCCAAAAGGCGTGGTCATTGTTAAAAAATACCATTCTAGAAGCACAGTCCAGATGTATTCCACACATTAAGAAAGGTGGAAAGAAGGCAAAACGATTACCGGCATGGTTAAAAGGGGAGGTGAAAGAAGCTATTTTAGCCAAAAGATCTTCATTCAAAAATTGGAAGAAGGATCCAACAGAAGAAAATAGGACAAAGCATAAACATTGGCAAGTTAAATGTAAGACATTGATAAGACAGGCTAAGAGAGAATTTGAAAAGAAGTTGGCTGTAGAGGCAAAAACTCACAGTAAAAACTTTTTAAAATATATCCGAAGCAGAAAGCCTGTGAGGGAGTCAGTTGGACCGTTAGATGATCGAGGGGTTAAAGGGGCACTTAGAGAAGATAAGGCCATCGCGGAAAGATTAAATGATTTCTTTGCTTCGGTGTTTACTGAAGAGGATGTTGGGGAGGTACCCGTAATGGAGAAGGTTTTCATGGGTAATGATTCAGATGGACTGAATCAAATCACGGTGAACCTAGAAGATGTGGTAGGCCTGATTGACAAACTGAAGAGTAGTAAATCACCTGGACCGGATGGTATACACCCCAGAGTTCTGAAGGAACTAAAAATGAAATTTCAGACCTATTAGTAAACATTTGTAACTTATCATTAAAATCATCCATTGTACCTGAAGACTGGAGGATAGCAAATGTAACCCCAATATTTAAAAAGGGCTCCAGGGGCGATCCGGGAAACTACAGACCGGTTAGCCTGACTTCAGTGCCAGGAAAAATAGTGGAAAGTGTTCTAAACATCAAAATCACAGAACATATAGAAAGACATGGTTTAATGGAACAAAGTCAGCATGGCTTTACCAAGGCAAGTCTTGCCTCACAAATCTGCTTCACTTTTTTGAAGGAGTTAATAAACACGTGGATAAAGGTGAACCGGTAGATATAGTATACTTGGATTTTCAGAAGGCGTTTGACAAAGTTCCTCATGAGAGGCTTCTAGGAAAAGTAAAAAGTCATGGGATAGGTGGCGATGTCCTTTCGTGGATTGCAAACTGGCTAAAAGACAGGAAACAGAGAGTAGGATTAAATGGGCAATTTTCTCAGTGGAAGGGAGTGGACAGTGGAGTGCCTCAGGGATCTGTATTGGGACCCTTACTGTTCAATATATTTATAAATGATCTGGAAAGAAATACGACGAGTGAGATAATCAAATTTGCAGATGACACAAAATTGTTCAGAGTAGTTAAATCACAAGCAGATTGTGATAAATTGCAGGAAGACCTTGTGAGACTGGAAAATTGGGCATCCAAATGGCAGATGAAATTTAATGTGGATAAGTGCAAGGTGATGCATATAGTGAAAAATAACCCATGCTATAATTACACGATGTTGGGTTCCATATTAGGTGCTACAACCCAAGAAAGAGATCTGGGTGTCATAGTGGATAACACATTGAAATTGTCGGTTCAGTGTGCTGCAGCAGTCAAAAAAGCAAACAGAATGTTGGGAATTATTAGAAAAGGAATGATGAATAAAACGGAAAATGTCATAATGCCTCTGTATCGCTCCATGGTGAGACCGCACCTTGAATACTGTGTACAATTCTGGTCGCCGCATCTAAAAAAGATATAATTGCGATGGAGAAGGTACAGAGAAGGGCTACCAAAATGATAAGGGGAATGGAACAACTCCCCTATGAGGAAAGACTAAAGAGGTTAGGACTTTTCAGCTTGGAGAAGAGACGACTGAGGGGGGATATAATAGAGGTGTTTAAAATCATGAGAGGTCTAGAACGGGTAGATGTGAATCGGTTATTTACTCTTTCGGATAGTAGAAAGACTAGGGGACACTCCATGAAGTTAGCATGGGGCACATTTAAAACTAATCGGAGAAAGTTCTTTTTTACTCAACGCACAATTAAACTGGAATTTGTTGCCAGAGAATGTGGTTCGTGCAGTTAGTATAGCTGTGTTTAAAAAAGGATTGGATAAGTTCTTGGAGGAGAAGTCCATTACCTGCTATTAAGTTCACTTAGAGAATAGCCACTGCCATTAGCAAAAGGTTTGGATAAGTTCTTGAGAAGTCCATTAACCGCTATTAATCATGTTGACTTAGGGAATGGCCTGGTTTGGCCTCTGCTAGAAACAGGATGCTGGGCTTGATGGACCCTTGGTCTGACCCAGCACGGCAACTTCTTATGTTCTTATGTTAAATTATTGTATAATTGTCCTTAAGCTCGCTTGAAAGTGAATGGCTCTGTTTCCTTACAATTTTCACTTTTTTTGTGGTACACGACAGGGATGCTCATTGTTTCCAATTTTATATTTATCTATAGAATCATTAGCACTTACGATGAAAACATCAGCTGATGTTCAGGGTTTTAAAAGGGGATCCCAGGAATACTGTATTTGCTTATATGCGGATGATATGTTATTTCTGGGTAATCCTACCCAGGTGATTTTTATACTAGATATATTTAGTATATGTGGGAAATTTACAGGCTTAAAATTACATGCTCATAAATCAGAAGCATTGGCTGTTGAAGAAATCACATGTGAGTTCTGGCATGGTCAATTCCCTTTTAGCTGGGCACCGGGTAAGTTTGAGTATCTAGGGATCTGGATTCCTCGGGATAAATTGTTATTGTATCAGTTAAATATACAAACTTTGTTTGAATTCCAAACCCAACTTTGGGCTTGGATGGATTTAACTCTGACATTATTTGTAAGATGGTACCCTCTATAAAATGAATTTTTCCTAAATTGTTATACCATTTGCAAATGGTGCCATGCTGGATCCCAAAGATTTGGCTTATTTAAAGTTGTTGTTAATTGGTTTTCTATGGCGAGACAAACTAGCTCGAGTGGACTATTTGAAACTTTTAAGGGAAAAACAATTTGGAGGACTAAATCTTCTGGATATTAGATTTTATAATATTGCCTGTCAGCTAAGGTTTGTGTGGGAATGGATCACATCTTATGCATTTTGTACAAAAGATTTAATAGCTGGAAAAGCGACTCCTTTCTCACCATTGGGTCTGCCTCATATGCCCCAAGGAGTGCTACCTGTTGATTTGAAAGTTTGCCCTTTTTTTTCAAGTCAACACATATAGCGTGGCAAGCATTATGTAAATGGTGGGGTGGTACTTCTGAAATTTCAGGATTGCTTCCTTTAGTAGATAATCCTGCTTTTTCTCCTGGTTTACAGAATAAAGTATTTAAGGAATGGAGGAAGAAAGGTATTATTGATATCTCTTCCATGTATTGTTTTGGAAGGGGTTGTATTTTTTCCTTTGATCAATTGTGTAAAAAAATATAATTTGCCACGGTCTCATTTCTGTGCATATTTACAGACCAGACATTACATACAATCTTTACAAAATAGTTGTGAAGGATTATTTCATGTAGAGTCCCTGTCAGAAATTCTTAGTTTTGTAGGGAGGAAAAAGAATGGGTTCGCCTGCTGGTTTATATTATGAATGGTTAAGATTAATCATGAGGTTCTTCAAGATGTGGCTCATTATTGGTCTATTAATACTGGGGTGAAGGTCTCTTCAGAAGATATAGTTCAATGTTTTATGCACTGTACAAACATTTCATTAGATGCCAAGTATCAAGAATTATTTTTTAAACTTTTACATCATAGCTATGTGGATTATGTTAAAGCTCATAGATATGGCATAGTAATGTCTGATTGCACAGAAAAAGGCACTCTCATCCATAACCTCTTTTTGTGTCATAAATTATATCCTTTCTGGGAAGAAATGTTCTCAGTGATTCATAGTGTTAGGGAGTGAGACCGGTCTATGATGGTTATCTTTTGTTATTGAGCTCATCCTTGTTTACGATTTCTGTCTCACACGGCTATAAGCATTTTATTTATGTAGCATTGTTACTGGCTTTCCATTATATTTTGAAATTCTGAATACAATCTGAGTTTGCTCCTATTTCTCTCTTGATCCAGAATCTGACCAATTAGATGAATAGCGAGAGAGACTGGATATTATTTTTATGCAACTGCAAGTTTCTCAGGATTATTAAAAAAAAGCCTGGATGACATGTCATAACTTACTGCCTGCTAACATGAAAGATCATTTAAAATTATTGGGTTTTGTTAATTGGATTTAATATTACAACATTGTTGGGAGTGAATGTATATGGTGTGTTTGGTTGTCTTGTGTATGTGGTTAGGAATGCTTGTCATTCTTGGTATTTGTTTAAAACTAGCTAGGAGGCACTATATTCTGTAATTGAAGTTCTGTACTATTTTATTTTGCTTGTTCTATTTCTTTTGTATTTTTAATGGGTTTTTTTGTGTTATACTGGTGTTCTCTTGGCATGAAAATAAACATAATAAAAAAACAAACCCCTCGGTTCCTCCCTGCTCAGAGGGAGGAACCAACTTATCGCCCATTGAAGTAATATGTCCACTTTGGAGCAGAGTTGGATCTAGTGAATTATACTGGCAGATGGAAGAAATGCAAGCAGTATCCACATTCTACAATCTTCAGTACCCAGCAATCCCTGGTGATTTTCTTCCATTCTAGAAGTAGCCGAATCCTCCTCTCCATTACTGCAGACAGGGACTAAGATTCTGTCCCCATCAAAAATTGGGACCTGCCTTCACTTGAGGCTGCTGGACTGCCTTCAGCTGGCACCGTTCGTGCGGGCATCCTCTGCGTAGAAATTGTTGTTCTA
This sequence comes from Rhinatrema bivittatum, assembly GCF_901001135.1. Classification (NCBI taxonomy): domain Eukaryota; kingdom Metazoa; phylum Chordata; class Amphibia; order Gymnophiona; family Rhinatrematidae; genus Rhinatrema; species Rhinatrema bivittatum. The sequence continues at coordinate 29,495,768 of NC_042619.1, read as the reverse complement.
TCAGAGGAGCATCACTAGAAGAATTCTTACTTATATGAGAAATGTGAGGTCTTCTGAGTAGAAAGTTGATCAGCAACAGTAAAGACTGGAGAACTACATGTTCCTTTATCTGAGACACAGTCTCCCTGAATTTGTCTCTGCAGAGATTGTCCCATTTCTAGGGGCCATCTGCCAGCTTATCATGGACATCCTCTTGCCCTTAACCATGCCATTCTCTGGGCTCCAACAGCAGTGGCTAAATCCCTAGTTTCTGAATCAGACTTCATAAACGGAACAAATAGTGTTTCTTTCATTCCTCTGCAACCAGGAACACCTGACAACAGGCTCTCTGCTCCTCACCCAGGGAGTCCATAAATAGCTTAATTTTGTTGATGCAATTGTGCAAATATTGCATCATATAAAGCTGGTCTGGCTACTCAAGAATTAAGAATTGAGCTTTGGAAGAACTTCTTTTTGAAAAAATCAAGAATTCTTGGATCCTTCCTGCACAGACTTAAATGATCATTTTCTTTGCTTTTTTTTTTATTTTTCTTTGCAATTTTTATTGCTGTTAGTCAGTGATATATATGAAAAATACTGGAAATATACATAGAGGTAAATTTGCTTTTTTTTTTTAGAGCAGTCTCCAGCACTGATGGGGGAAATCTGTCCATCCTAAATCCAGCTCTCTTACAATGATAGGCAAGAAGCTGGGCTCTCCCACATTCTTGTTTGAAGGTTGAAGAATTTTGTGAATCGGAACGCCACTCGCTCATACAGGATCTCTACCAAATGAAGAATGTCAAACCGCTCTTTTCAAGGGTCTTTATCCCTCTGCACATGGACATGGATTGCCTTTCCCAGCTTATTTTGAAATTTTGGATAGGAGTGCTCTGGGAGGGGTCAGAAGGGATATCCATTAACCCCCCTCTCTCAAACCCGACAATAAAGATGACTGGGGCAGGAACCTTAGTGGTCTCAAAGATGTGAGCTCCTGTGGTTGTTATAGGGACCAGGCATTCTATCATCCTCTTTTTCCAATAGCCAGTGAATTTCCTTTAACTCTATTAATGGAGCCGATCCCTGAAGGCTAACCCCAGGAACACGCAGCTGTTGCACTAGGGTGGAAGTGACTGGGACTCCCACTTCAGGGGTGTGCACTGGTCATAAGGGACAGGATAGGATGCAGGATCTGATTGTCATTTGCTGCCAAAGATATAAAAAAAAGTCTTAAGTAACTCACCATCTGGTCTCCTGACTGATGTCCCGGCGGTGGTATTGGTGAAGATACATACTCCTCAGCTACTGAGACAGATCGTCACTCTAGAAGGCTTTTCCAGAACCCCATAGATGGGCTTCTGATTGTACCTTGGGTCTGTTCTGTTGAGGCAACAAAGCATAGGATGGAACAGATGGGAGCTGGGGTTTCTAGCTGCGGTGTTCTGGGTTGTGAGCCCCTCTCCAAAGCCACTAACAGGGTTCCTGTAGGTCTGGGAACCGGCTAGGTGTGAACAAAGCATAAACATCTTCATAGCCAAAAAAGATGACGGGACTTGGACTAAATGTTTCCTGGTGGACACAATGAGTGAGAGGTTCATGAGGCAACAATCAAACAGGAACTCCTGCACATGCTCAGTAGAGCAAAACCTACAGAGGGTGGGATCCATTCAGCACTGCTGGATGACATCATCCATGTGTCATGGCTAATTCAGTCCTGCTTATCAATGGAGAACTATGACAAAACACAATTTACAGAAATGAGGAGTGAGACAGTGAGGAGGAAAGCTCTGATGAAACTAAGGGCCAGATTCATTAAGACTTCTCCCACTTTGTGTCTATGGGAAAAACCCTTAGTGAATCAAGTACTAAGTTAGAGATGGAGGAGGTCTTGGAGATAAATGAAAAGGAGAGCAAAGCAAGGAAATATGAAGAAGTATGTCTGGCACAGTGCAAGATTGAGGAGTACAGTGTAAAGCTCTAGGAGATATCAAACACAGCGCTGCAGGAATGGGAAGAAGTGACAGACTGTGTAATGGAGATTAGAGAGATTGGGAGTGAGAGATAGGAGCCAGAGGTGGGAAGCACAATTCTTTCTGCAATTTGCATGCGTTTTCATTTGTGTTAATGTTCTAAAAATTCAGTTCATTTTTCTCTGCAATTTAGTGTGAAATGGAACATACCAGTGCTGTGATGTTGTGTGGCCTGAGTAGCTTTATATTTCTAGGCTTGTTTCTTTTTCTCATCAAGATCAGTTAATTTCTTCAACTAACATACTATCTTCATACAAATATAATGTATTTGAATGGGATCAGAAATTAACAAGGTCCATAATCAAAACCTATTTAGACAGACAAACTCAAAAGTTATCTGTCTAAAAAGCAAATGTAGCATATTCAGCCACTTATCCAGCTAAATTATAGCTGAATAAGTAGTTATCTGGCTATAATTTAGCTGGATAAAAAAAAAGGTGTTTTAGAGACATTATGGAGAGGGGCTGAGATATCACGCTAACCTAGCCGAATATTGGGTATATCCAACTAGGTTAGCCAGATAACTTTCTACTTATATCTGGGTAAGTAGCTCTGTATCTGTATTAAAAAAAAAAAAAGTCCACAGCTCCCATCATCATGAAATTGTACTGTCGTCCAGCACTCCTCAAATATATTACTGGGCCATCTCTCCACCCCACCTCACCCTTTTCCTGTTTTCACAGTAAAATTTCTATTGCGACCCCCTTCCTCAGTCTCAAGCTATTTATTAGCCACCCCCTTGAAACCCCAATGACCATCATCCCTGTCGGGACAGAGGGTTTCACTCACCTGCTCCCAGTGACACTACTGCTGTATCTGATAGGCAGCGCTGGATACATAAACCACGCTCCCATGTGTCACGGTGGGGAGGGGGAGGGGGGCTAACAGTTTGAGACAGAGGGAAGGGGATTCCAAAGTTCGAGGGGAGCGGGGTGAAGCTAGAAATTTTACAGTGAAAACAAGCTCAATAATGTATTTGAGAAGTGCTTGGTGAGACACTGCAATTTACGATGAGGATGGGAGCTGCTGGCTTTGATTTTTTTTTTTAATACTGATACAATGCTACTTACCCGGATATATTTTAAAGATATTCTGATCAGTAGGCAGATATCTAGTCACACAAGGTCAGATAATTTTAAAACCTAACCGGCTACATTCAAACATAGCGGTTAGGTTTTACAGTTAGCCGGATAACGTTAAACAAGAATATGCAGAAGGATGTTTACTGAATATATGGGACAAGTTAACTTGTCCACTAAACAGCCTACTGAATATTGGCCTCAACATTTCTAAGTCAATTTGAAGTGGCAGTCTATTTTCACATATACATCCAAATTTATGACCATAGAAATTTTGAATTCTTCTACTAACAGTTTAATTTGTAAAAATCTAAATTCAAGGCTAATCAAAAACTTCAATATCAAATATGAAATCACATGTTTAAAACTTCAAAATTGTAATTAAAATATTTTACATTACAAAGAACAGAACTGCAATTTTTAAATGACTTGATGCAAAAAAAGGAGTAATTTAGCTACTGTTAAATTGCTTATTTATAATAGAGATTCTTGACGGCCACAAACAGGTCTCACTTTTTGCATAACTGAAACATGCAAAGTAACCTACTTCCTGGACGAGGTATGTAAATATATTCACTGTGACCCATCCTGAAACCTAGGCCTGCTTGTAACCTTAGAAGAGCAGAGTTGACAACATGAGATTTCAAACAATTTGCATCCTTTATATTTTGTTCTGTCAATAACATTTGTACTACAATGTATTAAGGTAACTCCTTGTCTCCAATTAGTGCACAGTGAAGCTGGATGGATCCAACCTTGTTTCTGCATTTCTCCGATTTTACTGGACTTTAGAAGGGACTGCATGCTGCAATATCTTGGTACCCCGTTTCATGGCATTTCAGCACTTGCAAATACAGCTGAAGTCCTTATCCTTCGGAAACCTGAAAGAAAATTCTATCCATACTAAATATTTTCTTCAGCAGACCTGCCAGCAGTTGTGGATGTCTAGGAAATCTGCCTCATGCTACATTGTTTTAGTCCAGCTTTGATGCACCTTTTCTTATTTAATCTCTAATTTCATTATTAGCAGTTACTTAGTCTTTTGATCGCTGGTGGGATATCTTGACTTTTTCACCCGTGAACCTTTAAGCATAGGAATAATATAACCAAACACCATTACTGAGCAAACCATACCTGAAATGACAAAAACAGAAATAGAAAAACTTTTAAAACTGTTGTCCTGAGAAAACACCTGTTACAGATAAGCAACTTTTTCGGTGAAGACAAGTAGGTTCACAGTGTCACACAAATGGGATTTCCTAGCAAAGGGCTACATTCAAGCAAATCTGAAAAACAGTAAGAACCACAAATTGATGGGAGAATATTTTTGTTTGGAAAAATAATTTTGTTTGTCTTTTAAAAAAAAAAGGTTAACATCTGAATTTTGGATTTGGTTACTCATATTTCCAAATCTGAGCTCAAGATGAGTTACATTTGAGGTATTACATGGAATAAAATTGAGGGGATAGAGTTAAGCTGTACTCCTCTCCGAGGCCAATGGGAAGGGATTTTTGAGCCCACCAGCAAGCTGTATTTCTAGGCCAGTGCTTATCAACTCAGTCCTTGGGCTACACATCTAGCCACTCTGGTTTTCAGAATATCCGCAATGAATTTGCATGCACTGCCTCCATTATATGCAAACTAATTTCATGTATATTCATCATGAACATTTTGAAAACCAGACTGGTTGGACGGGCCTGAGAACCATTGCTCTAGGCAATAGTGGGATGTTACTATCTCAGGAGTCTGGTTTTCAAGACATCCATAATAAATATGCATGAGATATATTTGCATTCATTACCTCCACTGTATGCAAATATATATCTCTTGTAAATGTATTTTGAATATCCTGAAAACCAGATCCATTTGTGGCAGTAGATGACCAGAATTGCCTACCCCTGATCGATACAGACTGAACTCCACATAACGGCCTTATACCTCTCAATGGAGATGTCCCCATGGCACTAAAATTAGAGGGTCTTTGATGCTCATCTAAGGCAGTGGGTCCCACATTTTTTTGTTTCACGACACAGCTACAGAGTTCATTTCATTGTGGCACACCACCAGCTTCCCCATCATTACTTTTTATCTTCCCTCTCCCCTCCTCCCCCTGACACTCACCACCTTCTCTCTCTCTCTCTCCCCATCATCACTACCTTCCCTCTCCACCTTTTCTCCTCACCCCCTGGCATCAACACCTTTCCTCTCCCCCTCCTCTAGCATTATCACCTTCTTCCACCTTGCTTCGCTACCCACACCCATCATCACCTTCCCTCTCTCTCCCTCTATCATCCCCTCTTTTTCCACCTTTTCTCCTCCCCCCATTGGCATAATCACCTTGCCTCTCTTCTGTACTCCATCATCATCATCCTCCTCCACCTATCCCCCTAGCATCCTCACCACCTTCCCTCTCCTTCCACCCTTGGGCATTTATTTCCCTTCCCTTTCTGTCCACCTCTGGCCTTACCTTCCCTCTCCCTCATTTCCTGGCATCATCATCTTTTTCCACAAACCCCTGGCATCATCTTGGCTGTCTCCCCCTCCCTGCCTTCATCTTCTTCTCTTCCTCTCCCTCCACACCCCATGGCACATTCAGCTGTCCTTTCCCTCCCCCGCCATGTCTTGGAATAGGAGCAGTCTGAACAGGCTTACCCAGTGCTGCTTTTTTCTCATCTTTTGGCTTGCCCCTGCAATTGGAACTGCATGGGGCCAGCAAATCTGGCAAGTGAACAGGGCCCTTGCACTTTCTATTGCAGAGGGGAAAGCAGAAACAGCTGCAGATAAGCCTGCTCCCCAAACTCCCCTGCTGGTGGGAGGACAGCCTGCAGGCCACGATGGAAAGAGATTGAAGGCCTCTGCCATTGGGTTTTCAGGATATTCACAATGAACATGCATAAGATAAATCTGCTTGCATAGCTGGTTTAGGAATCACTGTTTCAAAATGGTACATTTTGTCATTGCATTCACAAGCCCATTATGAGCAAAAGAAACAAAGTGGTGTGGTCTACAACTTGTGCACTTTAGTCCACACAAGGTAGAAGATGATAGCAATGAAGCATTCTACAAAGACATGTAGTATATTACATCCTCACAAGGGGTGATATCCAATGGAGCCCAGTGCAGGAAGATTATACAAAAGCTTCTAGAAGTGTTTGGCATGCTCCACCAAGCATATGCAGAATGACCCATGTCACGTGTACTCCTCAGTTCTAAGTTTTCCGGAGAGCTCTATTGTGTCAGTTTTCTCTCAAGACATACATTCATTCATTCATTTATGGATGGATGGATTTTTTATGTACCGCGGCACGTTAAAAAACATCACCTCGGTTTACAATGAACAATAATTCAGCAACAAGCTTTACAATCAAATGAATTTAGAATGGAACATAACAGATATAAATTAAAACCAGTAAACAAATTAAAATCATATAATACAATGGAGACGTACTTAACAGGTGAAGGGTATATAATGATACAATTATATATAGTTAGTGGAATATATAACAGGAGATGTATATAACTTGGGAGTCTGTATTTTAGGATAGATCCATGGATCAGAAATAGTCTTTACAAAAGTAAAAGTAGTGCAAACATTTAGATCAATGAATGTAGCTGGAGTTATTGTAATGATCAATGAATGTACATGGAGTTATTGTATGTCGTCTGCTTGGAGAGTTAACGATAATTGTATGTGTAACATATTTAGTAGTTTCTGAAGGGGAGATGTTCATTAAGTGTAGGCTTGTTTGAACAGCCAGGTTTTAAGGTCCTGTTTAAATTTCGTATGGCAGGGCTCCTGGCGCAGATCTGTGGGCATTTTGTTCCAGATGTTGGTTCCAGCAATCGTGAATGATCGTTCTCTCGCTGAAACATGTTTTATATGTTTGAGTGTTGGGATAGAGAGTTTAGCCAGGTGCATTTTTCTTGTTGGTCTGTCTGATGTATGGAATTTAAAATGATCGGAGAACCAATGCATATCTTGGTTATAAACTGAAATTATAAATTTCAACTGTTTTTTCAATTGCATATAAAATAATCATTTATCATTTAAATTAAGTTGATACATCCCCCAAGATAAAAAACATTTATCTTATACTTTTACTTTTCATAGTATTTGATTTTTTTAAATATATTTTTCCATGCAGGACCTCCCACTTTTCAAGATTCCACTCCTCTGAGTGTCAGTAGATAGGTTTTGCCTTTTTTTTTTTTTTTCTTCAAGTTTTCTTAATATTTTGTCCATCAGGCACTGGGCAGTATGGATTGGGATTTTTGAAATCTAACCCTTTGTTTTTGCCTCTCTAGTTTTTCAGCCCATGTCCTGAAAGATGAAGGTCAGTGGCTTCAAGTGCCCTATTACAGATCCTTATGATAGATATCTGCTTTGCTGAAGAGAAAATTAAGAACAAAAAGCCAATCTGTATGTCCTTAGGAGTAGTGACTCACCAAAGAGAAAGGAACAGCACTAGAGTTTATATGAGCGAGTCTATAGCCATATATTAATACATCTCATGGGTGTGAGCAAGCTGGAAAAATGTGCCTGACATCTCTAAACAAAGGTAGCCTGGATCTCTCGATCATTCACCCATGTGGCCCTAGGAGGTGCTAAATAATGTCTATTTTTCAACTGTTTTTTCAATTGCATATAAAATAGTCAATTATCATTTAAATTAAGTTGATACATCCCCAAGATAAAAAACAGGGGGACTTATCTTTGATGGTTCATTGCTCTCTATTATGCAGTATCATCTGATCTCCAAACATTCAAAGAGGTCTGCCAACCCGGCCCTAAAAGCCAAACTTTTAAAGATCCACACCAGCACTGTCATCATGGTTGTTCAATTCCGAACAGTCAAAACAAAATAACTTTACTAGTATCTCAAAATGAAAACTTTCAAAAGGAAACCACTGTTCTAAGAAATCCAAAATACATGTACAGAAAAAAAACTGTATGTTCAAAGAAAAACCAAAAAGTCTAAGTTGATACTTAAGCCATCAGGGGCCAGTGTCTTCAGATGGTAAATCTAACTTTGTTCAATTTGAAGGTGGCAGTGTGAAAAGTCGCCACCATGGACCTGTATTTAAAATTTTCAGCCACCATAGAAGAGCATCAGATATCCTTTTTGGATCTCACCATTCACAAAACTTTGGCTGAATTTTGTACAACGCTGTATAGAAAACAGACTCAAATAAGAACATAAGATATGCCATACTGAGTCAGAGCAAGGGTCCATCAAGCCCAGTATTGTTTCCAACAGTGGCCAAGCCAAGTCCCAAGAGCCTGGCAAGTACCCAAACATTAAATAAATCACAACATACTATTGCTTATTAATTAATAGCATTTATGGATTTTTCCTCTAGGAACTTATCCAAACCTTTTTAAAACCCAGTTACACTAACTGCTGTAACCTAATCCTCTGGCAATGAATTCCAGAGTTTAACTATGTGCTGAGTGAAAAAGAATTTTCTTTGATTTGTTTTAAATGAGCTACTTGCTAACTTCATGGAGTGCCCCCCTCTCCTTCTATTATCTGAGAGAATAAGTAACTGATTTACATTAACTTGTTCAAGTCCTTTCATGATTTTGTAGACCTCTTTATCATATCTCCCCTTTCAGTCATCTCTTTTCCAAACTGAACAGCCCTAACTTCTTTAGCCTTTCCTCATAAGTCAGCTGTTCCATTCCCTTTATCATTTTGGTTGCCCTTCTCTGCACTTTCTCCAGTGCAACTATATCTTTTTTAAGATGCAGTGACCAGAATTACGCACAGTATTCAAGATGTGCTCTTATCAAGGAGCAATACAGAGGCATTATGACATCCATCCTTTTTTTCACCATTCCCTTCCTAATAATTCCTACCATTCTGTTTGCTTTTTTGATGTATTATCCACTATGACACCTAGATCTCTTTCCTAGGTGGTAACTCCTAAGATAGAGCCTAACATAATGTAACTACAGCAAAGGATATTTTTCCCTATATGCACCACTTTGCCCTTGTCCACCTTAAATTTCATCTGCCATTTGGAAATCCAATCTTCCAGTCTTGCATAGTCCTCTTGCAATTCATCACAATCTGCTTGAGATTTAACTACGCTGCATAATTTTGTGTCAGCTGCAAATTTGATAACCTCACTCTTCATACCCCTTTCCAGACCATTTATAAATATATTAAAAAGCACTGGTCCATGCACAGATCCCTGAAGCACTCCACTATTCACCTTTTTCCCCTGTGAAAAAAGACCATTTAATCCTGCTCTCTGTTTCCTGTCTTTTAACCAGCTTGCAATCCACAAAAGGACATCACCTCCCATCCCATCACTTTTTAGTTTTCTTAGAAGCCTCTCAGGCAGGATTTTGTCAAATGCCTTCTGAAAATCCAAATACACCACATCTACCTTTCACCTTTGTCCACATGTTTATTCACCCCTTCAAAAAAATGTAGGAGATTTGTGAGGCAAGACTTCCCTTGGGTAAATGCATGCTGGCTGTGTCCCATCAAACTATGTCTATTTAAATGTTTTGTGATTTTATTCTAACAGTTTCCACAATTTTTCCCGGCACTTAAGTGAGGCTCACCAGTCTAGAGTTTCCCAGACCACCCCTGGATCACTTTTTAAATATCTAGGTTACAGTGGCCATCTTCCAATTTTCAGGTACAACGGATGATTTTAATGATAGGTTACAAATTATTTGAAATAGCTACCTGTAATTTGATAGCGCACATCCCCAAAGTCTTAAGCAAAATTTGCTGGTTAGTTGTTCTGATTATGGTGGATTTGCTCAGAATTGATTTTTTTTTTTTTCAATTAAATTTTTATTGGCAATAGCATTCACAACCACAACATGATAAAACAGAACATCATTGTACATAAATAGTGATCAATGATCCGTATACATGAGGCATGCTCAGCCAAGGTACATTTTATCCCCATATATCCCACCCCACCCTCCCTCCCCCTCTCTAATGCACGCTAGGGATCTTCGTTCAACCTTGCTGATTGCTGTGGAACTAACCTTCAAGTATTCCCAAACTCCATCATCTGACAATTTCCAGTGTCAAGGGTTTCCCAAAGCTTCACCCACACTGCCAAATATTTATCCAAGCCAAGGGTACCAAACCTCAAAATGTTTTATACCAACATAGAAAAGGGTCCCATATTCGAGTGTGATGGGCTACATTGTCTTTCTGGGTGGCCATCAAATAATACCAGTAATGCACTGACCATAGTCTTTTCATGACCGCTTCTGCAGTAGGCGGCAGTTCCTTACGCCAGTGGGCTGCAATTTCTTGCTTGCTGCACATAGCATATGGTTAACTAAAATCCTCAGACAGGATGGCCATATTGAAGGATAGGCTGACAGCAAATAAGTTTCAGGGGTGAAGGGAATGGTTAAATCAGTCATCTATAGAAGTAGCCCAGCAATCCGTTTCCAAAATGGTATTACCCTAGGGTAGGACCACCAAACATGAAGGAATGATCCTTCCATGGCACACATCCTCCAACATTTATTATCTCTAGTTGGGTACATTCTGCTTAACTTAAGGGGCATAAGATACCAGCAGTATACCCATTTATAATTAGTCTCAATGTTAACCGAAATAGCCAAAAGTTCTGTTCCTAAAACAGCGTGTCCATTGTTGTTTGAACCACTTACACCCCCAATCCCTCTCCCATTGTGTTTTATGGGGACTAGGAGCACTAGGCCGAAGCCATAGCCATGTATAGATCTTGGAAATGAACCCCTTAGTTACAGCAGGTTTAAAACACAAGTCTTCAAATTATGTCCTCTCCCGAGTCTCATGATCCTTTAGAAAGCTATCTTTAAGACAATGGTGCACCTAGAGGTAATGAAAATATTCATTGTCAGGCAAGTTATATTGCAATTGAAGGTCAGCAAAAGAAATCAACTTCGAGTTATCTATTAATTGTCCTCAACACCATATGTCACTTTGATGCCATTTATGGACGGTATTACCCAAAGTGGTGACAAAATAGCCCCCTTTATATATACCCAGGGGCAGAAGCAGCAATACCGTTTTATGTCCCGTCAGTGTAAGCCTACATCGGCTCCAGATTTTCTATGTCAACGAGGTAAAGGGGTTAGAGCCCAGACGTGCTTAGTCTTTCACTGGTAGACCCCACAGTCTGTTTGTTATATAAGGTGGTGCCTCTAGCTTCTGTTCATTCAATAGTTATCCACTGTTTCTGGACAGTACAAGAGGACCATGCTATGACCACTCTTAGCTGGGTTGCATTATAATAATGGAAAAAACTGGGCACAGCCAGTCCCCCCAGATTCTTGGGATGGCACAATATCGTCCTCGCTACTCGAGGTGGTCATGTCTGCCAAATAAAATGAAAAACCTTAGTAAGGATTTTAAAAAATTTGGCTGGAACTTCTATTGGAAGTGTCTGGAACAGATATAGCCACCTTGGAAGCACATTCATTTTATTAACCACTACCCTTCCCTGCCATGAAAGTGTATATGGGCACCAGATAGCCAGATCCTTAGCAGTTTTTGCCATCAGTGGGATATGGTTCAATTTAAATAGTTGCGTCCAATCCGCCCCTAGTTGTATCCCTAAGTATTTTATACTGTGGGAGGCCCACTTAAAGGGAAAATGAGCCTGGAGGTTGGCGGCTTGATCCTCAGCAAGTGAGACATTTAAGATTTCTGACTTGATCATATTAACTTTAAAGCCCAAGATCGCACTAAAACGGTCAAGTTCCCGCACCAATATTGGCAACGTTAACTGCGGGTGGGCTATTGAGAAAAGAATGTCATCTGCAAATAACGAAATTTTATATTGGGCATCTCCAATTGTTATCTCCTTGATGTCATCATTATGCCAGATAGTAGATGCAAGGGCTTCCATGAACAAAGCAAAAAGAAGAGGGGAAAGGGGGCACCCCTGCCGGGTACCTCTGCCCAATTCAAAAATATCAGAGTATGAGCCATTGACCTTAATACAGGCCCTGGGCGATGTATACATAGCTGTCAACCAGGTACGAAAGTTCTCCCCTAGGCCTACTTTTTGCAATACTTGAAACGGGAATCCCCCATGAACCCTATATCAAAGGCTTTCTCCGCATCTACCACCATTAATACAGATGCGAGCTTTTGTAGGCGAGCCTTCCACATCAAGGTGACAATTTTGTGAATATTATCCCCCACCTGCCGCCCTGGGATACAGCCCGATTGGTCACTGTGTATTAAGTACTTTGTTTAGTCGGCTGGCCAATATTTTTGCTAGTATTTTTAAGTCTAAGTTTAAAAGAGATATTGGCCTATAGGAGCCGCAGAGGAATTTATCCTTCCCCAGCTTTGGTAGTACAGTGATGCCGGCTAAATCCATTGACTGTGGCAGAACTAGGTGGTTTAATAAGTCATTATAGACCTTTTGTAAATGTGGTATAAGGAGGTCACCAAACTTATTATAAAAGAATCCAGAGAAGCCATCCAACCCTAGGGCTTTATGAGGCTTAAGAGTTGAGATAGCATTAAATATCTCTCCTTGGGATATCAGCCCATCTAGTGCCCTCGATTGCTCTTCACTCAGTGCAGACATATTAACCTCTGTCAGATAATTTTTAATAGCACCATCCAAGATTGGGTGGTCACTGGTATAAAGTTCCTGATAAAACTGAACAAATCTATTCCATATGCTAGTGTTATCCATGATATATTTTCCCTTAGTATCCTTAACCTTTAAAACATGGCTCTGGGATATCTGCTTTTGTCTGGCTAGCAGTTTTCCTGGTTTGTTTCCCTCAGTAAAATAAGTGCGCCTGAACCTCTCCAGCTTACTGTGGATCTCGCCATCCAAAATAAATATAAGTTCATTCCTCTTCTTATCTAGTTCCTGTAAGATTTTCCCTCCCCCATATGTTTTGTGCCTCTTTTCTAATTGGCCTATTTCTCTCAGCAGCTCCAAGCGGGACTGTGGGGACTGCTTTTTATGCGCTACCGCTTTAGCAATCAATTTCCCATGTCTAACTGCTTTGAAGGAGTTCCAGACTATACCTGGTGCTACTTCTCCATTATCGTTAATGAGAAAATATTCCTTAATATCTTCCCGTAAGGATTCACTGAGCTGTCTGTCAGAAAACAATGTGTTACTCAATCTCCAGTACTTGTTCCCTTGCTCGTCTGGCTGCAAACAAAAGGACCCCAAAATGGGAGAGTGGTCCAACCAGGTAATGGCACCAATCTTCGCCCTCTTTCACCCCACACACCATAGCTTGCTGCCTATCCACATATTGATGCGGGAATAGGAACCACGAACCTGAGAGTGAAAAGTAAAGTCCCCCTCTGAGGGATTTTGGACGCACCAGATGTCTTGCACTCCCCAAGTGTCCTTGAGAGCTTTTAAACGTTGTCTATGTCCTTTATGGGCCCCCATGGGTAGGTTGCTATGATCCAATTTAGGGTTCAGTATGGTATTAAAATCCCCACCCACCAGTAGTGGACCTTGGATAAAGTCACTCAAAGATTGTTCGAGTTGGGCAAAAAATTCTCCCTGATTTACATTGGGAGCATAGACATTGATTAATGTTACTACTGCGGTATCCAATTGAACCACCAGGGCTATATAGCGCCCACCCTTGTCCCTCCTACAGGCCAGAATTTCTACTTGTAGGTCTTTGGCAAACATAATACCCACTCCACCTTTCTTCTTTTCCTCACAGTTGGAGGCCAAGAAGATCTGCAGATAAGTCCCTGACCCGCAAGAGGCGCTCATCTTTTCTAAGTAAATATGTCTCCTGTATAAAAGTTAGAGAGGCTCTAAGAGTCTTAACTTCTTCAAACAGCAATTGCCTCTTCCGGGGATGATTAAGCCCCTTGACATTGAGGGCTATTAAGTTCAGCTCAGCCATTGGAAATACTACTTATGCTATACAGCAAAACCCATGAGGTCAGTTCCATGACCTGGGGCACATTGTAATTTATATGTAGATTGATCCATCTCCCCTGTATTATTACCGTATAAACTTCCCAACCCCCCCATACGCAATCAAAAGTGAGGTATCCATCCTCACCCTATCTAAAAGGAAGGAATGACAGCACCCCATGCAGCTTTCAGATATTAAACTTGAAAAGTGGTGTATCCATCCATAAATCACTTTTCCCACCCCTCCCTCTTCCCCAATTTCCCTCCTGGGCAACTGCGTTTGATTGCCCTAGTCTCCCAGGATTAACCAGTCTCGCATTGAAATAGGGCTATAACATCATCAACCCTCAGATGAACTGGTTAGCAAAATATATACCAGTGAGATCTAGAACCTGTTCATAGTGTATCAAGATCCACTCTAGTGGCGAGAGTTCTTCCATCAAATTCAAGTGTTATCGTTCCCATCTTGAGCACTGCTTCTAGAATGCCTCCGTAGTCGCCTGCCACCTTTGCCAGCCCTTTGCCATCGCATAGTCTCCGTAGGCGCTGTGGGTGCCCCTGCATCAGATTGCTTCTTGACTTAGATGCCCTTCTGCCGCAGGAATGTTTCCGCCACATTGGTGGATCTCGCAGTGCAGAAGTGGTCGCTAATGTTGAAAAGGAGCCCAAATGGGTATAGCCACTTGTATCTGACATTTTCTGCCCTCAACGTTTCTGTAATATTTCTCATGGCTTTGTGTCATTGCAGGGTAGTGGCTGATAGGTCATTATAAATTTGTATTTTTGTGCCTTTCCACAAAATGTTCCCTAGTACCCTTGCCTTATTCATGATGGCTTCCTTGATAGGATAGTTGTACAGACAGGCAATAATGTCTCTGGGCTGATTATTATAAGGCTCCCCAGCGAGCATTGAGCTCGGTCTATTGCGATCCCCTAATCAAACGGTTTAGGGGGGGTCAGAATTCAATATGGCCTTGCAGATGTCCTGGACCAATAAAGCATAACCAGTCGATTCCTCTTCTTCCGGCACTCCTCGAATTCTGAGATTATTTCGTCTGTTCCTATTTTCCAGGGCTTCTAATTTAGAGACCAAATCCTCTGTCGTTTGTTTTAAAGTTTGTATTTCTTTTGATTGCTGCGTCATCGCAGAGACCTGGTCTTCCGTAGCCTGTTCCAGCTCATGTACTTGGTCTCCTAGTTCTTCCACCTCCTTGTGCAGATCTCCAATCGCTTCCTGAATTTCCACTTTAAGAGCTGTTATGATTTCAGTTTTAATGTCCTGGAACCAGGTTTGGAACTCCTATTGTATCGAGCAAGCCTCCGTGCCCATTTCCGCCTGGGCTTCGCCCGTCACCGCAGCCCCCGGTGCCATTTTGCCCTCTTCTCCGGAGGCCGGGGTCTCGGTATTACCGCTATATGAGAATTCTGCCAAATTTTATTTATTTATTATTTTTGCTATACCGGCTTTCATGACAGGAATCACATCAAACCGGTTTACATTTAACAAAGTGTGTAAGGTAGAGAGAACTTAAACCACAGTAACAAGAGCATGGTTAGGAGAGTGACACAGTTACAATAAAACAGGGAAGTAAATAACTGGGATCTAGAAAAGAGAGGGGGGGAGATAACCGACAGCAAAATATTTACAGGGTAGCAAAATCGATTCCAATATAATACATTTGTATAGCAAATGACATTAAAAACACGGTGATGGAGATGACGGAGAAGTGAGTAGTTTCTTATTTAAATCCATTTTTTGATAAAGTGTTTGAGGTGTTGGGTGAAGGTCTCAATCAAGGACTGGAAAGGCTTTTTTAAAAAGCCAAGTTTTCAGCCTTTTCCTGAACGTTAGTAGGCAGGGTTCCTGTCTCAGGTCAGCTGGGATGGAGTTCCATAAAGGTGGACCTGCTGTTGAGAACGCTCTGACACAGAGAGATTTGTATTGGTAGGTTTTGGCGTGTGGTACCTGAAGCGATTCTTTGTAAGATTCCCTGATGGGTCTGGCGGACGTGTGTTTTTTGAAGGGAATTTGTAAGTTGAGCTGTGCATGTTGATGGATGACCTTGTAGATGGTGGTGATAGATTTGTAAATGATTCTGTAGTGGATCGGTAACCAGTGAAGGTCTTTGAGGATTGGGGAGATGTGATAGATTCTCCTGGAGTTCGTAAGGATTCTGGCTGCTGTATTCTGCACCATTTGTAGAGGTTTGGTATGCGAAGCTGGGAGGCCCAGTAGTAGTGAGTTACAATAATCTAGCTTGGAGAAGATTATTGCTTGCAGAATTGTTCTGAAGTCCTGAGCGTGGAAGAGCGGCTTTATTCTTTTAAGGATATGTAATTTTTGAAAGCAATCTTTGGTAGTTTGGTTGATGAATGATTTAAGGTTGAGACGGTTGTCCATGATGGCTCCTAGGTCTCTTACGTGAGAGGTTTGAAGGAGGGCTGGTGGCTTTGAGGATGTATTGTTGTTTTCCGGGGATATAAGCAGGTATTCCGTTTTCGAAGCATTGAGTATTAGGTTTAGGCTGGTGAGGAGGTGTTTGATTTCTATTAGGCAACTATCCCAGTATTCTAATGTTTTCGTAATGGATTCTTTTACAGGGATCATGATCTGAACATCATCTGCAAAAAGGAAGTGTTTCAGGTTTAGTTTCGTGAGCAGTTGGCAGAGTGGGAGCAGGTAAACATTAAAGAGTGTGGGTGAAAGAGAGGAACCCTGCGGAACCCCTAGAGAGGATGGAAAGTAATGGGATTCTTTATTATGAATTTTGACCTTGTATCCTCTGTTCTCCAGGAAAGTTTTGAACCAAGTCAGTGCTGAGCCTGTCACTCCTATGTTTGCCAGCTGTTTTAGAAGGAGGTGATGATGGTTGACTGTATCGAAGGCAGCCGAAAGGTCAAGGAGGATTAATAAGAAAGCTTGACCTTTATCGATGCCGGAGAGGAGGAAGTCCGTGAGGGAGAGAAGTAGCGTTTCAGTGCTTGCGGCTTTGCGAAAACCATATTGGTTTGGGGACAGAATATTGTGATCCTCTATGTAATTAGATAATTGAGTGTTTACTAATTTTTCCATAACTTTAGCTATAAATGGAAGATTGGAAACAGGGTGGAAATTGTTAGGATCGCTGGCATTTAGGTTTGGTTTTTTTTAGGAGTGGTTTGATTGAGGCCGTTTTAAGGTCGTCTGGGTAGATACCCTGGGACAGGGAACAATTTATGATATCGGCTAGAGTTTTCGATATAATATCTGGGATTAGAAGCAGCATTTTGGAAGGGATTTGATCAAAAGGGTGTGATGATGGTTTCATTTTCTTCAGAACCGATTGTATCTCTGAGATGGTGATGGGTTCGAAAGAGTTGAGCTGAATGTCTTTGTTTGGGAGAAGATATGTGCTATCGGATGTGCAAGTGTTTGGGGTCAGCTGATTGAGGAGGTCGGAGATTTTTTTATTGAAGTGAAGAGCCAGTTCGTCTGCTTTAGTCTGGGATAAGTCGGTTGGGATATCTGGAGTGATAGCTTTTGTGAGACTGGAAACGAAGGTGAAAAGAGCTTTAGAGTCGAAGATGAGGTGGTGAATCTTAAGGGCATAGTAGTCTCTTTTGGTTTTCAATGTAATGCTCTTGTATAAGTGGAGGGAGCATTTGTAATCAGATAGTGAGGAAGGTGAGGGGGCTTTACGCCATTTTCTTTCTGATGAAGTAGATGTTTGAGTTTTCGTAGTTCATCATTAAACCAGGGTTGTCTTTTGGACGCATTTTGTTTGAGCTTTTTAGTTGTCAGAGGACATAGTGTATTTGCTACTGATTCTGTTATTTTGGACCAGGATTGGAGTGCTGAGTTGGGCGTGGAGACGTCAATGTGTGAGAGATCTAGGGCTAGGAGCTTGCTGAGGTGCTCCGAGGCGCAAGGTTTCCTGTAAATCAACCGTCCGCCGTCTGGTAGCCATAGTCATCCTGGGAGTGTTATGCCTAAAATTATGATTCGGGAGGGTCGTATGCTAAGTAATACACCACTATTATTCCCCAGCCACGTGGAGCTGAAGAGTCAAGCAGCCATCTGCTGAGGCTGATGTCACTTCCTCCCAGAATTGAAGATTTTAAACTTCAGGCCAATTTTTTGTTTAATTGTTTATTGCGTGGATACCCTCGGGCTTGCACTCGTAAAGCCTATTTAAGGACAAGATTTTCACATAGAGAATGTCTTCTTTTACCTCTTCAAACAATATTTCACTTGTGTCCTACCTTACTCCCCTGGAGATGGGGAAGTATGTAAATCCATACAGAATCATTGGCACTTATTACAGCTACATCCAATGTTCAAGGATTTGACTATACATGTACCACCAACTTAAGTGATATGCTAGTCCACTCTGTTACACATGCACTATTTTGCCTACAAATGGTCCTCCTGGGCATGACCCTTGTGGACATTGTTCGGTGGGTTCTGTTTTAATGTGCATATACATTATATCCACTGATTACCATGTTTGCCTTCGCCACTCCAGTACCTGTAAATCGAATGGGGTGATTTATTTGATTCAATGCCCTTGTGTCAAGTTCTATGTTGGCAAAACCACTTGGGCTGTGTGCACTCAGCTGATTGAACATCAGAGTTATTTGATAAACAGCCATTCAATAGCTCCTTTGGTGGCTCACTGACAGGAATTTGGACATGCGTTTGAAGATTTACTTTTCTGTGTCATTGAGGTGCCTCATAGGAATTGCCATAGTGTTCATTTTTCATGCTGCCTTCTTCACATTGAATTTACTGTCTGAAGACTGTGGTTCCTGAGAGCTTAAATATCGAATTTCTGTTTTTCTTTGAACATACAGTTTTTCTCTGACCACATACTTTGGGTTTCTTAGAACAGTGGGTTCCTTTTGAAAGTTTTCATTTTGAGACACTAATATTTTGTTTTGACACTTCAGAATTGGATGACTATGACATTTCCTGGTGTGGACCTTTAAAAGCTTGGCTTTTTTGGCCACTTCGGAAGACCTTCTTTGAATGGTTGTAGATTGGGTGGTACATCAGACAGCAATCATACAGAGTATTTAACCATCAAAGATAAGTCCTGATGCAGTTTTTTGAAACATCAGCTGATGTGTTTGGATTGAATTCACTGTTACTTTCACTAATATGTCTTTTTCATCTTGGGGATGTATCAACTTAATTTAAGTGATAACTCTTATATGCAACTGAAAAAACACTTGAAAAATAAACATTATTTGGCACCCACGTAGGGCCAAATAGGTGAATAATCGAGAGGTCTGGATACTACTTTGTTTAGGGAGGTCTGACATTTTCCCAGCTTGCTGTCACTTGTAAGATGCATTAAAATGTGGCTATAGACTCACTCATATAAAGAAGAGGAGCATTATGGCTAGAGTGGTGTTCCACATGTGCAAAGATGATCCCTATACCGTTCTGTTCCCAGAAGAAGCTGATAGAAAAATCTATTTGGGAGAGTTACGTCTGGTCCATAAGCACTGTTGATATCAAGGGACACAGAAGCTGCATAAACATTAAGAAGGCATTGATTCCCCTAGACATTAAGCATCCACAGAAGCCAAGGAGATAAGCTATTGTCTAGCTCCCACCTGAAGAAAGCAAAGGGCTTATGCTTCTTTAGGTTCAGTGACATGCAGTGGGCAAAGGCCAAAGAGCATCAGGCTCCATGAGTGCACAAAGATGAGAAATTAAGGCTACTGCAATAAATAGCTCCCTCGAAGCATTCCCAAAGCGAGGATAGTTGATCCTTGCATCACTCTTGGGATCCAATAGATCCAACTGTCCATATGCCAGCCACTGATCTTCTTTAATATCTTTTTCTGCCATCATTTACTATGTTGTTACTAAGTAACACAGGAGGACATAGCCTCTTTTCCTGTTACATATGCAGTATTGGCATTGACAGTTTTTGAAGAGTAGGACAGAAGGCTCCAGGAGATATTAGACTGGAAGATGGTACATATAGGTGCACTGGTAAAGACAGTAACAACAGCTTTGCAGACTGACATCCATCTTTTGCTGGAAACTCTAAGAGCATCTGAAGAAGGGGGCCCCAATGCTGATTCCTGGAATGGCATCAACATCAATATTAATTTCTAGTGCATCAGGTAAGGAAGCTTCCTCCTAGGCACTGAAATTCATTGAGGTCTAAACTCCAACAGCCAAGAGCTTTCCACTTCATTGTCTTGTCTGCTAGCCAAGCTTAGTTCACACTGTCAACTTACAAAATACACTTTCTGTGCCTTAGGACAACCTAAGAAGAGAGCTATCGCTTGACCTGCTCTTGGATCCCATAGGGAAGAGAGCTATTGCCAATCAGAAGCAGTGAAATCCCTTCTCTGGGAAATGGAGAAAGAAGGCCACCCATTGTAGGGGTGGACAACCAGGCATCCAGGGGCAACCCATAAAGAAACATAGAAACATAGAAACGTAGCCTTTGGAAACCTAGTCGTATCAAAACTTCCTGAAGGGACAGTAAAACAATGGGAATTGGGGCTTCCTGATCCCGATAAACCTTTCAACTCTCCAGGAGAGAATTGTGTTAGTCACTGACCGCTGAGGTTCATAAGTGATGAAATCTGCCACATGCAGCCACTCTTAGATGGGGTAGGCCATCATGATAATCAACAGAGGGACCTAGCAAAAGCGGTCCAATGATCGCCACTGTTGTTCCCCACTGTCCTGGCCTACAAGGAGATGCACAGATTCAAAAGAATCAAGGCTCCAGTTTGGCAATAGATCTACAAGTGATCGAGCTCCAGGGCTTTCCCACGAAGGGGATTCCTAATATGAGAGTAGTTGAAAGACACACTCTTCTTCTGAGGGAGGGGGAAGACTCCAGACACTACCCTCCTGGTATCAATTCCCATAACGGGTCAACCAGGAATGTAGTCTTAGGTCAGTCCTGTGGCTACAGTGCACAACCTGTTGTGCTCACTATGAGGTAAACACATACATCCATCCACTAAAGGTCAACTTGAAGAATAGTGCCTCCATTGTAAAAGCATGATGACCTGTACTCATATAGTAGTTCCCCATCCTGCGGATGGTGGCACACCTACGAACCCACTCATGCTTGAGGGTAGAATCCCACAGCACATCCAGAGACATATTTAGGAGTTTACCACCCCTAGGCACTGTTGCTGCTGTTCCCCTCTTTCACCCCCACCAACAACTCCTCCTCACAGGTAAGGTTAGACAACATGGAGCAGGAGGCATAAGGTAAAGTCCCAGAGTTTGCGGTGGCAGCTCAGGCATAGATTGTGGCAAAAACTGAAAAAGTTTGAAGCACATTGGCAAACATTTCCATCTTTCACATTATAAAAATGAAGTAATTTTCCAACCTTGTTATACCTGTATAATTTATTTTTTTTTATTAGGTGAGGAAAAGGGATCTTAAGTATCAGTATAGGAATGAGAATTCAAGGCTGGGCAAAACAGGAGGAGGAGATGTTGAGAGGACCAGAGATGGGGAGAAGAAAGGAGGAGGAATAGGATGAGGAGAAGGTGAAAGGACTGTGGATAGGAGGAAGAGAGTATAAGAAGGATTGAGGAAGGGGGAGGAGAGATAGAAAGGACTGGAAATGGGAAGGATGGGATATGAGGAAAGTAGAAGAAAGGGGGAAATCAGGAGTCTGCGATGGAAGGAAAGGAAAAGAGGGAAATGGATGGAGGTTCTGGGATGGGGAAAGGGTGCAGGACATGTCCAGGATCTCAAGAGAAGGGAAAGGAAAGAATGGAGGTTCCAGGATTTGGGAGATAGAATCTAAGATCAGGGAAGCGAGAACCTGAACTGCAGTAGGCGGGAGAGGGGAAAAGAGGTAGATATCCCTACTGTGCTCTGGTCGTACTCCCCCTTACAACTCCTTTCTAACATCTCAATCTGGCGCACACACTAGCATCAATCACTTCTCTCTCACACACACACTGCCTCCTTCCAGCCATCTGATCCACTCTCACTCCTCAGCCTCTCTTCTCACCCACAACGATCCCCATTCAGCCCCTCCTAATCTTACCAAAATGATCCTTCTTAGCTCTCTGTGCAGTAGGCTCACCACCTCCCATTCTGTTCCCTGCATTTTGCCTGGTAAGGGAGGGGTTGATTCAGGAAGTATCCGGCTATTCTCTGCTAAGTGAGATTCAGCACAGCTGGAAGGTAATAAATCTTCAGCCAGCCTGCTGCCCACCCCCATCCACCAATTTTTGCACAGACCTAGTAGAGTGACTGCCAAAGTGGTGGAAAGGATTACAAACTGGTTGACTGATAGGAGACTGTGTGTAATGGTAAACGGAACCTACTCTGAAGGGAGAGTTGTGTTAAGTGGAGTGCCACAGGGATCGGTATTGGGACCAGTTCTGTTCAAAATCTTTGTGAGCAACACTGCGGAAGGGATAGAAGGTAAAGTTTGTCTATTTGCAGATGATACCAAGATCTGCAAAAGAGTGGACATGCTGGAAGGAGTAGAGAGAATGAAAAGTGATTTAAGAAGGTTTGAAGAGTGAAGATTTAGCAGCTGGAATTCAATGCCAAGAAATGCAGACTCATGCATCTGAATGCGGGAATCCAAAAGAGCAGTATGGGGAGGAGGCTGATGTACATGGATAAAGAGTGGGATCTTGGGGTGATAGTTTCTGGTAATCTGAAGATGGTGATGCAATGTGACAAGGTGATAGCTAAAGCCAGAAGAATGCTGAGCTGCATAGAGAGAGGAATAACCAGTAAGAAAATGGAAGTGGTGAAAATGCCCTTGTACAGGTCCTTGGTGAGGCCTCACCTGGAGTAGTGTGTTCAGTTCTGGAGCACTTATCTCAAAAGAGATAGACAGGATAGAGGCAGACCAGAGAAGGGCTAGCAAAATGGGGTGGGGTCAGTATCAGAAAACCAATGAGGAGAGACTGAAGGATATGAATATGTATACTCTGGCAGAGAGGAGGCGCAGGGGTGATATGATACACACCTTCTGATACCTAAAAGGTTTTAATGATATGCAAACATCAAACCTTTTCCCATTGGAAAGAAATTAGTAGAACCATGGATAACAAAAAGAAAATCCAAGGAGGACACCTCAGAATCAAATGTCAGAAAATATTTCTTCATGGAGAGTGTAGTGGATGCCTAGAATGCCCTTCCAGAGGAGGTTGTGAAAACCAAAACAGTGAAAAAATTTAAACGAGATAAATATTGTGGATCCCTAAAGACTAAAGGTTGAAAATGAAAAGAATGCATGGAGTAACTTGATGGTGCGGCGGTTATTACCCGTAACCAATAAGCCTTGATATTGTTGATGCAACTCCATTATTGCTCTCTGCTTCAATGGCAGGGGGAAAAGGGGAATTGGATTCATTCAGCAACAGAGGGTCCTGACTTTAATCTGGGAAACAGATAAGATTGGGGTAACTTACATGGTACAGCAGATACTACCATAAGCTTACTGGGCAGACCGGATGGACCATTTGCTCCTTTTCTGCCGTCATTTCTATGTTGCTGTTTCTATGTTTGACAATTCCAGGCCTGGGCACAGCAAGGACCAAACACCACCTGTTACACTAAGTGGCTGTGCACCTCCAAAAAGCAAATTGCAGAGTGCGTGATGGTGCTTGCCTCTGTACTGTTCCCTAGCACCCTTTGGTGCAGAACAGACGAGGAAGCCGATACTTTGACGTGAAGATGGCAGAAACCTGACATGGCTGTGTACTGCGCTGCCAGAGAGAATGGTGCCTGCCAGCGCCTGAGGTGCTTGGAGGAGTGGATGACCTGACTGCGCATGCTGCGTTTCACTGACACACTAACTCCTAATGGCGTCCCCAGTAGCACTGGGGCTCTGATTATGGCATGATGGCCAGGCGGTGTTCTATGGTGTTGCCCCAATGGTACCCCCAGTACCTAATAACGCTCCAAGTGTCTGCACATAGCACTTAAAATTTCGTGAATTGCTCACTGCCCTTTCCATCATGAAACATTAGCAGTGAAGCCATGGTGCTCTGTGGTAGTGTCCTGCGGCATCAGACCATGTCCACTGGAGCCCATAGTGCTCACCAGTGATGGATTGCATCAATGGTACCAAACAATGCCCAGTGCTTGAAACAGCGCTTGACCAGTTCGACAGTACACTTGCGCCATCAATAGCGCCCCAGGCACCTGCAAATGTCGACAGCCCAACTGCACTGATGGAGACTCCTGGGCCCAAAGGCATCGAGGGATCAGTGGCACAGAGGATGCCAGTGGCATCTGAAGACAGAGGCTCTGAGGCCCCAACATGGCACCAACACGCCGCATTGGTGTCGAAAGAAACCGATGGCTGCCAGCCCCATTGATGGTTCCCCTCAGTGCACCTATATGCCAGAGGGTGTCTATGCTGCAAGCTCGATGGCATCCCTCGCCAACTGCCAATGATAGCTGCAACAGCAACCCTAGCACTCATTAGCACCAATAGTGCACGAATCCCGGCAGGGCCTCTAATGCCCCACAATCCCAGTGGCTCAGGGCCCCCGAGATCATCGGCATCCTTGGTGCTAGACAGCCATAAGCCAGTGATGGGACAGCACGATGCCCCTCTGTGCCCCATCTGGACACCGCAAAGGAGCCTTAAGGGCACCAAAACACTGCGCATCCTGGATGCTTCCTGAAGCCCTAGTCACCCAAGGGCTTCAGTGGCACTCAAGGGGTCTCAGGAATTCTGGCAGTCAATGACCTAGAGGTTTGACCAGGTAGCTCAATGGTGATCCTAGTGCAGCAACAAATGGCATCATTGGCCAACATGCCTGATGGCTTCCACAGTGGCCCCACACTTCGATGGTGTTAATTGCACGGAGAGCAGCTCCAATAGCATCGAGACCATGGTGCTAGATGGCAGTCCTGGTTCCCGACACAGTCCAGACTGTGACACTAGAGGCCAGTGCCGCTACTCTACCGCATCGAGGCCCAAGGCACTCAACGCTAAGGTTGATGCCATTCTTCTGGTACATCGAGAGCCCATGGCGACCGACGCCTACATCACAGAAGGCCCAGGCAGCATGCTCGAAGCATGCATGATGCTTTTAATGGCCCTGTCGGCATCAAGGGCAGTCACGCACCTCTATGCCATAGCGGGTACCCCGGCATCTCAATGGCATTAAGGGTGACCATGGCGCTCAATGGCAGTCCTGGTCCCAGTCCTGATATTGACGCGTCAGACCATTGGTGCACAGGCAAATGTTACTGTGCATGGTACGGCACTGAAGGAGATGACACTGCCATCATAGGCAATCAGGAGCGGAGGCTATGTCATCCAGGGCTCCTGCCCATGGAAATTAGTTCCTTTGAATGTGGGGAGGATGAGCTCTTCCCCCTACAGGAACGGTGTGGTCCTCGATCTCTTCACTGTCCGAATCTCCATTGATGCCGATCGATCAGTGTAACGACATGGAACTCCTGCCCAGGTAGAACCCAGGAGAATCCCCCAGCCTCAGCAGCCTACACGAATCACCCATGGACTGCATTCTGTCAATCCTGCTGGCACCTGACAAAGGTACAAACAGACAGAGCAAGGAATAGGACAAAAACTAAACTGCACATGCAGTATTTATTTAATAAGGGATAGAATTAGACACTGGCAGGCATCACAGCAACTAAGGCCTGCCATGTGGCTGGCAGACAAAAGGAAAAAAAAAAGAGAAAATAAAATAAAACTACCTTAAGATAAAGGAAAAGAAAAACAGCTGCAGCTCTAAAAAGAAATCACATTACAAAAACTGTGAGGAAAGAGCAAAGCTGAATACCATCACACACACATACACACGGCTCGGTGAAAAAAACAAAACAAAAGACCGAGAGACTCTGCCTAGGGGGCAGGGTGATAATTACAACTGCACATGCTCAGTAGGGCTTGTTTGAAAGTTCTAGAATCTTTGAGATCAAAGTTCCGGGCCAGGGTCCATCCAATGATGTTTTTATGTGTGAGGACTGCCATCCTGCTTGTCTTCGGAGAATGCATCAATGACTTTGATCATGCAGATGTGAAAGACTATATTTCCTGGTTAGCGTGGTGGCTGCATTGTAAAGAACAAAGAAAAAAAAGACTGCACTTATGTGAGCCAGATCTATTCTAGGGGATAAAAAAGGAAGGAGACTAACACAAAACTGGAACGAATGAGAAGAGACCAGAGCAAATCTGACCTCAGTGCTAAGCCCTCTAACCCAGGAAAGCACACATCCTACACTCAGAAAAGACCACTGCAGATGCCATACTTGAGCAAAGGGGGGCCGATATCATATCTTTGTAAATAACTTTCTTCTTGTCTTGCCTCTCTCTCTTAGGGCCATTCTTATAAGTGGCCTGATATATAACCACAGTTACACTTATCACAATAATAATATCATGATTGCATATGATAAGGAGAATGGAACAGCTCCCCTATGAGGAAAGACTAAAGAGGTTAGGACTTTTCAGGTTGGAGAAGAGACGGCTGAGGGGGATATGATAGAGGTGTTTAAAATCATGAGAGGTCTAGAACGGGTAGATGTGAATCGGTTATTTACTCTTTCGGATAATAAAAGGACTAGGGGGCACTCCATGAAGTTAGCATGGGGCACATTTAAAACTAATCGGAGAAAGTTCTTTTTTACTCAACGCACAATTAAACTCTGGAATTTGTTGCCAGAGAATGTGGTTAGTGCAGTTAGTATAGCTGTGTTTAAAAAAGGATTGGATAAGTTCTTGGAGGAGAAGTCCATTACCTGCTATTAAGTTGACTTAGAAAATAGCCACTGCTATTACTAGCAACGGTAACATGGAATAGACTTAGTTTTTGGGTACTTGTCAGGTTCTTATGGCCGTGGCGCCATTTTTTGAACAAGAGCGGTGAGACATTGTTTGTCCGGGATACTGAAGAATATTGGCCGTTTCAAGCAATGAACATTGTGAAATGATCCCCTGAGGAAGATTGTGTTTACAATCGAAACGTGATTCATGTCGGGAATAATTTGATTTACATTTCACGTTGACTTGGCTAAGTATTCTTTTATAGAAGATTTATGGTTAAAATAGAGTGAAAAGTGAGAAGTAAAAAGTTTTTCACATTGGTATACCTTTTTTAGGGGTGTTTTGAATGAAGTTCAGTGATAAGTTATTTTGTCTGAATAAAGTTTAGATTAGGGACAGGCAATATGACAATAAATGATTAAAAAGAAATTACATTCTGCTTTACAAGCTGATTGAAGCTTGCGGCCCATTGTGAGGCGAGAGGCTGCAGATGTAAAACTTTAAAGCAAAGATTTTTTATGATATTGTCATTTGCCAATTGAGTGGGTTTGAGATTGATATTGGGCTTTGATCCTTTTTCCCTCTCTTTTGTTAATGTTAATTTTGATGTTCTTATATACTGCATTTATTATAATCACTGATTTTCTATCAGAATATATAAGTATACATATATCCAGCATTGTGTATGTGTCATTTCTGCTAAGTACCATACAGCAGCACCCAAGATAAATATATTGTTACACAGTGGAGATAAACTCTTTGGGAATAAGATCAAAGAAGTGATTCAAATTAAAGAGCATTGTACTGTTTCAGACTCTCTTCACTGCCACACCAGACTTGTCCTCATCTAGGAAGTGTATAAATGGAGCACCAAAGAGATCTTTCCATCTACCAAGGAGATGCTTTCCTCTACCCGCTCAACAGCAAGGACATTACTATCAACCCAAAAGCAGCAGAGGGCCCAAAAGCCACTCAGCATCCCAGCCAAAACCTGGGACAGGCTTTTGACAAGATCGAGAAAAGCATAGCCAATATTCCACTATCTGTGTCAGAGAACCATCTGTTGGGGGAAGGCTGAGGTTTTACATAGAACATTGGCCTAGATTAACCCTGGACACTTGCAACCTCAGCATAATCAAGAATGGATACAGATTAAATATATTGGAAAAGCTAGATGCCCTCTGCATGAGGCAGGCACAAACCACTGCCAGCAGACCCAGGGCCGAGTCCTCAAAGGCTTGCTTCAGCTGAATCTCCAGCTTACGGTCCTGCATATCCTTCAACGCAGCAGCCCCAGTGACGGGAATGGTGGTTGTCTTAGTTACAGCAGACACTGCTGCATCGACCTTTGGGACCTTAAGGAGATCCAAAATCTCCTGTGCCATGGGGTATAGTTTCGCCATTGCTCTGCCCACCTTCAAGCCAGCATCTGGGGAGTCCCACTCCTGGTTCAACAGCTTACGGATCTTCTTGGGCAGAGGGAAGGACGTCGTTGGACCCCTAATCCCATCCAGGACAGGGTTAACCCCTTCGCTATCCAACTCCTCCTGGGAGACCTTCACACCCAGTACTTCCAAAACCTGGGGAATAAGTGGCCACAGCTCCTCATGCTTGAACAAAAGAATCACGCTGGGATCATCACCTTCCGGAGGCGGGAACCCGTCTAGATCCGTGTCATCCTGGTCCCCATCACCCAAGTCGTGACCATTACCCGGAACCTGATCCGCCCCCTGCAGATCCGGAGTCCCCCCATGAGGAGCAGCCAACCCATCATAGACCCCCAAGACCTGCGATTCCCCCATCCTGGGAAGCCCCGTCCGTGGCTGAAGCTCTGAGGGCCCCCGGGAAACCCGCTTGGGCTGGAGCTCCGCCTGCTCCACAGGGCGAGCAGCCCTTTTAACGGCCGCCTGTTCCTGGCCAAAAAGGCCTGGTGGAGCAGGAGCACGAACTCCGGGGAAAATTCTCCCAGGTCATCAGCCCCTTTGACAGGGGGGTTGGGAGACATAGGTTCTTCCCCAAACGAGCAATCCTGCTCCACCGGGGAGAGAATGGGGGGGGGGGGAAGCCTCTTCCTGTGAGTTCTGACGCGGGAACCCCCCCCCACAAGGCAGAAGACACGGGCCCTGCCAACCACAGCTCCTGCTTGGCCACCCGAGGAGGAGCCCTCCTGCCCCGAACGACAGACAGGGCAGAGGGAATGAGAATAGAGTGCCTGCTCTGTCACGCCACACACGCAGCAGGCTGCCATTTTGGATTTCGGCACCATGAGGAGACCCGCACAGCCACACAGTCACTGGCGAAAAAAAGAACGCTTGGGTTGAAAAACCCCCCGGAGCCAATCCTCTCCCCAGATGTCCGAGAGGGCCGCCAATTCACCCCTACCTTGACGACAACAAACCATCATACTGCAGGAGTGCACCTCTACCATCTGCTGGAGTCAGAGAAATACTGAGGGATTGTAGATGGCACTCTCGGTTATGTAGGTTTTGTTCTCCAACTTCATCTGCTGGTAGGGATGCATAACCCACTGGTCTGGACTGATCTGGATATGTTCAGGAAACTTGGTTTTTTCCGATCATCATAATCGCACCCTCAACTATTTAGTCCTATCTTTCTCTCAGCTCACAAAAGATATCAAACACACTATCCAGAATGGGACACAACTCATACAATAAACAACACAAAGACACATAACCCATAATACATACAATACATCCTACAACATGTACAAGGATCAAAAATTAAACACAAAGAAAACCAAATAATACACGACAGATAGTAGTCCACTAAATTCTTCCTTAATAAAACTGAGAAATTTTCCATAAAAATAGGACTCCAAGATCTGAGCAATAAGAAACCATGCGCTGCTTATCAGAATACAGTTTTAACACACAGATAAAATCATTTTTTTTAAATTCCTGATGAATTAAACCAATGCTACACAAATGCAGCGGGAGTTTAACAAAAAAAAAAAAAGGTGCATTGACTGTAAAATGTGCATTTGGCACAGACAGAATGCACATTTTAACTTGAAGTATGTTTGTGTTTAGGGGTGTTATCGCACAGACAAGCGCCCGATACAGAGCCGGGAGGAAAGTGTGCTTATCTTGCCAAGTGGCAGCTGCCACCATTTAGTCGGATAAATACCGACTTATCTGGCTATCTAGCTGCACATCACCACTGCCACTTAGCTGGATAAGTACTGACTTATCCGGCTAACTGGGCAAACCAAAGTCAGCAGCAAATCCATGGCCAGAAAGCTGGATAATTCAGTACTTAGCTGAATATGGCTATTTCCACTTAGCCAGATAAGTCAAAACTTACCCAGCTATCTAGCTGCAGGTGGCCTGATAAATCTAGACTTCTTTTTTTTTTTTTTGCCTGTACTGGAAACTTAACTCCATCTCTCTGACCCATCTCTGAAAGTCCAGGTTAGGCTAGTGCATCTCCCTGCATCGACAACTATTTAATGCCCTCATTTGCTTGGAATTTCCATGTGAGGGCATTGAAGTAGTACTCACACTTTTGTACGCACATTTTGTGCTGTATTCGCAGTAAAATTTACGCTCACAAAATGAGTGTTTGAATGAGGGTTAAGCTATGCATTTGGCTGAATACACCTTTTTGCATCAGCCTGTAAATGTTTATTGTTCATACTACTTTCTACAAAATAAAATCACTCACCTATAATGGGTCCAAGCCAGTACACTACTACGTACTCTAATAATGTATTTCCTTTACAGTGAAAGTACATTGAGAAGGCCAGAGCTTGGTTGAACACTGCTCCTGTTATATGTCCACCTGCAACATATTCAAAAGAAAATATTATGCAAAGCATCTTTTCATTATAACTTTAAATATAAAAGTGTGTAATCACTGAAGATACACATTTTGTGAAGAAAATACTGTACTAAGAGTCTGCAGCTGAGGCGAATGAAAATGAAGGGTGATCATAGTAATATACACATTAATACAGCAACTTGAAATCCAATCAAAACCCTGCTCTCTTTGAAAAGGTAATTAGTAGGCAACAAGCAATGGATTAATTGCTGCTGCAGCTTTTGTGTTCTTTTATAATCATTGTGTTGATTCAGACATTTGTTTTCTTTAATAGTGAAGGGCAGTTTGCTGGTCTAGTTAAAATTTGGACGTTATAAAATCGGCACGTCCACGTTCATGCGCACATGGACAGCCACACGCTCCTTTTAAAATCGACCCCTTTCTGTCCCTGGTATCAAATTTTTCTTTGTGCCAAAGGAGGACACTGAAGCAATCAGACCTGTTCAGGATGAAAGGTTTAGCAGAGGTCATACAGTTGCTGGCACAAGGGAAAATCATCAATTCAAGCCCATTGATGCAACTAAAATTTGCATTAGCAAAATTTCGAATGATGTCACCTCATTCATTGCAAGCGTTTTAGCACATGAACATGAATATTTTCATGCGCCTAAAGTATCCAGCTTCCAACGTGGTCAGAATTTAGCTTGCATTTATGATAAATCATGGTGGATTGGCCATATATGTGACGTTTCAACTGAGGAACGTGATGTCTTGGTCAATTTCTTGCACCCCCAAGGTTCTGCCAGGTCCTTTTACTGGCCACCTTGCAGAGATACCTGTTGGTTTCTAGAACAGTTCATTATTGCTACCCTTGATGCACCCATAACAACTTTATTAGGCAGGCAGTGCATTTATTCACAAGCCACTTTGTCACGCATCGATGGGACATTCAGAAGCATGTGCAAGGCAGGAAAAAAAAATCACTAAGCAAATTTTTGTGAAATCTGCAGTTTAAGCAAAAAGTGTGGTAAAATGTGGTAAGCACAGTAAAGTGAGCTGCATTGTAAAATTTCACATCTCTAGCTCATTTGCATGTTTCACTGTTGGGTGCCAAAGTTGGCTCTTTTTAACATAGTACATTCATGCATGCAAACGATGCTTGTTTTTGGGACTGTAATTCTGACCAAAGCAAGGCTGAGTCCAAGACAAAACAAAAGCAAAAAAGGTGCTTTTTCAAATGACAATACAAAGAAAAAAAAAATGTTAACTACTCAGTAGAGATATCTGCACCCAAAAAATGGAGAACATTTGCATAAAAAGGTAACATCATGTCTTTATGTAACTGTATATTTACTTCCAGTTGGCTGCAAAGCCTCCTAGTGCAAATCCTAGATGTATGTCATGGGCCATGACTACTGATTCAGTTATGGCCTGAATTGAAGTATACATCAGGAGCATGAGGAGTCAAAGTAGGCCTTAAATTTCTTTTGTAAAATTTTTCACTTACTTGCTGGCCCATAAAAAGGGTGGCAAGCTAATGTTAGGTTCCAAACTTTGCTTAGGAATTTAGAACCAGAGGATGTAATGATCCACAAAATTTCAGGCCCCTAACAAGGGTTGTTTGGCTGCAGTGCCTGTGGCCATTTTGTGTTGCGCAGAGCACAGTACTCTAAGAGTGACCTTCATTCAGCTGCATCTAGCTCTTGAACCAATAGAGATCCAGCCAAAAACTTTTGCATAGTTTTGTTTGAGGCCCTAGAGAACATCCACACAATTTTATTCAATTTAAAGGAGGAAGAGCATTGATGATTTTCTAAATTTGGTCCACTTGACATGGAATGTCCCTTTTAAAAACTGGGATTAAATTGGCCCACCCTCTAATCTTCAGGTATCGTAGTGGATTTTAATGACAATATACAGATTATAATAGTAGATCTGCAATTTCATTTTTCACTTCTTTCAGAACTCTGGGATATAAATCATTCGGTCCAGGTGATTGGCTACTGTTTAGTTTATCAATTTGTCCTTTCACATCTTCCAGGTTCATTAAAATTTGTTTCAGTTCTGCTGAATCATCACCTTTAAATATCACTTCTGGCATGGGTATTTGCCTAAATAACGGATAGATAATCACAAATTAATGAAGCAACTACCTCTCCTTAATCTAACACGTAACAAAGGAGAGAGGAGAATAAGCTCTCTCAGTATATCTTAACACACAGTCGTTTTACATAAACTGTTTTGCTCAAAGTGACTAACTAGACAAATGACAATATCATACGATGTTTATGCTCAAATGGTGTAATCTGCAGCCTCTCACCGCGCAGTGGGTCGCAGGCTGTTATCAGCTCACAGAGCTTGGTTTTTGTAATCATTTACCATCATTTGTCCACCCACCAACTACCTTTATTTAAACCATTTCCTTAACTGTCTTATCAAAAGAATTTTTATATTAGTGATTTTTAATTAGAACAGAACGTTCTTCTAAATGTCAAATTCAAAAATAGAATACTTAGCCGTCAGTATTTTTCAGACCAGCCACTCCGGGCTTTGCTGTTAAATTTTAACCAACCCGACATGAATCACGTTTCAACTGAAGTATCAGTCTTCTTCAGGGGAGATATAAATTTTCAATTCAGGCCAATATATTCTGTGTACCCTAAAAGTTAA
The DNA here is from genome assembly GCF_901001135.1 of Rhinatrema bivittatum. Taxonomy (NCBI): domain Eukaryota; kingdom Metazoa; phylum Chordata; class Amphibia; order Gymnophiona; family Rhinatrematidae; genus Rhinatrema; species Rhinatrema bivittatum. The sequence goes on along the minus strand of NC_042619.1, from coordinate 29,462,581 downwards.
AAAGTAAACACAAGTTTAAAAATATACTCAAAGCAGACCTCACAGCCATATCCTAAAATAAAACATAATGCACCCTATTGTCCTAATAGTAAAGAATACAAAACTAAATATTCCACTTACCCGGACCGAGTTTAAAGGTCTCTTTATTGGGATACAAAAAATGGCGCGTCAGCGTCTCAGATGTTCTTTGCTAACGCCCTCACTCTATATTTAAGCACATCCCACTTGTACTAACCACCGGAAATCCGGAACGTATAGCCCAACACAACTGAACTCCAATTCCCACAGTGCTGTTCTCTAAAAGCGCCAAAGCTTTTAAAACACTGACCAGTCGATGTCTTTGTTCAATCCATATGGATCCACCGTGTTAAAGAAATAAATCCACTTTTGTTCTCTTTGAAGTAAATAACCGTCAAAGTCACCTCCACGGTTCTTAGGTAGAGGTTTTTCTATCACGGCAAATCGTAAATCATCAAATGTATGAGTGTTAGCAAGGCAGTGTTGTACTACCGGCGCTTCAATCTTGCCGCGTGTGATGGCACTCCTGTGCTCAATCATGCGAATCTTCAGACAACGTTTTGTTTTGCCAATGTATAGACGGGGGCATGGACACCATAACCCGTAAATGACGCCTCTGGACTCACAATTGGTAAATGATCGTAACTGAAATTTGCCATTGGCAAAGAATGGTAAAACTTTACCAGCATAAGATTGAGCACAAACAGTGCAACTCCCACAAGGGAAATGTCCTTTAATCACACTGTCTTTTAACTGTCCATCCATCTTTTCATCAGCGAAATCCGAGTGGACAATCATGTCTCTCAAGTTCCGTCCACGCTTGAAAGCAAATCTTGGAAGTTCATTCAATTCCTCATGCAAATGTAGAATGTGCCAAAATTTTTTTATAATATTCTGGACTTTATATATTTGTGACGAGTACGGCAAAACACAGACCACCCTATTGGTCACTGGTTGAACATTCTTAGGCAGGAACATTCTTAGGCAGGAGTGCCATCACACGCGGCAAGATTGAAGCGCCGGTAGTACAACACTGCCTTGCTAACACTCATACATTTGATGATTTACGATTTGCCGTGATAGAAAAACCTCTACCTAAGAACCGTGGAGGTGACTTTGACGGTTATTTACTTCAAAGAGAACAAAAGTGGATTTATTTCTTTAACACGGTGGATCCATATGGATTGAACAAAGACATCGACTGGTCAGTGTTTTAAAAGCTTTGGCGCTTTTAGAGAACAGCACTGTGGGAATTGGAGTTCAGTTGTGTTGGGCTATACGTTCCGGATTTCCGGTGGTTAGTACAAGTGGGATGTGCTTAAATATAGAGTGAGGGCGTTAGCAAAGAACATCTGAGACGCTGACGCGCCATTTTTTGTATCCCAATAAAGAGACCTTTAAACTCGGTCCGGGTAAGTGGAATATTTAGTTTTGTATTCTTTACTATTAGGACAATAGGGTGCATTATGTTTTATTTTAGGATATGGCTGTGAGGTCTGCTTTGAGTATATTTTTAAACTTGTGTTTACTTTTTAACTTTTAGGGTACACAGAATATATTGGCCTGAATTGAAAATTTATATCTCCCCTGAAGAAGACTGATACTTCAGTTGAAACGTGATTCATGTCGGGTTGGTTAAAATTTAACAGCAAAGCCCGGAGTGGCTGGTCTGAAAAATACTGACGGCTAAGTATTCTATTTTTGAATTTGACATTTAGAAGAACGTTCTGTTCTAATTAAAAATCACTAATATAAAAATTCTTTTGATAAGACAGTTAAGGAAATGGTTTAAATAAAGGTAGTTGGTGGGTGGACAAATGATGGTAAATGATTACAAAAACCAAGCTCTGTGAGCTGATAACAGCCTGCGACCCACTGCGCGGTGAGAGGCTGCAGATTACACCATTTGAGCATAAACATCGTATGATATTGTCATTTGTCTAGTTAGTCACTTTGAGCAAAACAGTTTATGTAAAACGACTGTGTGTTAAGATATACTGAGTGAGCTTATTCTCCTCTCTCCTTTGTTACGTGTATGGGTATTTGCCTTACATCTTCCTTAGTAAAGACCGAAGCACAGAATTAATTTAATCTATGTACTTGTCCTCCTTTACTGCCCCTTTTACCCCTCGATCATCCAATGGTCCAACTAATTCCCTTGCAAGGCTTTTTGCTTCAAAGGTACCTGAAAAAATGTTTAGTATGAGTTTTTGCTCCCAGAGCTTCTTTTCAAAGTCTGCCTTTGCCTACTTCAAACATTTATTTTTCCCTTCATATTCTCCTTTGAAAAAGCAGGTAGAGATTTAGACTGATTTAAATGAAAACAAAATCACTTTCTGTAAAAATGAAGGAACTGAACTATTACTGAATCTTGAGTAAAGTTTAAAAATGGATCCTTAGAGGAATGTACCTGGATCTCTGAAATACACCTTGCTGACAATTCTGCAACCAGAAAAACTATTCTTAATTGTGGCATGCTGCAATGTTTTGAATAGTTTGCTTGAAGTGCTTTTAATACCAAACTTACCCGTAGATTCATCAAATGCATTAACGCATTGATAACACCTGCGTTAAGAAAAAGGGGTGAGTTTAGGAATTTTAGAATTACCGCACCACGCGGTAATTTACCGCTTCGTATCAGTATTATCACGTGGTGCGGTAATTCCTATTTTCACATCTGGGGGGAACTCTATAACAGGTTACCATCAAGCTAGGGTAAGATAACATAGTACAAAATGTAATCTTTGTAAGACTTTCCTCAAGCCAAATGATGTAAAATCTTCACTCATGCGTACTGTGCTGTTCATATGTCTCACTCTACATGAGAAACTGGCCCCTAAACCACCACCAACACCTCACCTTGATAGTCCTCCTAAAGAGATATAAATAGTTGCACACTGTGAGGCCCTCCCCAGAGGCGCTCTCTCTCTCTACTCCACTCCTCTCCCTTCCCAAACCCAGAAATGGCCAAAATACAATTCAAGAAATTTACTGCGAATTGCATTTTGGCCATTTCGAGCATATCACATAAACTAACACCAGGAAAAAAAGGTGTAGTTATTTCTGGCGTTAAAACCATGCGATACAATATTGCCCCTCATTTTCCTAAATCCCGCCCAAATTCCTCCCTGATCCCACCCATGCCAAAAATGTGCATTCATGCCATCTGTTACTGTTCTTATCGCATGTTAGAACGCGTGCATTAACGCCATAACGCATTTTGATGAATGACCCTATTAGATTTCAGTGTGATACAATTGCTCGAATTGGGGGATGTATCCTTTGTACTTCCTGCAAGAAATGAGTAACATCTGGATGGAAGATGATGGAATTTCCTTAAATTCTACCTCTGTAATATGATACTGCTGCCACCTGAACTTTTTAAAGAATTTAATGCTAGACCCTTTTCTAAACCTTTTTGTAAAAAAAAAAAAAAATAAATAATAATAATAATAATAATAAAAAATGTTATATCTGCCCACCAAGGGGATATTAAACAATTTTTATAATGTTTCTCAAATAAATGCCACACAGGTACATATGCTAGTAATGTTTAATTCTTTCCTGCTTTTAACAAAGTAGAAATTATGGAGAAAGAGTAGCTTGTTTGGGTTTTTTTTGTTTTCACATAACCTCGACTTTTCAAGAGCCATACCATAGGATACAATGGAGATGGGTCTTCCTTTACTAGTGGACCCTGGAATAAAAGTCCTCAGGAACCTGATAGCTTTGGAGGATGACTGATTAGGTCTGCATACCATGGTCTCCTTGTCAGGGTTGGCGTTCCTTCCACACCAGCTCCTTCAGCATCCCTCGCTTCCGGCTGTGTCGGCGTGGAGGTGAAAAAGTTCTCAATCCTCTGTTGATTAGAGTCCATATCAGTAGAAACAGGTATGTTCTCATGAAGTTATGCCTTATGTTTTGTTTGATGCATGTTGTTAGAGGCAATCAGAAAATAAGACAAAGAAAAAGAGGCAATTGAGAAGAGCAAGCTCTAACCCTGCGTCTCAGTCGGCAGCCATCTTGGATCTCCCCCACTATTCTCTTTACCATCACATGCTGCCTTCTATCAGTCAACCAGTTTTCAATCTACTCCAACACCTTTCACTTACTCCCAAGCTTACCTCGATCCTCACACCAGGCCTCAAACACTTTCCACACCCGAACACTGGCTAAGGAGGTGGAGAACTTTCAAGCGTGGAGCCAGATGGCAATCACCATGGAGGAATATCCACACTTCAACAAGTGAGCCCTCTCAAGGGCCAAACCATAACACAAAACAGAGTCGGATCTTTGTGAAGACAGATCCCTGCTGCAATAGATCCTTGTGCAGTGGGCTTCGACCAGGAGTCTGCGAAGATCTGCATACCATAGTCGTCTGGGCCAATCTGGTGCCACCAGGAGCACCTGCACCCTGTGGCCCTCGATCCTGCAAACTATTCTGCCCAACAGGGGTCATGGGGGAAAGGCATAAAGCAGCTTGTCTTCTGGCCAGTCCTTCAAGAGAGCATCGATACCCAGGGACCATGGATCTCTCCTGCAACTGAAGAATCGAGGAACTTTTGCAATGCGAGAAGTTGCCAGCAGGTCTAAGAAAGGAAGGCATCAGTGATCCATTATCAGCTGAAACACCTCGTCCAACAATGCACATTCTCCTGTATCCAGTCTCTCCCTGCTGAGAAAGTCTGCTCTTACATTGCCTTTTCCTGCAATGTGAGAGGCCAAGATCACCGGAAAATGACCTTCTGTCCATTCCATAAGTTGTCTATTTCCTGCAACACTTGCTGGCTCTTGGTTCCTTCCTGACGATTGATGTAAGCCACCGTCATTGCATTGTCTGATATCACCCAGACCGCTCGACCCTGCAGCCTGTCGCTAAACTGCAAGCATGCCAACAGGATCGCCCGGGCTTCCAGGCGATTGATGCTCCAGAGGGACTCTTTGGCATTCCAGCGTCTTTGTGCCAATAGCTCCTGACACTGAGCTCCACTCATCTATCGTGTCAACCAGTTCGGGGAGGTCAAGGAAAAATCCTCTCTCAGATGATCCTCCTGCAACCACCACTGGATGTGAGAGCAGACTTCCATCAGCAAGTGGAGCCGACCCGAATGGTCCCGAGACTGTGGGTTCCAACGAGACAGCAAGGAGCACTGAAGAGGATGCATATGCACCCTCGCCCATGGCATCACTTCCAGGGTAGCCGCCAACAGAGGACCTGTAGATAGGACCACACTGTCGGGCGTATAGTATTCACCAAAAGATGCACTTGTGACATCAACTTCTGAATCAGAGTGTCCAGCAAGAAAACTTTGGCCTGCTTCGTGTCGAACCGAACACCCAGATACTCAAAACGACTTACATGGCTCAACAATGCTCTGGTCAGGTTTACCACCCAACCGAGTTCTTGCAACAAGGAGATCACTTTGCAGGTTACCCAGCATCTCTCTTCCAGGAACTTGGCTCAAACCAGCCAGTCGTCCAAATACAGATGTACTAGGATCTCATCTTTCCTCAACTCTGCCACTACTACCACCATAACTTTCGAAAAGGTCCTGGGAGTGGTGACTAGACCATAAGGCAGCACCTGAAACTGATAATAGCACCCTAACACCGCAAAATGCAGAAAACGTTGGTGCTCCAATCAGATGGGAGGGTCTGACCTGACGGGGTGAGTTGAAGCTGAGACCTATGCCTGAATAAATGATTGCCATCTTTGAAAAAACTCCACCCAAGAAAAGGCAGAAGGATCCAGGCCACAACCAGAAGGCACTGGAGCAGGCCCCACTGAGCTGCCATCTCCTGCAGAGGAACCGGTCAAGGAGGTACCAAGGTCCAGTGAACCTCCAGATAAATCCTTAGCCAGACCATCATCAGGCTGGGAAGAACCAGGCTTAGCAAAATCAGAGGAAGACAATTCTCCTTGAGCCTCCAGGCAGCACAGACACATGTTAGAAGGCACTCCAGACTGAGAAGCCCGAATATGACAGGCAATACAGAAAGGTGCTTAGGTTTTTTTGTTCATTGGCGCCATTAGTTGACAGCAGACTGATAATGTGAGTCTGGCCAGCTCTCGCTGAAAAAATCTCAAGCACACATTTTATGTGCATAAAATTTAGGGGTCCCTAAAGTAAGCGCCACAAACAAGCACACAAGCTATGCGCCAAAATCTGGGCGCACCGTAATAAAGCAAAAACTGTGTGCACAAAATTTGCGCCCAAACGGAGCGCACAACACGTATGCAGAGCCAATGCGCTGCGCCCACAGCCATTCCTGTAGAGGGCAGTGGAATATACACAGAAGCGCGTGAAAATGCAGCCGCAGCCTACTACACGGCATGCAGGAAAGAAACCTAACAGTGGGCCTAGCCCACCTGGGCTGCTCAACCCGCCAGGCTGCCCAGTTCCCCTGAACCCCACGGAAGCAGGAACGAACAAACATCGGGACAGCTCACTGAGCACAGAGACCGAGGAAGTCCTGCAAACCCCTCTAAACTGTCTCTGTCTCTTACTTAAAAAAAAAATTTAAACTTACCCAAATTCAGCCCTTACCAGCTGAGTACAGAGATGGTCTCTGGCTGCGGTGGAAGAGGGCACTTGTCGTCACCGCCGCGCTTGGCTTCCTGCACCTGCTGCCTTTAAGCTGTAGGGTCAGCTAAGTCCACACCGGCCTGACCGGCTACCGGACCAAGCCACATCTCTGAGGGACCACGGAAATCACCTCAGGAATTCTCAATTGGGGGAAGAAGGACCGTCTGGTATCACTGCAGGAGGGACTTTATAATTTGTGTGTAAATTCTCCTTCCAAAATCTGAAGCAATCCCCATAGGGAGATGCATGTCCACCATCTGCTGGAGACAGAGAATACTGGCAGGCTGGTGTGTGTGAAAGAGATGGAGGAAGCATGTGTATGTTTGTGAGAGACAGGAACTATGGATATGAAAGACATAGGAAGCGCACGCATACCTATTATATATGCTTGCTCTCAGATGAATTTTCAAAAGTAAAGTGCACTTTACTTGTGTAAGTGGGCTTTTTAAAATTGCCATTGAATTTTCAATTAGTTTTGCACTTAATGTGGGTAAATGGCTTTTGAAAATTGCTACGATATTATGTTATACTAGCTGTACCCGGCCACGCGTTGCAGTGGCAGAGCCAGGTTAACTGGAAAAGAAAGAAAAGAGAATGGGGATAACTGCCCCCTGCCGAACATGGTCACAAGAACATCCCCACGCCCCCCCCCCCTGCAGGCCCGCCGATACCTATCAAAAATGGTAGTCGGTGGAGCGGGCCTTCGTTCTGGCATGGAAGTTTTGGCGCCGGGCCCTTGGCAGCCAGCACTGAAACTGTCTCCGACGGCTGTTAGAACTTACTCTGTCAGTGGGGTGGAGCAATGGGAGCGGTCATCTCGCTCAGATAGTAAGGACGACGGCGCGCCGGTTGCCAGTCCATAAAAGGGCATCGACAGGCCCTCGCCCTTACTATGTCACATGGGCAACTGCCGCCATTCGCGTTCCCGAGTGTCCTAGTAAGGGACAGAGCCGTCTGCGCCATTTTGATTGCTGGCAGCCGACGGCCGTAGTGTATGCGATGTGTCACGGAGCGGTGTTGCCCCCCCCCCCTGCTGGAGCAGCCCGAACTATTCTGTTGTTTTGCGTGCGTTCGGAGGGTGTTTTTGTGTGAGTTCGTAGGGTGTGGGAATTGCAAACATGTGGCATGTGAGTGGCCTCCCGGTGTAGCATGCTGGAATTTTGTGGGTTTTTGTGTGTTTTGGGAGGGTGTGTGAAGTAAGTACAATTGGCATGTGTGCGGGGGGGTGTGAGGAGGGTGGATTTGTGCCTGGTCAGAGGGTGTGTGAATCCCAAACATTGGTCACGTGTGTGTGGGGGGTGAGCGTTTGTGCAAGGTGTAAGAACTTGCGCTTACGTCCAGCAGATGTCGCGGTTTTGTGGAACCAAATTTTAAAACTTTTTTACCAGCCCCCGGTGTGACATATATGAAATGTAAGTGTAGAAGAACCTTGCCGTATGTGAGGTGAAGCTTGTGTCCAAATTTGAAAGCAATCGGTTCAGTGGTTGCTGAGATTAGCGATTTCATACAAACTTAACATTTTTAACATTTTTATTTATATAGATTTGCATGCTAACCCCTTTGAAAATTCACCTCTGTGTGTGTGCGCGTGTGAGTGTTCGCATCCCCCTCTCTCCAGTCCACAACAATCTCTGGATGACATGTGGAGAGCAGGAAATTTTTAAATCCTTATTAGTTATAATTGTTGGGTTTTATTTGATGCTGCTGTTTTTTAAATATTTTATCGATGTTTAGGAAATTTTTAAAAATGTATGCATGATTTTTTTTTTTTTTAATTGGATGTTCTATTCATCAGCTATTTTGAAATATATATATATATGTATATTTCTGTATAAAAGCCTGACGTGCACAAAAAACAGAGGATGCACGTGTGGCTGGGCTGTGCACATTTTAAAAATGGTCCGGCCAGGCGCATACCCCTGGTACGCGCGGAAGTGCCAGGCTCCTTGAAAGAGGCAGGGCAGAGCCGACTGGGACAGCAGCCATTAGGCTCTGGCCTGGGGAAGCGCGCACCGGCAGGTGGCTGGCGCGCGGAACTTACTTTATCTATTTAAATGAAGTTCCAAAATAATTTAAAAAAAAAAAAAAGGGTAGGAAAAGGGCTTTTAGCAGTCGGGGAGAAGAGGAGATGGGAAGAGGGAGGCAGAGTAGGAAGGGGACAGAAAAGTTCCCTCCCAGTCCGCTTCTTAATTGGAGCAGACTGGGAGGGAACTGGTGTAGGCCTGATCATGTCGCTGCACATAATTTTTTTAAATCCCCCCCCCCCCTTACACGTGAGAGACATCACCCGCCTGCACACGTGCGCACCGCTATAAAAATTGGGCATGTATGTGCGTGCAGGAATAGTATTTTATAATATGCACACGCCGTGTCCTTGTGCACATGGACGTGCTCATGCGGGTTTTACAATTTACACCATAGTATGGATTTACTATTCTGATTGATGTTTTATGTTTCTTGATTGCATTGTTTTATGCAATAAAGAGATTAATGCATCCAAAATGTGCACCCAAATAAACGCATAGCGGATAGCCTCATCTGCATGGAATTTACATATGAGGAGAGCTATCACTCCCAATGCAGAAAACTGCTGGGCACCCAATGCGCACTTTTTAACACAGCAAATGTAACTCCAGCCCCAGAGCTGACGTTAAATCAATCAGGAGAAATTAAAAAAAAAAAAAAAAGTGTCCTCTGTGGTTTTATTCTTAAACACCTACTGCTTGCAGTGTTTAAGTATAAAGGTGTAATATAACAGCTTGCTGGGAAAAAACAACATTCTGGACGCATAATATACACACACACAAGACATGGTCCAGGCCGATTTCACCCCTTGCTATTGTGCATGTATATTGGGTGTCCAGAAAACTACCTGAACCAGGATAAAACAGACACTCATTGCAATTGTGGGCACACAGCCATGTCTCCTGGGCACCTGATGCATTTGAGCGCTAGGGATACATAATTCTTCCTAGCACATCCTTTTTAACACAGCAGCTCATTAAAATATTACATCAGGTGCCCAGGAGACATGGCTGTACGTGCATGAGGAAAACAGGTGCTGATATGAGCGCCCATTTTAACACACGTCTTACTGCATTGGCCCTTCTGTGTTTGGGCGTGGAGTTTCTCTATCTCTCTGCCTCTGGGTGTGTAGTATCTCTGAATATATGTGGGACGTGCGTCTCTCTCTGTGTTTGTCTGGTTTATCTGTACCTGTCACTGTCAGAGTAGGTTGCGTCTGTATCTCTGCCTTTCTGGATGCGATGTGGTATCTGCTCCTTTCAGCAACCTGAAGAGAATCAAAACTGGAATTTTGAGCTTTTGGCTGGTAGTGTGATTACGTGCTACTTGGCAAATGGTACAACAGCCGATTGATTGGTGAGAAACTTTGACACCAGGCCAGGCATCCAGGATACCATTGTATGTGTGTGTATGTATATAATACACACATATCTATCTACATACATGTGTGTGTATGATGTAACTCAACAAATTGTGTGGATGGTAGGGGGGCCATGGTTCAAAATGTTTGCTCACCCCTGAGCTAGGCATTACCACATGGGTGCAGCAATGGCTACCAGAAATGTAAATTAACTTACTCCACCTTGGTTCAAGGAGTTAACTTGAAAGCAACACTAGTGTTTGAAGTTGGAAGGAGTATGACCAAAATGGCCTTCCATGCAAGCCTGTGTCCAAGTTGAGATACTCAGTGCCAATCTTGTATGTAAGGCCATTTAGGCAAGGTACGTCGAGTTAAATTAAATGGTAAGTTCTCTGGAACAGGCAAGTACATGCACAGGGATGTACTTGCCTGTTCCAGTACCAAAGTGCATCCTGTTCAACTGTAGATGCCCACCCTAGAGAGTTTAACTGATTTCACTTGACATGCCTTACCCAAATGATCTTGCAAGGGAGACTGGCACCAGGCATCATGTCTTGGACACAATCTTACATGCAAGGCCATTTTGATCACATTCCTTCTAACTTTAAGCACTTACCTCCTTACTCTTGTTTTAAGGATTTTTTTAAAGCATTTATCTACAGTAGTGTGGATTTTTCAAGTTAACTTACATTTTAGTGCATTTTTTTCTTTTACCGTCTTTTTTTGTTTTTAAATACCTGCTCGATTTGCATCTCATTAACTTACTGCATCCAGCGGGGGACCCCCCGTTTTTAATATATATGCGTTAAGTAACACCCACGCTAAAATTAAACTACGATTTTAGCACAAAAGTAGCTAAAGAGATAACGCTGGAAGAGAGTTGTGCTAACAGCCCGAAGAACACGTAACGCAACCAGCTGGGTGACGTACGAACCTGCATACACCAGGAGAACAATGATGGCGGACAGCAGCTGGGCCTGGTACTTCACCTTGCTGCCCCGCAGGTACAGCAGGCTGCTCTGGACCACGAAGGCGCAGGCTGCCTCCACCGCGGCCGCAAAGAGCATGCTGCCCGTGTGGATGCCGCTCTGACACTCCAGGTTGCCCTTGCTGTGCAGCGGCGACAGCTTCTGCGCCCACACGTTGTTCATGGTGAACCTGGCCAGCAGGGCGGCGCCGAACTGGCTGGCCAGCTGCTGGAAGCTCCCGCCGAAGGAGGCCTCGCCGGTCAGCAGCTGCTCCAGCGTGGTGTTGGGGTTGCAGGTGGCCCCGCCGAAGGTCAGAACGTTCAGCAGGGTGACGCCGTAGACCAGGAGGAGGTGGAAGTTCGGGTCGGAGGCGCCGCGCTCGGCCAGCAGCCGCAGCTCGTGGACGCAGCAGCACAGCTGGAAGGTGGAGACCAGCTCGGTGGCCAGCGAGCGGTAGCCGCCGCTCAGCTGCCCGCGCACGACCCAGCGCAGCCCTTCGCAGAACAGCACCGCCACCAGCAGGAGCGCGAGGGACACCCAGAGGCTGTCCTCCATGGCGAGGGCGAAAAAAGGGGGCCCCGCGCTGCTGCGGCTGCTACGGCTCCCGCCCGCCCCGGTTTTGGGGCTGCGTCTGTCACGGCGGTTCCCGAGTTTAGCTCTTCAGGCAGCGTGGCCGCCGCGATACCGGAAATGACAGCGAACTTTGAACTCAAGGTTAAAAGAAAACAAAAAAACAACAGTAGCTACGGGTGAAAGAGCTGAAGTACGGGCGAGCTGACGCCTGAGACCCTAGCGAGGGACTGAGGGGGAAGAGAAGAGGCGCGCCGCGCTGTTCTCTACTTTCCAGCTGCTCGCGCGAGCTCAGCCCGTTGCTCGGTTGCAAGCTTTGAAAAAAAAAACCCTCGCGCGCCGGCAAAGTCTTGAAGGGGGGGAGGGGAAAGGAGGAGGAGGTGGCAGCTTTCCAAGTGCTTTCAGTCAAATTGTAAGATCGAAAGCAAAAAGTGCACCCATAATTGGGGGGGGACGGCGGCAGATATGGAGTTGTATCAGCTTGTAGGTTGTAAGTGAGCTGTTGGGTTTAAGTGTGAACGCTTTTGTTCACTATCCAGTCGGAATAATAGTTATTCTGAGTTAAGTAAAGGCGAGAAAAGAGCGCTGTCAACCATTTTTCCAGTAAACGCGCCACACAGGCATAAGTTCTCTTTCTCTCAGGCACACACAAACACCTACTGTCTCCCTCTTTTTCAGGTGTACAGACACACACCTCCCTGCTGGCTCCCTCTCAGACATGGCAAACTGACACGCATGCACTCTCTAGCAGGCTGTGGGCCTCCGGTTGGGCTGCCTTGTGGGACGGGATTCCCCGGGGACTGTGGGCCTTCTCCAGTTGGACTGCCAGGCGGGATGGAATTCCCCAGCGGCTGGGATCTTCTTCATTTGGACCGACAATTGGGATGGGTTCACCCAGCAGCCATGGGGCTTCCTCCAGTTGGGCTGCTGGGCAGAATAAGATCCCCCCCCCCTGGCCACCAAAGGGCCCCCTCCATTTGGGCTGACTTGTGGAATGGGATTCCCTGGTAGCTGCGGGACCTCTTCCAGTTGGGCTGCTGGGTGGGATTGGATCCCCTGATAGCTGCAGGGTGTCTTCTTAACTTGAACTGTGGGCCTCTTCTTGGCTGGGCAGGACAGAATTCCCTGGTGGCAACAGATCCTCCTCCAGTTGGGCTGCCAGGTGGGATGGCACTGTAATAGGCTACAAAGAGCAGGCACAAACAGAAGACTCCAGGCACTTGGTCCTGTTACCGGAGAAGAAAGAGGCCCCAAGCAACTGGTACAAGAGGAAAGACTTTTATTGCTATAGCAAGACACAGATGAGACAATGGCTCAAAAATCTGCATGCCCCTCCTACTAAGGAGCCCGCTCTTATACATTAACACTGATGAGTCACTGCATAGGCATTACTTACAGTCAGGCCATAGCATACGTCATAAATTAGAAAGTAAGTTGCTAAAAGGAAACTTAAGGCAGACATTTCAAGCAGCAAACATGTCATTAGTGCAATTTTAATACAGGCACAAAATGGCTGTGCGTTTCAGTGCGTGTCAGTGCGTTTCAGTTCTGGCTCAGATGAATGAGGGTTCCGGTTCCGGCGGGCGGTACGACTGTTAGTAGTCTTCTGATGATAGACAAGGATCTTGGCCTCCTTCAATCTCCCCTTTGATACTTCAACTTCAGATAGAAGGCGCAAGTATCAGCTCATGAGGTAGAACCTAGAAGAAAGTGACAGTGATTAGAGGAAGACACATGCCCAGACCCTAAAATCCCATCTGGTTGCTGGTTTCTTCACCGGTTTGAGACGAGGGGTCCCTAGGGGAGCACCCCCCCCCCCCCTTTGTAGCCGGACTTAGCCAGGATGGGACAATGGTCGTGACAAGTGAATTCAGGGTAGTTCATCTTCGGTCTCTGAATCTGAAGGTAGATTGGTTGGCACCGGAGTGTAGGTGTTCAGAGTCATCAGATGTGCAGCTGTCCGTCGGTCAGCAATAGCTTCCATCATGGAGCGGAGATGCCTAAGAACGAGAGGTAGAAACAAAGGGAGGAGAAGACATGAACCAAGGAACAGCAATAAAGGGAACAGGAACCCTGTAATTCCCGGCAGTGATGGAAACCATGAAGAGAGGGAGTCGGTCCAATCGAGCGCTCCTGACCATGTCTGGACCGGAACATGAGCCAGGCGAATCATCCGGTCAGTGATGTCACGTATGACGTGACTTTGGTCATCAATCTATAAACAACAGTTAGGTTAAATTTGCCACAAACCCCTCCCTCCTGTGCGAGGAGATAATCGAGAGCAAGACGATTCTGATACACAGCAGTAATAAGCTTAGTGTTCTGTTTTGCAAGAATATTAAGAGCCATTGTGGAATCATTAGTAAGCATTAGTAAGCACCGCCTGGAGGCGAATAATTCGGTTTAACATGTAAATGGGGGTTCTGTAGCCGTATGAACCGTCCTCTGCCCACGTTGCTGGGCCATAGTATTGTACTATGCGTTCCGGGGGCCATTCCTTATCAGACCAGTCTCCAATAGGAACTTTCTCCGTGTGACGGCGATGACTGATTCCTTGGGATGCATAATCCGGAAGCCCAAGGGTTTCTCCTGCAGAAATTGGTAGAAGGAAGAAACTAGGACGGATGGTGGCAAGAAAACAAGTACCGAACCAGTGAGGTGGTAGTTGCTCATAAGCGCGACGGCCACAGACAAAGTAATAACCATCAGGGGTATTAAACCTGGTTGAAGTTCTATGAGCCTGTTGCCAGGTATTGTTTAATACTGGCTCAGACCATATAATAGCCGGGAGAGTAACATTATCAGTTTGCCACCAGGTAAAGGAAGAGTTAGCTATTTCACAAATCTCTAAGATTCTAACTCAATTCCTCTCCTCTGTGGAGGAACAGGGGATCAGCAAGTCCCACCTTGTTCCGTGCGAGGACTTCCCCCAGCGCAGACCACCTTTGCCTCTGCAAGAGGACATCAGTCCTGACCCCCGTCCAGCAGCCTGGCCCCAGGACACTCTCTCACCTCCTACATCACTGGGCTCCTTGACAGGATATCCATCTGACCCACCGGAGGAGCAACCTGAGCTGGCCTCCCCTCCGGAAGACCTCTCTTATTCAAAGTTCATGGAGAAGGTGGGCTCTAGACTTAACATTAAAACACGAAAGGTGCCAGACCCTCATGTCGAAGTGTTAGGGATTCTGAAGATCTTTCATGCGCCAGCAGAGCCAACTGCCTTGCCTTCACACACGTTGCTAGATGCAGTCATGATGAAGGCTTGGGAGTCCCCCCTTCTCTGAGCAAGCGACCTCTCAGAAGACTGACCTCAAGTTCCGGATGCGTCAATCTCCATTCTACAACGTGATCCAGCTATCACACATGTCTGTAGTGAAGAGGTAAAAATTAATCCTAATGGTTTTTTTGATGTTGTATGTTTTGTTTGATTCATATATCATTATTTATTTGTGTCACCATTTTAATATTTTACTGATGTTTCTCAAAGTTATTTATTTTTTTATTCTGATTTTATAATTCATGTCTATGTTTTATTGATGTTTTTCAAATTTACTTATGTCTTTATTATGTTTTTATGACTGATTCATAGCCCCTGAGGCAGCCATTTTAAGAGCGGCGAAACTCGGCCTGAGTCGGGCAATTGCTTTAATACGTCTCCACCACAATAAAGAATTGGAAAAGACTTTGGCATCTCTCCCTCTTTTTTGTTATCCTAGCTCCTTTTACAATACCTTCATTCCTTCTATCAGGCAGGACTGGTGACAGCTTCAGTGAGAGTCCTCGTCAATGCTATTCCAGCCTACCATCGTCTCTGTAATGGCTTACTGTGTCCAACCACCTTCTGGTTTCCTGGTTTATGAAGGGCGTTCTACGACTGCGCCTTCCGGTTAACAGACTTGCCTGTACCGTGGGATCTCGATCTAGTTCTGGAACAACTGATTTTCCACCCTTTGAATCTCTAGAGACTACTGACATGAGATATCTGTTGTAGAAGGTTTTATTTTTAGTCGCTCTGACCTCCGCAAGAAGAGTCAGCGAGTTGCAGGCTCTGGTCCACTCCTCACCGTACTTTGAATTCCAACACGACAAGGTAACTTTACGGATGCACCCCTCGTTCCTACCCAAGGAAGTGTCGGCATTCCACATCAATCAAGCCATTACCCTACCGGCTTTCTTTCCGAAGCCACACAAGAACTAAGGGGAGAGGCAGCTCTACGTGCCTTGGCCTATTATAAGTGCAGAACATACTCCAAATCTAGAGCCTCGCAACTGTTTGTTTCTTTCAGCCCGAATGCCTCAGGTTTGCCGGTCTCCAAGAGGACTCTCTTGACTTGGATTTCGCAGTGCATTCATTTCTGTTATCGTAAAAGATAGAGACCCTGACCAGTTTACCAAAGGCACATCAGATGAGAGCAATGGCAGCGTCGGTTGCTCATCTGCGTGAGGTTCCAGTAATGGACATATGCAAGGCAGCCACATGGTCTTCGTTCCATACTTCCCATAACTGTCTCAACCAGCAAGCTATTGCAGTTGCAGTGATGGGCCGATCCATACTCCAATCAGGGACCACATAAAGAGACCATCTGCTGCTGTGCACTGGTTGAGCGCAGCCAGTCATTCTCAGCCTTGTGAACTGAGCCCATGTTCCCACAGGGACTTCTTCATTCTGCGCTCACAACCTTCAGCTGGGGATCCCCAGACAGCATGGCTAATTCAGCCTGCTTATCTGCAAGAAAATAAAAGCAAGTTTGCTTACTGTAAACAGTGTTTTCCATAGATAGCAGGATGAATTAGCCATGCTGACCCGCCCCCGGACAGTCTCCACTTCATGCTTCGCAGACATGCTTTGGAACAGACTGAGGAGAAGCTGGCGCCGCGCGAAAAAGGACGCACAGTCGCACACAGAGCAAAGCTCTGTCAGCTTTGTCAAGCTCTGCCTAGCCGCCCAGACAGCATGGCTAATTCATCCTGCTATCTAGAACAACATTGTTTAGGATAAGCAAACTTGCTTTTTTCCCCAAAGAGATCCTCCCTCTGGAGTCCATGGGATGTGAAATGCATTTATCAGCAAAGGTGGGGAAAGAGGCAACAGAATTTGCAAAACAAACAATAAAATTTTTAAAGAGTTGGACCAGCAAAGAAGGAAAAACAATTGGCAAAAGCACAACTACAGTAAGAATTACAGAGAATTATTTCTGGCTATGGAGACCTAAAATGAGAGATTGATAATTGCAGCACAGGACAGTGAACTATGGACAAGATGGTTCATAGCAAACACAGATAAATGCAGATTCTGGAAAACAGAACTGGAAATGGTTACGTATCTCATTGGGCATGTCATACTGTCAGGAGGCCTGTATACATCCACTGGAAACTAAATGCTATAACAGTCCTGTACCAGAAAAGCACTGGGATCACAATCCTGACAGAACTGTAGAGGATGAAGTTGTGATCACCTTCTCATCCTAACAAGTATAAGGCTTGCTCTAAGAAAACCAGCCATTGTGGTGGTAAAGGAGAAAACACAGCTTTGCTAATGCAAGTGCCATTACTAAACGCCTGTTCAATCCAAATGTATAGAGAAGGAAAAGATCCTCAAATACCAAATGATGCAATCAAAGACAAACAAAATGTGACAGAAAGATAGAAAAATAGTTAGTTTTATTGGACACCAGTCTGATTTAAAAAGAACTTCCAAGTGTACCTTGATCTGCTGCAGTGAGGTGCCTCCAGTCTTGCGGATCACACTGTTTAGGGAGGGGGCTGTGATACATCCCAGCTTAGAGGTTAAAACTATGGGGGTGGAATTGGATTTGCCCTTCATCCTGGTGACCCACATATCAGATCCTGTCCACAGGAAATATCTTAGGCTACATTCTGTCAGACATATACAACCTTAATTGGATATCAAAGCATTTAAATCAGTATTGCATTTATTCATTACATCTCAAGCCTTATATGTGGCCCTCCCTGCCAAAATCGCTGAGAAACTTCAGTTGCTCCAAAATATTGCAGTCGGAGAAGGCACAGAAAGCTCTTGATGAGCAAGTATAAGACTGTTATATCAGCAACAACCTTGGGTTCTGATAATAGCAAGGGCAAAATGTAAGGGCAAATGCATTCCAGGCATCCACCACCCTCTCCATAAATAAATATTTTTTCATATCGGTTCTGAGTTGTTTCTCCCCCCCCCCCCCCAAGTATCATTTCGTGTCCTCGAGTCCTATAGTTTCTCGGTCATACCCCCTTCATTTTGTGACCACCACTTCTACGGTTTCCTTTCCAATGGGAAAGTTTGAAGTTCATTGGAAAGGAAACCGTAGAAGTGGTGGTCACAAAATTAAATTCCAGGGGGTTTGACTCGGAACCAACACCAGGAAATACTTCTTCATGGAGAGGGGTGGTAGGTGAATGCCCTCCCGGGACTGAAAACAGTAAATGAATCCAAAAAGACATGAGGTAAAGACTGTGGAAGTTACTAACCTTAACAGAACCCTCAGGGGTAACCTGCACGGAGCAGCAATGGCTACCACAAGCAGCTTTCTGGGCAGAGAGGATGGACCATTTGGTCTTCATCTGCTATGTTACTTTGTAATTTCTTGATTCTGATTTTTCTTCAAAGTCAGATACATATACATTGGCTACTGTTGGCGCCATATGTTAATTCACAACAATACCATGGGTTTGTATAAAGAACGCTTCCTTCAAAATAAATGGTTAAAAACAAGATTAATTCAGAAACTTGTACAACAAATCCATTAGGAATGAGTTGTGCGCCACTTCTTTTTGATAAAAGTTGAGGAAACTACTGGGATTGCTACCACCTGTGGGATGTTTGTAAACAGGGATTGTATCTCCATCCTAACCAAAAGAAAATATGTTTCTTTTAACACTCCTAGCCCTTGAAGTAAAGATAGCATATGTTTGGAATCGTTTACATATGATGTAGAATGTTGACTAAGAGGCGTGAGTAAAATATTAATGAAGTGGTTTAAATTTGCCCTGCCGGGTCAGACCAAAGGTCTATCAAGCCCAGAAATTAAGCTCTGGGTAACAGCCACTAAAAGGAGTTGAATTAGCACAGGTTTGAAACTTATGAAAAATAGTGCCAATCATCAAAACTTCAACCCTGGCCTTGATATATATATATATAGCTGACAAGTTTCAAACTTGTGCTAATTCAACCCCTTTTAGTATCTGTTACCCAGGGCTTAATTTCTGGTGGAACAACCCAAAAATGGCTTTCTGCCACCTTTTTTTTTTTCTGGGACCCAATGAAGCGAATTAGAGCAAGTGATACGAATCAGTTCTTGTCCCGCCGCAGAAATGGAGCAGAGCTGGCGGTATAAATCAGTTCAAACTCCCCTGCAGAAACAGGGCAGAGCTGGTGGTGGCATGATTCGTTTTTGTTCTCGCAGTCTCCAGAGGAAGCAAAGCAAAGAATGTTGGAATTGCTTATCCTGAGATGGGGCAGTCACATGGCCTGGAATTTTGTGCGGTTTCCTGGCATAATTGAGGCTTTGCGCTATAATAGCCAAGGTCAAAGAGACATGAGACAATTGCCTTTCAATTCCACAGCTTTTGCCGCTACTGTGTGTGTTGGTTTCCTGGCCAGATTGCTGCTTACCATGCCGGCTTCCTATGCCCCTATGCCTCTACCAGAGGAAGGGGCAATAAAGTGAGTGAGAAGGATGTGGGGTGCTAAAAAGAGTGAGGGAGGGGATTGTTGGGTTGTGGGGATCAAAGTTGGGTGTGAGTGAAGGGATCGGAGAGACTGTGAGGTATGAATGAGATAAGAGTGGGGAGGGCAGTCTGCGAATGAGGTGATTGGAGGAGGCAAGGAAAGAAGGAGGGGAGGGAAAGGGATGGGAGTGTGTGGTGGGAGGGAGGGAGGAGTGACTGAGAAAACAGTTGAATCAATGAAGATCTGTTTATCAGTTATTCAGAAATGGCTCTTTTTTAATAAATTGGCCTTTAGCTTTGCCAAAACACAATTTGTACTAATCCAGAGACAACACTAAAATTCAAGATACATCTATCACAATAGAGGACACCACATTCTCTTTATGTTCCAGAATAAAAAAATCTAGGTGTATTAACCAGACCCCTTTCTCTCATTCTGTCCTTATCTGGATTTTACAAGATGGAAATTGTATGTGGTCTGAAACATCTCCTTGATAAACCTGATTTTCAGACTGTTGTACAGGCGTCCATCCTGCCTTTGGTCAACTACTGTAATTTCATCTATATTGGCCACCCAGCAGTGACATTGGAACCTTTGCAGTTATTGCTTAACTTAGCTGCTCGTCTCATCTCAAGAAGCAAATATTTCACCAATCATGTTCGATATGCACTAACTACTGATTGCTGAACATATTCTGTATAAGATTAGTACTACTGTTTTCAGATTAGTTTCTTCTTCAGACTCCCCATGGTGTAATGTACTGATAAATGTTTATGGTCCATCACGTTAATTAAGGTCATCTCAGTGAGGACATTTGGACATACCATCCATGCAACATGCCTGGCTTGTGACTACAAGAAACTGTGCCTTTTCAGTTGCTGCCCCTGTGCTCTGGCATTCCCTCCCTGAAGCTTTGCGTCTAGCTGACAGCTTGAAGATATTTAAGACTTTGCTTAAACCTTTCCTGTTTAAACAGGCTTATTATTAACTTCTCTTGGCAGCTCTGATATTTGATAGTGCAAGTTCAATACAGCATACAAGATGTAATGTTAGGGTTTTCTTGATGTTTAAGAAATTTACACTTTATGACTGTTTCATCTGTTCATCGCTTAGTATTCATATGTAAGCGATTCATAAATAATAATAAAGATAAAAAAAAGATAATCCTTACTTGTAAATCTGTAGTAAGATCAGAAGTAATCTTTCTGTAATATGTCTCATCTAATAATTCTACACTTCCATCTCATATTGTGTTCTAGAGAGGATCACAACTCCGCCCGTTTTATCTGCAGGATTAGCTTTATTCATATGTAATTTCTTCAATGCTTTATTTTCCGCTTTAGAAAAATTTAAAAACACATGTTGTTTTGGTTGCTCCTTAATAAATGGCCTTGACCCTTCAAACCTCCATTGTTTCATGTACCCTGGCAGGCACTTTCATCAAAGTGAGGTACCTACAATAGTACACAAAATTAACAGAGTTTATGTTTATTTTTTCGTCAATAAGCAGGGCTGAATTAGCCATTACATGTGAATGACATCATCAAGCAGCACCGAATGAATCTTTCTCTTAGGTCATAGAGCTTTTGCTCTACTAAAAATGTGTGGGAATTCCCACTCGGGCTTTCTCTCGTGAACCCCCTCAGTCTTTTTTCATTTGAGCACCAGCACAGATGTGTACCCTATCTCTCTTTCTGTGAAACATTTCTTAATTTTTGTCTTTAAAGTGCCTCACTGCTTCAAGAGTGCTGACACCTCTTTTTAGTGCCTCCCTTTTTTAAAAAAGAAAACTGGAAGATTCCAAAATTCTCTTTTTTCTGGTCTTACGTCTTCTATTCATTTTTTCTTTCTTTTTTTAATTTATAATTTTATTGAACCATTTAACAATAAACATGACTCTCTGTGTTGATACAAGTTTATAAATTAATAAATCACAACAATACGTTACTCCTTGTACAAGCATAACATCAAGGTTTGAACTTTCCCCCCAGATCTCCCCCTCCCTCCCCTCCCAAACAGGATTGAGACATTACTTCCAGATAGAAATTAACACGGGCATAGATGTTGATGGTGGTGTCAAGATAAGACTGCTGCACCGACACGATTCTACATATTTATCCAAGTCCATAGCTACGTGGATTCCTGGCTGGCCACCCACACCTCGAAAGGGTGCCAAATCTTCCTCACTTGCAGAGCGGCACTGTGATTGGTAAGCCCCATCGCCTGTTGAACTGACCGGAGGCTCTGCAACCGTTTTTGGAGATGTACCAATGGAGGGATAACATCTGTCTGCCACTCTAGCGTCCACTCACAGCGCACCGCTATGATTATATAAGAGACTAGCTTCCCCTGAACAGGCTCCACCTCAAATGGCAAATTTAAGAGATCATGTTCTGGAGAGAGAGGAAGCTGTACTCCCACAATATTGTATATAAGTTGGCTAATATCTGCCCAATATTGAGATATCCTTGGACAAGACCACCACATGTAGAAATAAGTCCCCCTAGACCCACATCCCTTCCAACAGCGGGGGTCATGAGACAAATCAAATTTAAATAGTCTATCTGGAGTGTAGTACCAGCGCAGCAGCACTTTATAACTGTTTTCAGCTAATTGAGCATAGGGTGATCCCATCTTAGTGTGGAGGAAGACAGTCTCCCATTCTTCCTCTGACAAGAGTTTGCCCAAGTCTACTTCTCATGCCTTCATGTATGTGGGTTTAATGGCCGGGTCCTTATTAAGATAGTTATATATCTGTGATATAGACCCCTTCAGCTTGTCTGCTTGATCACACCAGTTTTCCATTTACGTCTTCCCCAAAGCTAAATCATGGTCTATGTGTTGTGACATAATCAGGTGCCGCACTTGGATGTATGGGAAAACGTCAGATGGATAAAATTGGTATTTATCCTGCAGAGAGGGGAAAGATATCAGAAATCCACCATTACGTAATTGTCCTAGATTTTTTTTTTGCAATTGGTATTTTATTGAAAGTTGAAAACAATTGTCCTAGATTTTTAATGCTTCTCTCTTTCCACATCCGGAAGGATCCAGACTGACACCCTGCCTTGAAAGAGGTGAGGGAATAAAGACACGTGCTAAAAAAGTAGCTCAGGGTCTCTACCAATTGTCGTCTCCCATATCTTCAAGATAGTAGCAGTTGCCAAAGGAATATTATGCAATGGCAGCCATGTAGATTTTGGTTGCCATATCATGGCAGACAGAGGCATCTGACCCATCAACTCTTGTTCAATAGTTACCTATTGTTTTTGTTCCCCCTTCCGGTTATAGTCAAAGATTGCTCGAAGGTGGGCCACCATAAGGTACCACTGTAAGTTGGGAACTCCCAGCCCCCTCTCAATTTAGGCCGAAATATAACCTTCTGTGAGACTCGAGGGGGCCTTCTCTTCCAAATATATGAGAAAATGCGTCTCTGCCAAGACTTAACAAGTGCCACGGGGATGTCTATTGGTAAGGATTGAAATAAATATCCCAACCTGGGCAATACGTTCATCTTAATGGAGGCAATTTTGCCAAACCAGGATAAATATAACCCCGACCACCTATCTAAATCCACGAAGAATTTTAGTATAAGTGGGAGGATAAACCTGGCTGCTCATATACACCCCGAGGTACTTAATCTTGCTGGTTGCCCATCGAAAGGGTAATCGTGTTTTCAACTCCTGTAGCTCCTCAGCTGACAGAGATATATTTAAAATCTCAGACTTTTCTACATTTAGTTTAAACCCAGAAACCGCACTAAAAGTGTTCATGGACTCTAGTGCTGCTTGCAGGGATACCAACGGATGTGTCAAAGTAGACAAAATGTCGTCCGCGAACATGGACATTGTATATTCTCTCGTTCCAATAAGAACCTCCTTTATCAGGTCCCGGTTGCGCACATTAATAGCTAGGGGTTCTAAAAATAGCGCAAAGAGCAGTGGGGACAGCGGTCACCCCTGCCTAGTACCTCTTTGTATTGTGAAGGCCTCAGAGTATGTTCCATTAACTTTCACACGTGCCGTGGGGGAGTTGTAAAGTTGTTCCAGCCAGTTAAGGAAATATTTCCCGAAATTCATCCCCTCCAAAGTGCGAAACAGAAAAGTCCAGTGCACATGTCAAAGGCCTTCTCTGCATCCACTGACAATAGAACCGCTGGAATAGACTGGTTCTTAACCCACCAGGTTAGGTCAACTATCTTTCTGATACTATCCGCTGCCATTCGGCCTAGGATAAACCTGGCTTGGTCAGTATGCACCAGTTTAGCCATCACCCATTCATACGGGTTGCCAAAATTTTGGTTAAAAGCTTCAGGTCTATATTGATAAGGGAGATGGGGCGATAGGAGCCGCATTGCGTTAGGTCTCAACCAGGTTTCCCTATGATGGTTATACCTGCAGTATTTAACCCTGGCCCTAGGGGCTTCCCCTCCTGTAAAAAATTGAAGAGGGTCCCAAGAGTTAGCGAATTTTTTGTAGAACTGGGGTGTAAACCCATCTAGTCCTGGAGCCTTATTAACCTTAAGGACTTTAATCACTTGATGGATTTCTACAACTGTAATTTCTCGGTCCATAAATCATCATTTCTCCTCTGTTAGAGAAGGGAGAGAAACATCATGTAGGTAATTATCTATTTGGTCCTTATCAATGGGGGAATCAGCTTCATATAGGGAGCCATACAATTGTTGAAACCTACCTCGAATGACAGGTGGAGAGGACAGCAATTCCCCGCCCACATTTTTAATGGCTGTGATCCGATTTTGTGCTTGTTTCTGTTTCAAAAATCTAGCTAGTAGCCTCCCTGAACGATTTCCCCAAGCAAATCTCTCTATGTTCAACATTGACAATTTAGCCGTCAGTTCAGCCTCTGTCAGAGCTTGTAAGTCATCTCTGGCTTTCTGAAGCTGTTTATATGTGGTCTTAGACAAAGTTTGTTTATGGGACTCTGCCAAGTGAGCAATTTGCGCCAACAGGTTACGCTTCACTGCCTGTTCTCTACGTTTAACTTGTGTACCTCGCGATATGAGTCTCCCCCTGACCACCGCCTTTAAACAATCCCATATTAGTGTGGGGTTGCCTTCATTTTTTCCTTTATACTCAGAAATATCAGCATGCATCTGTTTGCAAAAATCCTCATCCATAAGTAAGGTATCATTCATTTTCCAGGGTTTAAATCCCAAAGTATCTGTGCTATTCTGAACTATGAGAGAGAGAAAGGCATGGTCGGACCATGTGATAGCGTGGATGTCTGTCTTTCTAATTTTGTCCGAATAGTGTCTTGTCTACCAAGTAAAAATCAATTCGTGAATATGAATCATGTGGTGGCGAGAAAAAAGTATAATTCTTGGTGTGGGGATTGTGCTGGCGCCATATGTCAATGAGATTCCACTTTCTCTTAAGAGACTGTAATCTCTTCCTATGGGGACCCGAACCTGCATTACCGCTCCTTGAATTTTCTAGTGAGGGTTAATGGTGATGTTAAAATCTCCCATAAGGAACAACGACCCCTCTCCTTCCCTATCTAGTAGTTGATCTACACAGTTCAAAAAGCTTTTCTGATCTGTATTGGGTGCGTAAACATTCAAAATAGTGTACAGTTCCCCTTGATATTCATATGTCATAATACAAATCTGCCATTGGCATCTTCAATATGCTTAGTCATCTTATAATCATAACCTTGTGTGAACAATATACATACTCAGGAGTATTTACTAAAATTACTAGCTGGTGAAAAAAATTTGAAGGCGAAGTATGGCCATGCGAGAAGGTGTTCATAGCGTCTCTTAAAATGTGTTTCTTGGAGACATATTACCATCGCCCCATGATCCTATATATCTTGCTTTAAGAACTGCCTCTTTCGGGGTGTGTTAAGACCTTTAAGATTGAGAGAGAGAAATTTTAATGCCATAATGTCTACCTGTTGGTGTTTGAGGTAGTTGTGGGTGGATCCTTGGGCTGGTGGCAGATGACCACGCTCCCGGGGGAAGATCCCGAGAGGGACCACCGGTTAGGCTCAGAGTAGTTCTTTTATTAAACAGTCTATTGAACCACCAGAGGTGGCAGTAGTGAGCTGGAAGTGCCCGGCAGGGCTGTAGTCCCTCAGGATTGGAACAGCGATCCTGGATAACTGAGATGAAGAAAAACTGAATGTAGTGAGTAGGCAGGGTATGCAGAGTTCAGGAACAGAACCTTGATTGTAACCCTCACACAATAGTCTCTAGAAGTAGTCCAGGTATTGGAATGAGTTAGGCCCTCGAGGAGCGAGTACCTGGTTCCAGGGAAAGCTCTGAGAGAGAGAGATGGTAACTCACTGGTGTAGTAGGCAGCGATGACTTCCAGGCAGAATAAGTATTCAGCAACCAGTCCGGGAACATGGGCCCTCGAGGAGCGAGTACTGGTTCCTGACTGTGACCTGAAAAACAAAGAGAGAGCGAGGCCCCCCAAGGAGCGGGTCCCCTGGTAAGTCCGAGGAGGCAGAGTAGCTAGGAGAGAGCGAAACTGGTCCAACTCCTTGCTAACTCGATTAGTTAGCGATTTCTGAGACCTTATATATCCGGTACGGATGATGTCATCTCAGGGGGACGCCCCTGAGGTTCGCGCCACTGCTGGTACATCAGTCGGGGCCGTGCCACACGCACGCCCTTAGGCTCTTGTGAATCATGGTGGATTGCAGCGTCGAGCCGCTCCGGGGACGCCGGGAGGAGTCGGCAGAAAGACGCTGCGGCAGCCAACCTTCCACTTGAGCAAGAGGGAGTCGCCAAGGAGGGCGGAGTGGAGACGTCGAGCAGCGACGGTCGCAACACTACCTACAGATTAAAATGAGTGGTACAGAACTGAAAGGCTGGATGCTGGGCAGAACTAGGGCTGGTCTTCCGCCTAGCCAGCCCCCTTCCCCGCCAGTTGAGCCCTTAGGTTATGGGGGTCAGTAGGTCTTTGCTGCAGCAGTACAACATGGTGAGTCCAAGGCAAGACAGGCTAGGTAAAGCTGACAGACTGGAGCAAGGGTGGGCAGTCTAAAGTAAGGCTGGGCACTCTGAGGTAATGCTGGACACAGAATGCAGGCTGGGCTTGGACAAGCTATGAAGGCTGAGCTTGGCAAGGCTTGGTCCAGGGATGGACTGGATGCTAGAGCTGGATACAGAACAAGGACTGAGGCTACATATAGACAAGGTCAAAGCAAGGTTGTAAACATATTTTGGGAGAGACTCAAGCAAGGCCATATTCGGGACAGGAACAGGAACTAAACACAGGCTGGGGCAGGACAAGGTACTGACAAGACAGAGAATGAATACCAGGAATAGAACTAGACTGGGAACAGCAAGACCAGACAGAGACAGGACTGGACAAGACAGACCAGCCAGGACCAGACAAGGCAAGACAACACAGAACAAAAAACATTGAAGCCCGAAGGCAGCAAGGCTGAAGGCCCGTAAGCCCCTAGGCTATAAGCCCAGAGGCTGCTTGGTAGACAGAGGTCTGCATAGGCCTCAAGGCAGGATAAAGTGATAGAGCAGGCCTGGAGATCACAAGGCATGGTAAGGCCTGGAGTAGGGCACAGAGTTAAGAGCAGGGAGTGGCTTAGAAAGGCCACAAGGCACGGTATGGCCTGAGTAGGTCACAGAACAAGGTACTAGAAATGAGAAGGCCCAGAGGCTACAGGGCAAGGAAAAGCCTGAGTGGGCCACAAGACAAGGTACAAAGAGCAAGAAGGCCTGAAGGCCACAAGGGAAGGGAAGGCCAGAGTAGGCCACAAGGCAGGGTACTAGGAGCAAGAAGGCCCAGGGGCCATAAGGCATAAGGCAAGGAAACATCGGCCAGGTCAGAGAGCCAAGAGTGACTCCATGAAGAGGCAAAGGTGAATGGGCCAGGCTGGGTTACATAGGTTTAGAGCTTGGGTTTGGAGCAAGCAGTGAGGAGTAGTTTGGCAAGGCCTCTTCTTGTTCTAATGCCTCACTCCCTTCCTGCCTACATACTCCTCCTTCCCTCCACCACTCAGTCTTACTCTCATAGCTACCTTATGCCCTATGCTACCACCACGCCTTATCCACTATGCAGCTGCACAATGACACTTCATTAAATGTATTTTGATATTATGCATACAGTCGCCCCAGTTGTTGTTCCCCTATTTATATATATTATGTTACTCTATGATGAAGCATTTCACTATATATTATTGTTGAACTGTTGACCTGTTCTATGTTTATTGTTTATTGCTCAATGTTCTATGTTCGATGTAACGCCATAGCCGCGACAGTTATGTTCAATTGTAAACCGATATGATTTGATATCTTTGTTCAAGAATGTCGGTATAGAAAAATTCGAAATAAATAAATAAATAAATAAATAAGGCTGGAGATTAAGCTTGCTGAAGTCGCCTGGTGGAGAGGAGGCTGCACCATAGGCTAAGTCAGGCAGCTTGTGAGGAGATGCCTTGAATACAGTGGACCCTTGAGTTACAACTGGCTTGACATATGAACAACTTGGGTTACAACCAAAATTTTAGTTTTGAGTTACAACCAAAGTCTTGAGTTACAACCTGAATGCCGGCCAAGGCAATGTGTATGGCTACTTCTAATTGGGCGTTTTTTCCTGTCAATCGTGTTTTTTTGGGCTTGGTGGGTGGGACTTCTGCTCTGCTGTTGCCAATGAGGCCTGTCCATCTCAGGTGCACCAAGAGCTGCAAATGTTCACAGGAGCACGTAGGCAGACCCGGCACGGCATTGCAGCAAGCAACAGCATCACTGGTGACCAAGGAAGCTTATGTGCAGGGGCAGAAAGGGAGTGTAGCACTCAGCTGGCTACAGCAAGGTATCAGGAGGGGAGGAATGAGTATGCTGGGAGGGGGAAATGAGTGTTTGAGGGCCAGATATGTGCTCTGAGGGGGTGGGGAGGGGGAATCCTCCCCCTCCTCCCCTTCCTTCAAGCCAAAGATGTCAACTTGAATGGTGAGTACAGTATGAAATTGTTGTTTCTGGTAGGCTAGGCATAAGAACATAAGAAATTGCCATGCTGGGTCAGACCAAGGGTCCATCAAGCCCAGAATCCTGTTTCCAACAGAGGCCAAAACCAGGCCACAAGAACCTGGCAATTACCCAAACACTAAGAAGATCCCATGCTACTGATGCAATTAATAGCAGTGGCTATTCCCTAAGTAAAATTGATTAATAGCCATTAATGGACTTCTCCTCCAAGAACTTATCCAAACCTTTTTTGAACCCAGCTACACTAACTGCACTAACCACATCCTCTGGCAACAAATTCCAGAGCTTTATTGTGCGTTGAGTGAAAAAGAATTTTCTCCGATTAGTCTTAAATGTGCTACTTGCTAACTTCATGGAATGCCCCCCAGTCCTTCTATTATTCGAAAATGAAAATAACCGAGTCACATCTACTCGTTCAAGACCTCTCATGATCTTAAAGACCTCTATCATATCCCCCCTCAGCCGTCTCTTCTCCAAGCTGAACAGCCCTAATCTCTTCAGCCTATCCTCATAGGGAAGCTGTTCCATCCCCTTTATCATTTTGGTTGCCCTTCTCTGTACCTTATCCATTGCAACTATATCTTTTTTGAGATGCAGCGACCAGAATTGTACACAGTATTCAAGGTGTGGTCTCACCATGGAGCGATATAGAGGCATTATGACATTATGACATTTTCCATTCTATTAACCATTCCCTTCCTAATAATTCCTAACATTCTATTTGCTTTTTTGACTGCTGCAGCACACTGAACCGATTTTAAAGTATTATCCACTATGATGCCTAGATCTTTTTCCTGGGTGGTAGCTCCTAATATGGAACCTAACATCGTGTAACTACAGCAACGGTTATTTTTCCCTATATGCAACACCTTGCACTTGTCCACATTAAATTTCATCTGCCATTTGGATGCCCAATCTTCAAGTCTTGCAAGGTCCTCCTGCAATGTATCACAGTCTGCTTATGATTTAACTACTCTAAATAATTTTGTATCATCTGCAAATTTGATAACCTCACTGGTCGTATTCCTTTCCATATCATTTATATATATATTGAAAAGCACCGGTCCAAGTACAGATCCCTGAGGCACTCCACTGTTTACCCTTTTCCACTGAGAAAATTGACCATTTAATCCTACTCTCTGTTTCCTGTCTTTTAACCAGCTTGTAATCCACGAAAGGACATCGCCTCCTATCCCATGACTTTTTCATGAGGGACTTTGTCAAACGCCTTCTGAAAATCCAAATACACTACATCTACCGGTTCACCTTTATCCACATGTTTATTAACCCCTTCAAAAAAATGAAGCAGATTTGTTAGGCAAGACTTCCCTTGGGTAAATCCATGTTGACTATGTTCCATTAAATCATGTCTTTCTATATGCTTTACAATTTTGTTCTTGAGAATAGTTTCCACTATTTTTCCCGGCACTGAAGTCAGGCTCACTGGTCTATAGTTACCTGGATCGCCCCTGGAGCCTTTTTTAAATATTGGGGTTACATTGGCCATCCTCCAGTCTTCAGGTACAATGGATGATTTTAATGATAGGTTACAAATTTTAACTAATAGATCAGAAATTTCATTTTTTAGTTCCTTCAGAACCCTAGGATGCATACCATCCGGTCCAGGTGATTTGCTACTCTTTAGTTTGTCAATCTGGCCTACTACATCTTCCAGGTTCACAGTGATTTCGTTCAGTTCGTCTGACTCATCACCCCTGAAAACCATCTCCGGAACTGGTATCTCCCCAACATCCTCATTTGTAAACACGGAGGCAAAGAATTCATTTAGTCTTTCTGCAATGGCCATATCTTCCCTAAGAGCCCCTTTAACCCCTCTGTCATCTAATGGTCCAACCGACTCCCTCACAGGTTTCTTGCCTTGGATATATTTTAAAAAGTTTTTATTATGAGTTTTTGCCTGAAAACCATCTCCGGAACTGGTATCTCCCCAACATCCTCATTTGTAAACACGGAGGCAAAGAATTCATTTAGTCTTTCTGCAATGGCCATATCTTCCCTAAGAGCCCCTTTAACCCCTCTGTCATCTAATGGTCCAACCGACTCTCTCACAGGTTTCTTGCCTTGGATATATTTTAAAAAGTTTTTATTATGAGTTTTTGCCTCTATGGCCAATTTCATTTCAAATTCTCTCTTTGCCTGTCTTATCAATGTTTTACACTTAGCTTGACAATGCTTATGTTTTATCCTATTTTCTTCAGATGGATCCTTCTTCCAGTTTTTGAAGGATGTTTTTTTGGCTAAAATAGCCTCATTCACCTCACCTTTTAACCATGACGGTAATCGTTTTTCCTTCCTTCCATCTTTCTTAATGCGCAGAATACTTATGGACTGCGCCTCTAGGATTGTATTTTTAAACAATGTCCATGCCTGTTGAACACTTTTAACCTTTTGCAGCTGCACCTTTCAGTTTTTTTCTAACTATTTTTCTCATTTTATCAAAGTTTCCCTTTTTAAAATTTAGTGTTAGAGCTGCAAATTTACTTATTGTCCCCCTTCCAGTTATTAGTTTAAATTTGATCATGTTATGATCACTGTTGCCAAGTGGCCCCACCACCGTTACTTCTCTCACCAAATCTTGCATTCCACTAAAAATTAAATCTAAAATAGCTCCCTCTCTTGTTGGTTCCTGAACCAATTGCTCCATGAAGCAATCATTTATTACATCCAGGAACTTTATGTCTCTAGCAAGTCCTGATGTTACATTTACCCAGTCAATATTGGGGTTATTGAAATCTCCCATTATTATTGCACTGCCAAATTGGTTTGCTTCCCTGATTTCTCTTAGCATTTCATCATCTGTCTGACCATTTTGTCCAGGTGGACGGTAGTATACTCCTATCACTATACTCTTATCCAACACACATGGGATTTCTACCCATATAGATTCTACTGAGCATTTAGTCTCTTGTATGATCTTTATCCTGTTGGACTCTATACCCTCCCGGACATAAAGTGCCACACCCCCACCAAGTTGATCCTCCCTATCATTGCGATATAATTTGTACCCTGATATAGCACTGTCCCATTGGTTATCCTCCTTCCACCAAGTCTCTGTGATGCCATTTATGCCAATCTCATCATTTGCTGCTATACACTCTAACTCTCCCATCTTACTACTTAGACTTCTGGCATTGGCATACAGACATTTCAAAGTGTGTTTTTTGCTTGTTTTAACAACCTGCTTTTCAGTTGTTTGGGATAATTCGGAAATCATTAGCTTCGGTGATTTTTTACATATAGGCACATTTTATAACTTTTTGGTGAGTACACTAGGAAAGTTATTGGTGTTTCTGGCAAATTAGACATATTGTTCAACCCTTTTTTATTATGAAAAGGTTAGGTAAGGGGTGCTTTGGGAGGTTCGGAACGCAATATGGGTATTTCCATTATTTCTTATGGGAAAAATAGTCTTGACTTACAACCAACTTGAGTTACAACCAGCCCTCGCGAACGAATTGAGTTCGTAAGTCAAGGGTCCACTGTACGTCTGAACGGAACTCACTGAGGCCTCTGCTGGTGAGGAGGTATCATAGCCGGCAGACTCAGGGCTGCTGGTCTGCTTTGGACTCCCCTTTCACTCTTCCTTTCCGGGTCACTCTATGGGTTCTCCCCTTTCAGGTTCTCGCTCCCAGGGCCCTTCTTTCTTTTCTCCTTATTTGTCCCCCTGTCTTATACTTTCCAGCAGATAAATATGCATAAGCTCATGCATAATCACGTGGTGAGTGACGGTCTTTGCCACATTGCAGGTCTTTCCCCCCTCCACATTTCTTTGGGGGGGGAGAACTGCTATGTCAGTATGCCAAGCTCTTATGCCAGAATGTTTTTCTCCGGCTGCCCCCCCTTTCTTCCAAGGGTGGGGGGTCTTTCTGACCTCTGGACTTGTTGGCCGATCCATGACTCCTGCTAAGGGGCTTAGCTGCTTTATTGTCCTTCTGTCTTCTTTTTTTTATTTAAATCGGCACTAAAAGCAGGCAGATCCAGATAAAGTATCCTTCAGTGTAAAGTTCTCATCAGGGCACAGTCTCTTGTTTTTCCACGGAGACAGTGCTTTTGGGGCCTGCCAGTCTTGTCTGCATACTTCTTTGGCTTATTATGATTCATATTTGCTGCTTTCAGGGTAAAGCATGAGATATCTCCCTACAGTAACAGCTAATTCCTCCTATCTACAGAAAACACCGTTTATGGTAAGCAAATTTGCTTTCTTTGCAAATACGTGTAGTTTCTTTGCCGAGAAAGTTTACACAAACTGCTGCTAAAATATTCTTCTTGTACATATTTTATTTTCCTTGACTGGTCCACATGGGGGTATCAGAGAGCAGAACTAAAAGAAGCCTATAGTTGAAAACCTACTGAAAAAATTATTTCTTGTGTGATTTTAATTTTAGTTTTGCATTATGATTGGGTAGCCAGGATGTAGGGGGAATGGGCATGCAAATATGAGTCACTCATATGATCAACCAACTAGGACTAAGAACACAAAGCACTGCAATGGTAGATGACTTCTTACTGACGGGCTGATACAATAAAAACGTGGGAGAGCGGGCGAATGCCCGCTCTCCCAGCGCGCGCACAGACCACTCTCTTGTGCGCGCGATTCAGTATTTTAATTTATTTTAATTAGGGCCGGCGGTAAAAAGAGACGCTAGGGACATTAGCGCAGCCCTAGCGCCTCTTTTTTGACAGGAGCGGCGGCTGTCAGCGGGTTTTCTATTTTTTTTTACTTTTTTTACCCTTCAGGACCTCCGACTTAATATCGCCATGATATTATGCCGGAGGGTGCACAGAAAAGCAGTTTTTACTGCTTTTCTGTGCACTTTCCCGGTGCCCGGAGAAATTAGCGCCTACCTTTGGGTAGGCGCTAATTTCTGAAAGTACTTTCTGAATTGCGCGGGAATACCTAATAGGGCCATCATCATGCATTTGCATGTTGCGGGCGCTATTAGGTTCGGGGGGGTTGGACGCGCATTTTGGACGTGCTATTACCCCTTATCGAATAAGGGGTAAAGCTAGCGCGTCCAAAACGAGTGTCCAATCGCGGGGTAACAGTGCGCTCCATCGGAGCACACTGTACTGTATCGGCCCATGAGTGGCCTATCATGGATCTGCATCCCATTCAAGCTCTTCAGCATTTGAAGTTAAAGATGTTTGCATCTTTAAGCTGCTTAGCTAAAATTTGGGGGGAGACCAGTGGGTCCTGGGGGAGAGGAGCTTAAATCACTTCTATCTTTGTTCACTCAGTTTTATTTGCTGCACTGATAAACTTAAATTGATGGGTACAAAACTTACAAAGTTTATGAAAACAGCACAAAGCCGTTTAATCACTGGTGGAAAAATGGAATGTATTTTTCTGGGAATGCTTTGTGTAGCAACGGGAAGAACAATGGAATTAGTTATGCACTCTTGTAGAGTTTTTATTTTTCTTCCTAGCCCTTTACAGAGGTGCATAGTTGGAGTCAACCATTCTGAACATAACTAGTTTATTATTAACATATTTTGAATGACTTTTATGGTTCATTGACAGTGGTGATGGGGGATTTGTATTTTCTTCTCAATGATGGTTTACAAAGCGATTGCTGATACATTTTACCACAAAAGAATGTTTGTATATCTGTAGTGTTATGGTTTTGAGGTGTTGGAGTGGATTCTTGGGTACCTCGGTGATGGTCACTCCCACGGGGAGGAGCCCCATGAGGAACCGCAGTACTAGGCTAGACTCGAGACACGTAAGCACAGAAGATTGTCTTTATTGTACAGCAGGATAATACCACCAGAGGTGGCAGTAGTGAGGTGATCCAGTAAGAGCATTCTAGGGGCCCTCAGCAGAGGAGACTCATCCTACAATAGTAGATGTTAGCAACGCTCGGTAGTATAGGGAGTCCCAGATGTAGGTTCCCACTGCAGAGCTGTAGATGAGACAGACTGACAAAGGTTAGATTACTCACTAAGTTGGTAGCTGTATTGATGAAGATCCCGGCAGGCAGAAGTAGTTGGTTTGCAGGCACCAAGGCAGGGAGAGCAGGCCCTCGAGGAGCAAGTACCTGGTATCCAAGATAGGCACCTGAAAGAAAGCAAAGGGCCCCCGAGGAGCGGGTACCCAGGTTAGATGAAATACCCCGAAGGGCAGAGAGAGCTTCCAGCGGCAGCAAGGAAGCGGCAGAGTAGCTCAGACTGGAGGCCTTCCAATCCATTCACGATCCTTGCTAACTCGATTTGTTAGCAAACAAAGGGCAGGCTAAATACCCAGATGGCGTGATGTCACTCGAGGGGGACGTCCCCGAGGTTCCTGCCATGATGTGAATAAAGACATGGGTGGTGTGTAAGCACCCTAGGAGGCCCTCAAGAGAAAGATGGTAGATAGCCTTGCCATAGCCGTTCTGGGGACGCCAGAGAGGGCAGCTTGAAGAGGTGGCAGCAGCCATCTTCCCAAGGCTAGCAGTGAGAGCAGAGAGAAAGGTGAGGCACAGAGGTCGAAGCTGTCTGAGACCGACGGACGCAACATGTAGCTCTATCTAGAAATAAGGGTCAACAAACAAGCTTTGGGGGCTGCAAAGTCAGCAAGGCATGAAGTTGACTGCATATATCGGGAGGTTGCAGGTTACATAGGGCCCTTCATTTTTAGTTTTTATTTTATTTTGCCTAGGAATTTCAACGCTATAATAAAAAAAAAAGTCTGTAGAAAAATGACTTTAATATAACATAGGATAAAAATGAGTGGAAAACTGATTTTTCTAGTGATTTATTTTTTGTTCAAACATTGAAATTTGCAGACAAAATAAATTAAAACCTGAAAACGAAGGGCTCTAATGTTACAGTAGTTACAACTCATTAAAGGAATGTGGGGAGGGGCTTGACAGAAGTGACAGACAGTAAAACTACAGTTCCCAAGAGCCTATGTCTAATCGTAGGTGAGAGCCAATGTCTTTCGTAAGTCCTTCTGTGTTTGCTCCAAAGTATTTGGACATATTAATTTCAAATGTTTTGCATTCTTGAATAGTTCTGAAATTCTCCTGAAGTACCTAGATTGTGAGGTCGTTGTGGACTAGCACAGCAGTCACAATACTTTACCATAGCAGCACTGCAACTCTTCCCCAGCCCAGCAGCATTCTACATTTCAGAATCCTATCGTAGGTCAATTTTGGAGTCTCTGAGGCAGGGCTTCCCAAACCTGTCCTGGGGACCCCACGGCCAGTCAGGATTTCAGGATATCCACAATGAATATGCATGAGGCACATTTGCATATACCGAGTCTCCGTGTTATGCAAATGTGCCTCGTGCATATTCATTGTGGATATCCTGAAATCCTGACTGGCCGTGGGGTCCCCAGGATAGGTTTGGGAAGCCCTGCTCTAAGGGCTTAACGACAAATGCAGTGACTTTTGAAAAAGCTGTTTCTTCTGTTCTGGTATCTCTTTTACATTGTTGATGTATCCACATTTAAAAAAAAAAAAGTTTTACACTGCAGGATACTGCATATTTTTAAGGTCAGAATTTTAAACATTTGGGTTAGGCATGACCAAATCCTCTGCTTCTGATATGAAGGAACAAGGAACATTATTATTATCCAGGCCATTAAAATAGCTTTCAAAAGGTCAGGCAGAGAGCCAACTATCTAGAATTAATATCCTTGATAACAAGTCTTTTGCTTCGGCCAATACATCAAACCTGCTGTACAGTGCTCTGTGCTCTGGCTCTTTCCTCCAAGGAACACATTTAAGGGTTTCTGTGTGGCAGCGTATCTACACTGAAATGTGGCCCTAGGATTTATTTAGCCCTGGTCCCATTCAGGTTTTAGTGTTAATGTTCAGTAAGGGGAAATAGGAAAGGCCTTTGCCTTACTATGGGAAAAACTATCCGATAAACCCTCCTGGGTGAGCTATACTAGCAAGGGGTGCAGGGAGTTATGGGAACAGTCCAGACAATTCTTCCCTCCCTGGGAAAATAAAAGGAAAGAGGCTAACTAGCGGGCCATATAGTAAAGTGTTAGCCCGCGCGTTTTCGACGCACTATTTTTACCCCTTAT
This sequence comes from Rhinatrema bivittatum, assembly GCF_901001135.1. Taxonomy (NCBI): domain Eukaryota; kingdom Metazoa; phylum Chordata; class Amphibia; order Gymnophiona; family Rhinatrematidae; genus Rhinatrema; species Rhinatrema bivittatum. Next base: position 29,426,345 of record NC_042619.1, on the reverse strand, counting down.
ACAGTAAGGGGTAATAGCGTGTCGAAAATGCGCGGCCAACCCCCCCCCCCTGAAACTAATAGCGCCCGCAACATGCAAATGCATATGGATGGGACTATTACTCATTCCCGCACGATCCAGAAGTCTGGCGTTAATTTCTGCCGGCACCAGGAAAGTGTACAGAAAAGCAGAAAAAACTGCTTTTCTGTACACCCTCTGACTTAATATCATGGCGATATTAAGTCGGAGGCCCCAAAAGTAAAAAAAAAAATTTAAAAATCTGCCCATGGACTCCGGGTTGGAAGATGGATTCTCAATTTAGCCGGCGTCCGTTTTCCGAATCCGTGGCTGACAGCGGGTTTGAGAACTGACGCCGGAAAAATTGAGCATTGGTTGTCAAACCCGTTGACAGCTTCTGTCAAACCCGCTGACAGCTTCTGTCTAAAAGGAGGCACTAGGGACGCGCTAGTGTTCCTAGCGCCTCTTTTTACTGCGGGTGTTCTGTATCGGCCTGAGAGAGAGGTCTGAGACTTGGAGCAGAAAGTGAAGAGTTCCTTGTGTAGTAAAACAGGCGGAAGCTAGCAGAGAAGCTGACTGGAGAAGAGCCTGTGTGAAGAAAAGGAAGGGGCTGAAACATGTTTCAGGATGGAGTTTAACTGGATTATGAATCAACTTGGTACTGGACCAGTAAGTAGGTTTCAAGTAAGAACATAAGAACATAAGAACATAAGAACATGCCATACTGGGTCAGACCAAGGGTCCATCAAGCCCAGCATCCGATTTCGGAGCGGCCTCGGAGGGAACGGGCAGCCTGCGCAGGGCTCGGCGCGCGCAAGTTGCACAAATGTGCACCCCCTTGCGCGCGCCGACCCTGGATTTTATAAGCTACGCGCGTATCTTATAAAATCCGGTGTACTTTTGTTTGCGCCTGGTGCGCGAACAAAAGTACAGGCGCACGCTCTTTTTTAAAATGTACCTCTAAGTGAACTTAATAGCAGGTAATGGACTTCTCCTCCAAGAACTTATCCAATCCTTTTTTAAACACAGCTACACTAACTGCACTAACCACATCCTCTGGCAACAAATTCCAGAGTTTAATTGTGCGTTGAGTAAAAAAGAACTTCCTCCGATTAGTTTTAAATGTGCCACATGCTAACTTCATGGAGTGCCCCCTAGTCTTTCTATTATCTGAAAGAGTAAATAGCCGATTCACATCTACCCGTTCTAGACCTCTCATGATTTTAAACACCTCTATCATATCCCCCCTCAGCCGTCTCTTCTCCAAGCTGAAAAGTCCTAACCTCTTTAGTCTTTCCTCATAGGGGAGCTGTTCCATTCCCCTTATCATTTTGGTAGCAGTAGCCCTTCTCTGTACCTTCTCCATCGCAATTATATCTTTTTTGAGATGCGGCGACCAGAATTGTACACAGTATTCAAGGTGCGTTCTCACCATGGAGCGATACGGAGGCATTATGATATTTTCCGTTTTATTCACCATTCCCTTTCTAATAATTCCCAACATTCTGTTTGCTTTTTTGACTGCCGCAGCACACTGAACCGACGATTTCAATGTGTTATCCACTATGACGCCTAGATCTCTTTCTTGGGTTGTAGTACCTAATATGGAACCCAACATTGTATAACTATAGCATGGGTTATTTTTCCCTATATGCATCACCTTGCACTTATCCACATTAAATTTCATCTGCCATTTGGATGCCCAATTTTCCAGTCTCACAAGGTTTTCCTGCAAATTATCACAATCTGCTTGTGATTTAACTACTCTGAACAAATTTGTGTCATCTGCAAATTTGATTATCTCACTCGTTGTATTTCTTTCCAGATCATTTATAAATATATTGAAAAGTAAGGGTCCCAATACAGATCCCTGAGGCACTCCACTGCCCACTCCCTTCCACTGAGAAAATTGTCCATTTAATCCTACTCTCTGTTTCCTGTCTTTTAGCCAGTTTGCAATCCACGAAAGGACATCGCCACCTACCCCATGACTTTTTATTTTTCCTAGAAGCCTCTCATGAGGAACTTTGTCAAACACCTTCTGAAAATCCAAGTATACTACATCTACCGGTTCACCTTTATCCACATGTTTATTAACTCCTTCAAAAAAGTGAAGCAGATTTGTGAGGCAAGACTTGCCTTGGGTATAACCATGCTGACTTTGTTCCATTAAACCATGTCTTTCTATATGTTCTGTGATTTTGATGTTTAGAACACTTTCCACTATTTTTCCTGGCACTGAAGTAGGCAAAGCAGAATTCCTTGAAGAGTATTCTCTCCTTTAAAAACAACTGAGCCTGTCTACATTCTGGTATTGCACACCAAGGCTATAGAAATTATATCATGCTGGTAACATTTTCCTATTCCCCAATGAGATTGGATGATAGGGTGCTAATTCCCACATATTATACAGGTTGTCTGTCTCGACCAAAAGGCCAAGAAAAGTCACTCTTAGGGTGGGCTGATGGCTCAGTGGAAGGTGCTGTTTTTTTCCCCCAAGTTGGGTCTTCTGCTTCTGGGTCAGCATGCTGCAGCGCAGAGGTCCTCAAACTCAGTCCTTAAGGCTACAATGCAATCGGCTTTTCAGGATTTCTACAATGAATATTAATGAAATCTATTTGCATAAAATGGAGGCAGTGTATGCAAATAGATCTTGAGTTTGGGGACTCATGCTGCAGACGTAGTGTTCACAGCCCCTAAGCGAAGAAGGTGGTGTGGTCATTGCTCAGTACCCAGTAGATGGATTCGGGAGTTTATGATTGCAGGGGTCCAAAGGGAACCCTAGCGCATGGCCTCTAGTTGAGGACTAACACGAATGTTCCCTCTAAACTGTGTGAGACTGTGGTTTGATTTCTGCTGATTGGGCATATCCAATGGGAGTCCCATAGGAGCTATCTGCACCTTGCATTCAAACTGAAAGGCATGCAGCTCACCCTACGATTAGGATGCAGGTGGCAGACTCCCGGACAACTTAGAAGGAACATTGACTGTCGCTGTACCAGACTAAGTATGATGGGAAAGTTATAACAATATGGGAAAAATCCCCCAAGTAGTTGGGAATGAAGGCTCATGGTGCCAGGATTGCAGTCCTTGTTCTGACTAAGCTGGAAGCCCAAAGGAGCAGGACGCAATTCCCAGGTCAAAAAAAAAAATAGACAATCTTCAGTTCACTGCTCTAACCTTACATTTGATCTTTAATTTAATTTTAATTTACTGGTCAGCCACTTCAAACCAGATTACTTTCAGGTGCCATAGGAATTTTTCCATCCCAGAGGGCTTACATGCAAAGTTTGTAGTTGAGGCGATGGGAGGTGAAATGACTTGCCCAGAGTTGCAAGGAGTATCAGTGGAATTTGAATCCTGGCTTCCCCGGTTTGCAGCCTGCCGCTCTAACCATTCCTCCACTCCACACCAAGCTTAGGCTGAAGCAGAGGAGTATGGTATATTAATGTACAAGATAAAGAAGAGAAATGTGTCAACTGGTTGGACACATTGGGCCGGATTTTAAAAAGGTCAGGAGCGCCGGGCCTATTTTCAAAAGGCCCAGCGACGCGCGTAATGAACCCAGGACACGTGTAAGTCCCGGGGCTTTACTAAAGGGGCGGGGCGTGGGCGGGGTCAGAGGCTCCAGGCTCAGCGGCCATTTGCAGGCGCAAAAGGTAAATTAAAAATGTTGGGGGGGGGGGGTTAGAGTAGGGCTAGGGGGAGGAAAGGTTAGAGGAAGGGGTGGGAAGGTCAGAGGGAATGGGGGAATGGTGGAAGGCAGCACGGCTCGGCGCACGCAAGGTGCATAATTGTGCACCCCCTTGCGCGCACAGACCCCTGATTTTATAACATGCGCATGCCTGCACGCGCATGTTATAAAATCAGGCGTACAGGTGTGCGTGCCGGGTAGCGCACTTACATGTAGGCCGCACACGCTTCTTTTAAAATCTACCCCATTACATTCTAATAAACCACCAGTCAGATTTTCAATGGGTCCTATTCAGCCCTGGATTTATGCACAGGTAATTAGGCAGATGGCCTCTGGTGCAAAGTTTTGAAGACACCATCAGATCCCCATACCTGGGAACTGGTTGTTTACTGCTCCAGCCCCTCCCTGTTAGGCTGCATGCAGGGAACAGGAGGGGGTGAAGCTGGCGAAGGGAGGAGCACCATTGTTTTCTGCTTTATAGTGTTCTGTTCTAGCTCCACCCCCCTCCCTTCTTGTTCCAATAGGCAGCATGTGAGGAGAAACAGGAGGGGAGGGGCTGAAGCAGAAACAGCTCAACCTGCAGCTGTCTATGATCCCAGGACTTGGGAGCTGGAAATAATTTAAGGGGGTGGGGAGGGGTTGAGCGTGCTTGAGTAGAGATGCCAGGGGGAAAAGTGCTGGTGTCAGGTCTAGGAGAAGAGAAAGAGTGCTGGAATCATCCCTGGATGGGGGGAAAGGGAGAGGGAGAGAGGATTAGCACGATGAGGGAAAGGAGCTGCTGGAAGAGAGAAAGTTGACACACATTTCCCCCTCCTTCCCAAATCAATGGCAACCTCGGGGTGACCATACCAGTTTCCAGGTAGGGTGATCCCATCTCTGGTGCTGGCCCGGAGCTTGAAGGATGCAGGTGGAGGGAGATCCAGATAGGACCATGCCCCTCTTCTCTCCTCCAGTCCTCAGAAGCAATGGAAAGAAGTTAGTTGGGCCTATGGGCAAGTCTGTGCTTATGGGCCCTGTGGTGGCCCCCTCCTTAGTAAGAGGAAGTCTTTGCAGGGAAGGGGGAAGGCTGCTGCAAGGCATACGAGTGCGCACATGCTCACAGGCCCTGTGTCAGGACCAGCTTTTTCTGTGCCCAGGGCATATCTTCAGAATTAAACCTCCCCGACTTACCAGTGGCGGCTCCGGCACAATGCTTTCTCCTCATGTGGCCAAGAGACAGCTGTCTCTCTGGCGGCAACGGCTCCTGCAAATTTCTCCTTCTACCCAGCATCCCCCTTCCGCTTCCTTTCCACTCCTTCCCCTTTATCCTCCTTTCCCTCCCTTTTCACTATAGGCCTTGCATCCCCCTCTTTTTTCCCTTCTCCATTCCCTCTCTCCTCCCCTCCTACTGCCCTGGGTCCCCATTCTTTCTCTCCCCACACTATTTTATTTATTTAAAATTCTTATAAACATATCAAATCGTTCATACTAAGTGGTGTAAACAGTAACATAGGCAATATTAAACACATAAAAAGAACAGAAAGGAGCACATATACCGAGCTTGTCAATTTCATAAGCAAAGGCTTCCTGAAATAGTAAAGGTTTTTAACTACTTATGGAAGGATTTAAATGTCTGGAATAAGTTGAAGGTAGCTAGGTAGGGCATTCCATAATGCTGGACCAATTACAGAAAAATCCCGAGCACAAAATTATTGTACCCTTCCTCTCCCTCATCTACTCTTTGCCCTGCATTCTCCTCTCTCTCCTTCTACATTCCTTGGCCAGCTGCATCCCTCCTCTCCTACCCAACCCTTGCCCAGCAGCACCCCCTTGCTGCCATTCATTCCTTGCCTAGTAGCTTCCCTCCTTTCCTCACTCCTTGCCCAACAGCCTCCTCTGCCTGCCCCATCCCCCCCCTCCCAAACACCTGCTCAGGAACAGAAGTCCCCCTCGCCCAGAAGCAACATTCCCTCTTCTCCAACCCTCTGCTCAGCAACCCCCTTTCCCCTACCAATCCTTTTCCTTGCAGCAATAGCCCCCTCCCTCTGTCCTCCGAACCTTCAACTTAGCAGCTGTTTTTTCTTTGGCTTCCCCCTACCCAGCAGCAGTTCTCTCACCCTCCCCCCCCCCAACACACTTATGTTCCTCATGCTGCCATGCTGTAGACATTTGTGCAAAAGCAGAAGCACTAGCTGCAGAAATAAAATGAAATCATTGCAATATCATGAAAAACCAAATAAAAAGTTATTTAAGAAAAAAAAACAAAAACAAAGCAAGAGGAAGGAAGGGTGAAAGAAACTTCCTCCTCCAAACAAAAACTTAAAATGTATTTATTTAGAACTTTTCTATACCAACGTTCAAGTGAATATCACATCGGTTTACAATAACTTTAGGAAATAAGAAATTACCTGTAAAGAGAGGGAGCTAGAACTGAGGGAGAAAGGGCTAGAGTAGTAAAGACAGATGCATGCGAGGTATGGTAACAAGATCGAATGTTAACACTTGTTTACGGTAAAAATAACCATTATTTACAATATATGCAGTATATACAGTCTGCAGGAGAGGAGGTAGCTAAGATGTAGCGGGTAAGAGGATCTGCGAGGTCAAAGTTAACTGTCAAAATAATATTAGAACTTTTACATTACAATTCTCATTTTTTGTCTCTTGCAGGCTATACTTTTCAAAAAGGGAAAGCAGCTGTCAAGCCGTGGCACAGTAACTATGGCTATTGGCATACGGGCACTGAGCAGAAACAGGACCAGTGCGCAAATGAAGTATGTATTAACATCTAATCATGCCATTACATCATAGTTTGGAAGCTTATTTCCATCAATACATAATTCACTGCAGGAAGCAGAAACATTTCCAGTAAATCTGGAAAAAAAAATTCCGAGAGTTTTTGCGATGAGCGTTTAACAATTACTGTGGGAAGCCTCAAACTCAGCGTACTACACTAAAAGATAACTAATGATATATAGTCAAGCAGTGTCTATGGAAAAAAAAACAAGAGAACCAGCGATTTTTTTCTCCGCCTGGAACCAACGTTTCAGATATGCTGACGTCATTTCCCAGCAATCGTCTCGGTCATTATGTGAAGTCATCAATGATGTCATCAGACCTGCTCGGGTTCTCTTTCCGAATACCTTCTGTGAACATCTCTCCGCCCAAACCTACCTTAGAAAGCGTGCGTGTCTATGTGGGGCGGGAACTGTTTGCGAAACCCAATGAGATAGGAAAACTGTTCGGAAACGGCCAATGGGAGGGGGGTAGAAGCCGTGGGAGGGGGGCGGTCCTTGAAAGCGTAGCGAGCTACGCGGCGCGGCCAGGGAAAGGAGTGGCGGTTGGCGGAGGCGGTGCGAGGGGCGGGGCGGAAAGTACCGGTGCCGGCTTCGCACTTGCTGCGGGCGGAGGAGCTTATCCTTCGGTGGAAGGGGGTGCAGGCGGGAGCGAGCTGCTACGGAGCTGGCAGAGGTGAGGATTTGCATTTGTCGGGGAGCCTAGCAACCTACCCTTCTGCCCCCCCACCGATTGCCTGGTGGGGAGCAATCGATCCTCTCTCCATCTACCCCCTTCTCCAGCCTGGAGAAGAGAAATGTGGCTCGGCTGGAGAGGGGGAAGCTGCGTTCCCAGGGGGGGAGGGGGTGTGCGCGCGCGTGTGTGTGTGAGCGTCCTGGGTGGGATTTGAACTCTCCCCAGAGAAGGGGAGCGTGCGTGTCCCGCTTGGAGGGGCTGGAACTCTGTCCCCGGCGTAAGGGACGCGTTTGTGTGTGCGGGGGGTGTGTGTGTGTGTGCGCGGGGGTGTGTGTGTGTGTGTGTGTGTGTGTGTGTGTGTGTGTGTGTATATCCAGGGGGGTTGGAGTCCTTTATCCCAGATAAGGGGCGTTTGTGTCACCGGGGGCGGGTGGGCGATATGGATCATTTTATCCGGGGTAAAGGGAGTGTGTTTGTGAGTGTCACGGGGTAGGGGTTGGAGCTGTTTATCGGGGATGATGGGAGTGGGGGGGTGTGTATGTGTTATGTGGGGGAAGGGGTTGGAACCCTTTCCCTGGAATAAGGGGTGGGTGGGTGTGTGTGTGTGTGTGTGTGTGTGTGTGTCTGTCCTTGAGGAAAATGGGGGAGGGTTTGGAACCCTTTACCTGGGATAAAGGGAGTGAGTGTGTGTGTTTGTGTCCAGGTGGAAGTAAAGTGGTTGAAACTCTTTATCTAGGATAAAGGGAGTGTGTGTGACTTGATATGTGTGACCAGGGGTGGGGGGAGTTGGAACCCTTTATTTGGGATAAGGGAAGTGTGTGTGCGTGTCCTGGAGGGGTGTTGGAGCCCTTTACACAGATAAGGGTTTTGTGTGTGTGCGGGTGCTGGGGCAAGTGGCGGGGGAAGGGGTTTACACAGGATCAGGGGAAAATATGTGTGTTCTGGGAGAAGTGGAGGGGTTGGAACCCTTTACCTCTGATAAGGGGAGTGTTCTGTGTGTGTGAGTGAATGTCCTGGGGGTATAGAACCCTTTATCTTGGATAAGGAAGTGGGGGTTAGGACCCTTAACCTCAGGTAATGGCATGTGTGTGTGTGTGTCTGGGGGGATTTATAGAGGAGGAGGAATCAGAACCATTTATTGGGGATAAGAAGAGAGTGTGTATATCTGTGTACCCTGGTTGGGAGGGGTTGGAGCCCTTTACCTTGGATCATGTGAAAAAGGGGGGATAGTGTTTGTGTTTTCTGGTGGTTGGGGCAATGGGAGAGGCGGGGGGAGGGTTGGAGCTGTTTATCCATGATAAGAGGAGTGTGTATGTTCTGAGGGTTGGGGAAGGGTTCGGTGCCTTTTATGTGGGCACCTAGCATAAGGGTGTTTGGCTTCTGTTTGTGCGAGGGGGAAGTTGGAGTGGTTTACTCAGGATAAGAATGTGTGTGTGTGTGTGTGTGTGTGTGTGTGTGTGTGCTAATGGAGCTGTTTACCTGAAATAAGGGTAGAGTGTGTGTGGGGGGTTGGAGTTGTGTGTCCTGGGTTGGCTTAGCTTTGTATGTCCTTGGGGAAGAGGAAGGTATATGCAGGGAGGTGTATTAAGCAGTTGTGTTCTGGGAAAAGGGGGAGTTTTGTGGTGATAAAGTTTTACTGACTCTCTACGGATAATGCATCCCGAGCTGAGGAGCTGCCTTTGGAAGGTGGTTTTTCTGCTTGGGGTGAGGGGTGCTTTAAACTACTGTGTTACTATTCTGGAGGTGAGGGGACCTTGTGCCACTGTGACTCCTGGTCAAGGAAGGGGGAAAAAGGCCTGGTGAGTTTCTGTGGCCTGTGCTCTCTCCTGAACTCTTGTGTTGGACTTCTTGGTGTGAGGCTAACTATTCAGAGAACAATTGGACCTTGAAGTCTGGTGCAAATGCAGTTTTTATGATCGTGTGTTTCCCTGTTTGTGGCTTGTTCTGTTGGTGTTGAGTTTAGAGGGAATGAAACAATTGTCTGGTGTCATGTTGGCGTTTTCACTGCTTGTTCAGTCACTGTTAGTGTGAGTGCCGGTGACAGGGCAAGAACAGGTGAACGCCGCAGTGCCAAGATGTCTCTCTCTCAGACTCTGCCTGCAGCATTTATTTAAATGTTTTCTGTAGCCTGCCTTTCAACAAATAGGTTCAAAGCGGAGAAACAAAAAATATGGATACATTTTGATTTGTATTTCTGCTCAACTGTTCATTTGGTTTACTGCACTACTAGCTTCTGCTTGTAAGGAATCCCATTGCCTGATGAATGTTCTTCTAGTTAAGATACTCATGTAAGTATTCCACGTGGGAGACAGTTTTTCAGTTCATTTTGGTAGCAGGATGTCCTTTACTTTCAGAAGGTGAAACTTACTTTGTAATCTTATCTGTAGTGTCTATAGTTCAGTGTCTTTTATATTCTGTGATGGTGGTAGGAACATGGTTGGGAGGTTGCAGTTTTACAAACCATCTACCCTTTATTCCTTGCATGGCAGAGGTGATGAGGACAAAAGAGCTGATATAGGAAACAGAACCAAATATTGCTAAAGGCAGGTAGTAACCAGGTTGATAGGAAGCCACAGTGCCCGAGAAACCTACTGGGACACTACTGGTAGTTTGGATGTGTACTGTCCAGCAAGGCTGGGGGGAGGAGACCTAGGAGGCTGAATGTTCAGGCACAGCCTCAAGAGGTAGGGATTTAGATACAATAAGGGAGTAACCTTGCCATTATAGGTTGTTTTATTTAAAAATCTTATAACCCTCATCTTCCATCTCATGTTTAGAGCGGCAAACTGAACATGCTATGGAAGATTCAGGTCACTGACAAATAATATACCAAATTTAAAGGATTTTATTTTAGATCATGCTTACTACTCTTAGCAGCTTTAAATAAGTAAGAACTCAATTCTATTAAGATGTGGCTAGCAGTCCAGCAGCAGTGTTTTGCACCAAGTGCCACATGTATGATTATCTACCAGTTGTTTAGACATTGTATGTGTGCTCTCAAAGAATGAATCTGATCTGTGGAGGCTAGCGGGGAAGACCCGGAGGAGCTGAGGCAGACAGAAGTATATAGAGGAGACCTTCAGGAACATACCTGAAGCAGTCCCACTTCCAGACCTGGAAGGAGAACATTGCCTTGGTGTGGCGCGAAATGAAGCTGTATCTAGGATCTGTCCTTAAGGTGATGCAGTATCCTATCGCACCAAGGATGTCTCCCCCAGAGGCATGTGCCTAGCAGGGAAGTGTTAGGACAACTGTTGTAGTTGTCAGTTCAGTCATTAGGTGGGTGTAAGGGTCACGTAGTAACTCACCTACCTGGTGTGAAGGACCTCATGTGCTACCTATATAGGATTTTAGACAGTGTTGGGGAGGAGCTGGCTGTCAAGGTAAATGCAGAAACCGGTGATTTCTGAATATGTATATGAGGTTCTGGAAGCCAAATTTTAGCTTTTAGGTAGAAAGTTGAAATCAGAACCTCTAGGGTAGCATTGTTGGAAATCCTCCCTCTTCTATGCGTAGGATCCCAGAGGCAGTCAGATCTCCTAAGTCTCAATTCATGAATGAGGTATTGGTGCAGGCAAGAGGGCTTTAGATTATTAGGACTTGAGCAACATTTTGGGTAAGGGGGAGAATGGTCTCCACCTTAACCATGGAGGAACCTGGCTGCTGATGCTAACCTTTAAAAAGGAGAGAGAAGCTTTTAAAGTAGATCATAGGGGGAAAGCAGACAGTCATTCAGAGCACATGATTCGGAGTGAGATATCTTCAAAGGATTCTGGCATAATGGAGAAGTTAGCATATCCTGATAGAGAGGTTGTAATAAAGGCAGAAGCAGCTGAGGTGCATCTTAAATAAAGAGCACACGTGATTTCCCGAATACCTATTTCAACAGCTAGGTAGGTTGTGAATACAATTTAAATATACTTTGAGTTGTCTATATATAAATGAAAAGTAAGATTTGAAGAGTTGGCATGTGTGACACTGAATGAAGATACAGACATAATAGGCATCTCAGAAACCTCGTGGAAGGAGGATAACAATGGGGCACTGATACCAGGATACATAACATAAGAGAAACCATACTGGGTCAGACCAAGGGTCCATCAAGCCCGGTATCCTGTGGCCAATCCAAGTCATACAAGCCTGGCAAGTACCCTAGCATTAAATAAATCACAAGATACTATTGCTTATTAATTAATAGCAGTTTATGGATTTTTGCTCTAGGAAGTTATCCAACCCTTTTAAAATCCAGTTACATTAACTACAATAACCACTGCCATCCTCTGGCAATGAATTCCAGAGCCAGTCAATATTGGGGTAATTGAAATCTCCCATTATTACTGCCCTACCAATTTGGTTAGCTTCCCTAATTTCTCTTTGCATTTCACTGACCATCTCATCATTTTGGCCAGATGGACGGTAGTATATGCCTATTGCTATACTCTTCCCCAACAGACAAGGGATTTCTACCCATAAAGATTTGATTGTGCATTTAGCCTCATCCTGTTGGGCTGTATGCCATCCCAGACATAAAGCACCACCTCGCCACCAAATTGCTCCTCTCTATCATTACCATATAATTTGTACCCTGGTATAGCACTGCCCCACTACAAATATCAAAGTAGGCCAGGTTAAATTGGTAGAGAGTTGGCATAATATGCTAAGGATGGCATAGAGTCAAACAGGATAAGTCCTGCAGGAGACAAATTGCACTGTGGAATTTCTGTGGGTAGGAATTCCATGTGTGGTGATGAAGAGTACAGTGGTGTGGATATGCTGACATCATCCTTGCCAGGATGCAGAGACTGTGAAATGCTAAGAAATTAGGAAACAATGATAATGGGAGGCTTTCAATCCAATATGGATTGGGTAAATGTCTCCTTGGGACATGTTAGAGAGGTCAAAATCTTAGATGCCATAAATAGCTGCTTCATGGAGCAGCTGGTCCCGAATCCAATGAGAGGGAGACTACTTTACTTCTAATCCTCTCTGTGACACAGATCCGGTGCAAGAGGTAAGTGGTAGGTCCACTTGGTAGTAATGATCATAATGTAATCAAACTTAACAAAATCACTAAAGGGAGGACATTAAGGAGAACCACTGCTGTAGCATTTAATTTTAAAAAGGGAGACTGATGAAATGAGGAAATAAGTTAGAAAAACCTAAAAGGAGTGGTTGTAATGGTTTCCATGCGGCATGAATGCTGTTTAAAAACCCCATCTTGGAAGCCCAGGCTAGACGTATTTCATGCATTACAAAAGGCAGCAGGCCAAATGACTGCCAGCATGGTTAAATAGTGAGGTGAAAGACTATTAAAGCCAAATGAACATCTTTCAGAACTGGAAGGTGGATCCAAATACAGAAAATAGGAAAGAGCATAAGCACTGGCAGGTTAGATGTAAAGCATTAACATGGCCAAAAAATAATTTGAAAAGAAGCTTTCCACGGGGCAAAAACTCAAACTACTTTTTCAAGTATATTGGAAGCAGAAAGCTTGTGAGGGAGTCATTTGAACCACTGTGTGACAGAGGAGCTCAGGGAAGACTAGGCTATAGCAGAAAAACTAAATTTCATTTTTGTTTTGCTGTTTTACTGAGAAGGGTGTTGGGGAGATGCCAATCATCACCTTCAAGGGGTATGCCAGAAACACGCCTTGAAGATGATGATTCAGAGGAAGTGAATCAGGAAGATGTAATAGAGCAAATTGACAAACTAAAGACTGTCAAATCACCAGGACCAGTTGGCATACACCCCAGAGTTCTGAAAGAACTAAAAAATGAAATTGCAGACTTTATTGCTAGTAACTCTAACTTCTCATTCAAATTGGCTAAGGGTATCGAAGGATTGGAGGGTGGCCAACATCACACCTATTTTTAAAAATGGCTCTAGGGTGCTCGGGAAAGCTAGAGTGTGGTGAGGTGGATGTTTGTGCCAGGCAAAATGGTAGAAGTTATTTTGAAGAACAAAATTCCTGGCCATCGATGGACTCTAGTTTCACCTAGCATAGCACTTATGTTCTTATTTCTTTTATAAATATTTATTTAAAAGTTCTGTAGAAAAATCTATTGCCGTAGTTTAAGGTGCTTCATGTATTCTGCTAATAGTGCCAGCATTTTCTTGCAGTTAGCAAAATTTGTCAAGGGCACACCACTGACAACCTAGATGATTTCAAATGGTCATTATTTGGGAAAATTCGACTAAAAGTCAGAAATAATTTATACTAAGCGTGTGTGGCAGAATTTAATTTGAATGAAACCCCGCTTGGAAAGTGACTGAAGTGTCTGCATAACTCGATAGGACTTCGGTGTCCATTGTGTGTTTGCTAATAGCCATTTTCAGCACACTAAACGTTTTTTGTTGTTGTTTGTGTTGTCTATTTCCTTGTCTTAAACGAATTGTGATGTCTGTAGGTTTGGAAACAGGGCAATCACGTTTCTTTCCAAATAAGGAGTTCTAGATATACATTCTTGGAGAGCTAGCGTCCAAGCCTAGCAGAAGAGGTTTAAAAAAAAAAATCCATTCTGTAAGGCTTTCTGGTGGTTTACTAGTGGGTAGCGGAGACCGCTTCCAAAGCCTCTGGCTGCCTTGGTTTCATCACTGCCATTTCTTCTGAATTTTGATTTCAGACTAAAGTTTGATTAAAGAAAAAAAAAATCGAATACTAGATTTCAGAAGTATGTACGTGGCCAAAATTCCAGCTGTCTGAAACTAAATTCAAGTGTTATGTAAACTTTATCATCTTATTCTGGTGAATTACAGGGGCTCTTTTTTTTTTGGGTGGCGGTGGGAAGGACAGAAGTGTCTACAGTTATTTTTCTATCCAAGTTTAAATCAAACGGTAATTTGGTTATACACTCATGAGGCGACTTTTTTTTTTTTTTTTTGCTTTTCTCATGGCCCCCTGCCGAGTTCTAGTGTGCATCTTAATAGCTGCCCCTTTGAGCGTAAGAGTGGGTATAAGCTTTTCCTTTTGAATTAATATTGATTAGCTCTGGAAGGAAAGGAGACTCATGCAGCTTGTTCCGGAACGTTCCTTTACACGTGTGCACTGTGCCAGTCACCTGAGCAGGAGATGTTGATCGACCTTGATATTTTTAGTCTGGCGCTGGTAAGCAGCTGGGGGCACCTAGCCTGCGCAGTCAGGTGGCCAAGCATGATATTTGGACTAGTTTATTTTAATAAGCTTTCTGATTCACAGCACTCTCCTGGAATTGGGGGATTATTTTCTGGATGAGAGCATTTTTGTACTGAAATGATACCTACAAATGAAACATTTTATAGTGTGCAAAATGTCTTTTTTTTTTTTTTCATGTGTAGGTTTTTCTGTTGCCTGCACGTTTTAGTGGGAGGGGGTTGATAGTGGTGTATATCGGACCAATTTAAGTGCTTCCTTATCCATCCTAGCTAGATCTGTATTTTTCACGCCAAGCACATGTTAGAGCCGGGGCTGGGTTAGGGAATTTGCAACCTACGCCCACACCTAGTGTGCCAAATTAGAAGGCACCCAAGAACCTGGAACTTCTCCTGCTGTTTTCTGGGGACAAAATCTCCTGGCCCCGATGAGAACAGGATTAGTGGAGACAAAAAAACATAATGGAATGGAGAGCCTGGGATAAGCACAGAGAGAACCCAGTGCAAAGATGTGCGAGGTAAATCTGAGATCAGCTGGAGTCGCGGCCTCGCATCGGGATTGAAACTGGCCAGACTACCATCAGCTGTTCAGTTTCTGTGCTCAGGTTAGGGCTCTAAATAATGCATCAAGCAACACATTAAAAAGAGAATTTGTCACTTTGTTTTGAGGCCACCAGCTGTATGAAACTTATCTCCAGTTCTGCCTTTGAAAAAATGAAGCTGAGAAGTAGAGATGATTTCACAAACCCCTCTTTTTCTCTTTCCCACGGTCCTTGTCTTTGTGTTGGAGAGAAAAGGGAGCTCTTTTTAGGGTTTCATCTAAAATCATACACATTTGGGAAAGTGTGGTTTTTGGTTTTTTTTTTTCTTTACCAAAAACATGAAAGCAGAACTCCATTCAGACTTGGCTGGTTTTGATCGGCTCCTATAGCTAGGAAGGATCACAAATGATTTGTAAGGGACCAGCCCTTGGCTAGGAGGCTCCGTAACTCATAAAAGCAGCATTGCCTGTGCCCCTCAAGATCTCCTTGCCTTCTAGGTTTCTCTTCTTAATTTTTTTTCGATTAGTTTGTAGTTTCTTCCCTTGTGGTTACCGACTGTCTGCTGTGTTCATGGTTTTTAGACGCGTTGAAGTTCTGCTAGGGCAAACTTCTACTCCTAGAATAAACTCATGCTGTACAGATTTTCAGCAGGAAATGAGTAGGAAACTAAGTTTTTGCAATTTTTCAAGCATAAGAATTGCTAAAATGTACATTTCAGGGAAATGTCTGTTTTGTTGTTTTTTCTCCTCCTGCATGACAGTTGTTGGTTGTTTCTAGCTTGTTTAGCTAAGGGCCAGATCGAAGGCTTCCTCAGACGGAGCCTAGCTCTGGGCTGAAAGATCTTTCCCCCTGCCTATACCAAGCCGCCTTCCCTCAGGAGTGCAGCTTCACTTCCTGCTTTCTGATGGACAGGAGACCAGCAACTGTCTTGCTTCAGAAGCATTTTCGTTTCCCTGTTTTTATTTTGATCGCGGTCTCCATATCTGGTTTGAGATCCTTCTCTTGCATTTTTTTTTTTTTGTGACCCTTCACTAAGGAGTTACATTTATCAGCGTAACGCACTATCGTACAAATTTTCAAAAGCCATTTGCTCAAGTAAAGTGCACTTACACAAGGAAATCATATGAAGAATTCAATGGCATATATTGTAGCAATTTTCAAATCAGGCCCTTTAATGTACAGGATTGGAATGGAAATGGAGATTTCTTGAAATTGTTCTGGGGCATTTATTAAATAAAGATGTGAGCTAGATTTCTGAATCCAAACTACCAATTGAAACCTTGAAAAGTGTGCATGGAGAGAGAGTTTGATCTTGGTTGTGTCAGGTGAGCAGAGGGAGCAGCTGTCTTTCTATGGAGCACTCATAGGCTTATAGATTTTGCACAGTTCAGACTTTTTAGTTGTGGTCCGCAGCTGCTATCCTTCAGGCTTCTTTGAATCAAATTAGGTAACACTAACATAATGTTTCCCTATTGGAATGGAGACAAAATCTAGTGGTTAGAGCAGTGGGCTGTGAACCAGAGAAGCCAGGGTTCAAATCTTGCTACTGCTCCTTATGACATTGAGCAATTCACTTCACCCTCCATTGCCTCAGGTACAAACTTAGAACATGAGCCCTCTGGGGACAAGAAAATACCTACATTACTTGAATATAATCCATTTTGAAGGATAAAGAAAGGCGGAATATATAAATTAAATGGACCAACTGCACAGTTCTATAATTGCTATCATTACTTCAGAGATCCCCCTGTGTTTATCCCATGCTTTCTCCTTGGACAAGCAGGATGGTAGTCCTCACACATGGGTGACATCATCGGATGGAGCCTGGCACAGAAAATTTGTCAGAGTTTCTAGAAACTTTGGCACACTGAGCATGCCACTATCCATGCGTCCATGGGAGGTCCCTCTTCAGTCTCATGTTCTCCGCGGAGCTTTCATCTCGCAGTTGTGGAGCTCTGATCTTTTCATTGTATTTTCAGCGTAACTTTCATTGTTTTTTCCGGTTGATTGCAGACTTCCTGCACCAGGGTCCCTCTTCTTTCCGGTTGGTGCCTCAGGGTGGCACAGTAAGATTTTCTCCTTCCTTGCAGTCAATACCCAGCTGTGTCGCTCCTCAGTGGTAACCGGTCAACGACCCTTCACCAGATTTTTTTTTATGGAGTCTGATTTTAGCTGATGCCCCCAGTGCCTACGGACCATGTCTATCACAGATCCTTTGCTTGGGGGCATTGCCCGATGTCCATGGGTGTCATTTTTGCGATCAAATGACCCCCCAAGGGCCTTAATGCCCATCTGGAGAAGATGGAGAAAATTTTTGGGTTCAAAAAATGTGATCCATTGGTTCCGCGTCATGGGCATTGATGCCTAAACGGCTGCAGGTAATCGATGGACACGGAACCTTCACTGTCCACTCCTCCACCAGGGCTCTCTCGGGAGAGAGGTGCCAGGGGTAGGCCATCATCTGTGTCATCACACTCCAGGCTGTCAGGATTATCTCCATCTTCCTTGGCACCGGGGAAAGACCAGGCTGAGCACCGAAGGAAGTCCCGCAAGCATCATCACCGGTCGCCATCATTGCATGGTGCCGGACTTGGGTCAGCACTGGCGGCTGCCTTGATGTCCCCGAAGCAACCCCGTGGAGAGGAGGCATTTTATCTACCTTCATTGAACCCAGGAGTGCCAGGTGTTCCCCATAGGTACCGGTGCCGTGCACCGATCTCCCTCTGGGCTCTGAGGGATTTCCATTGATGCCTTTTCCTCCTCTTCTTTCATCTGTTCTGTCTTCTTGGATTTTCAGGAGGAGCTGGACCTCAGTGTGAAACTGGTGGTGATTTGAGCCCTGAAGGGCGTCGAACCACCAGCTCCACCAGTGTCCCCACAGGTACCAGAGCAGGCACCTGCGATGTTGGCACCGCTGCTGGACGCTTCAATATTTTCCTGGGTGTCTTGCCTACGCAGCAGCTGCCAGTGCCCGGGGGTCCATTTATACCCCAGCGGCTACCGGTGCCTCCTCTGATCAGGGCGATTCCCATCGTGGGTTCATCCAAGGAGGATGAGTTGTTGTGGCTTTTGGCACCGTCGCGGTTCTTGGTACCCTCAGTGTCCAAACTGAGGGGTCTGGGCAGGGGACTGTGGGGGGGGGGGGGATGCTTCCTCTGGCTCTCAGAACCTTCCTTCGGACCCATCCCCTCCTGAGAAGAGGTGCCGGTCCCCGCCAGAGGACCTGACCTTTTGCGGGCTTTGTCCGAGCCATGGTGGAATCGATTCCTCCTAACAGAAAAAGATGCCCGACATAAGTAGTTGGAGGTCCTCCAGTTTGTCAATGCCCCAGAGGAGGTGGTGGCTGTTCAGGTCCATGATATATTTAAGAAGTTATTCCTTTGGATCTGGGAGCACCCCATATCTGTTCCTCTGGTAAATTGGAAAATGTGGTCTATTTAGTACAGTAGGCCTTGGGTTTTGAGAGGTGTCAACTCCCACATCAATCAGTAGTGGTGGAGTCTGCTTTCAAGAAATCCAAGCGTTCCTGCGCCCACGAATCTGCGCCCCCAGTTGGGAGCACAGGGAATTGGATGCCTTAAGTAGGAAGGTTTTCCAGGGCGATAAGTTGATTGCCTGTATGGTTTCCTACCAGCTGTACATGATCCAGTATACTCTAAACCTTTGGAAGCAGGTTCAAGAGTTGTCTGAGCACCTCCCCCAGCAGCAGCAGCAGGATGCCTCTTTGGCAGTCACCCAGCAGAGCCTGGAGAGTGGTAAGCATGAGGTGTGGTCCACCTACAATGTGTTTGAGACAGTGGCTAGGGTGGCGACAGCGGGCATTGGTGTCCGTTGGATGGCTTGGCTATGAGCCTCTGATCTTTGACCAGAGGTGAAAGAGAAGCTTGTGGACCTGCTCTGTACCTGTTTAGGGATAAGATGAGATGCGGTGGCCCCCAGCCGGGCCCCACTATGGGGTTTTGACTGGCTGCAGGGGGGGGGGGGATAAGATAAGCCAATCTGCCGTACCCTCGACTCTGGGCGGCTATGGTCATTTGTGGTCCGCTGGCCCCAGGTTACCTAGGACCAGTGGGTCCTGTCCATCATTTGTTGCAGGTACCGGTTGAACATTTTGGATGTCCTCCCATCAGGCAATTCTCTTGACTGAGTTCTCTACACTTGTAATTGCCAAAACAGTCGAACCTGTACCACTGTGGCAGCAGGGACGGGTGTTCTACTCCTGCTATTTCCTAATTACAAAGAGAACAGGAGATTCAGCCCCATCTTGTATCTGAGAGCCTTGAACAAATTTCTGCAAAAAGAAAAGTTCAAGATGATCTCGCTGGGCACACCCTGATTCCCCTCCTGCAAAGAGGGGACTGGCTCTGCTTCCTCAATCTCAAAGATGTATATGCCCACTAAGAGATCTTCAGTTCCTTGTGGGCAAGAGGCACTTTCAGTACAGGGTGTTGGCAATAGTGGGTGCACACGACAACTGGCTGGGGGTGCACCTGTTTCCCTACTTGGACAATTGGCTGCTCAAGAGCGCCACCCAGGAAGGGGCGCTTTGCTCCCTATGCTTGACCATGTGGGTATGGAGTCCCTTGAGTTTGTCATCAACTACCCGAAGTTCCATCTCACCTCATCGCCTCAATTGAGCTTCATTGGTGCCCAGCGGGACAAGGCCCAGGCCTATCTGCCTCGCGATCGGGCTCTTGCTTTGGCATCTCTTGTGAGTTTGGTTCACCAAATCCTTCTGGGCCACATGACCGTGTCTGTCCATACTATTCCCTTGGCTCGCTTGCATAGGCGCAGGGCTCAGTGGACCTTGTGGTCTCGGTGGTGACAGACCACCCAGGACCTTAGTGTACGCATCCGCATCATGCTGCCTCTCCGGATTTCCCTGTCTTGATGGGAGAATCTGCCCAACCTGAGCGGGAGTTCCTTTTCAATCTCCCCCCCCCCCAGGTTGTGCTTACTATAGATGCATTAACCCTGGGCTGGGGCGTGCATGTGGGCAGCCTTCACATGCAAGATTTGTGGTCTGCTGAGGAAGCTCAGTGCCAGATCAACTTTCTGGAGCTGTGGGCGATCTGCTACACTCTTTGGGCGTTCCGGGATCGCTTATCCAAAAAGGCTGTTACTCTGGATCAGGACCATCAGGTAGCGATGTGGTATATCAACAAGCAGGGAGG
The DNA here is from genome assembly GCF_901001135.1 of Rhinatrema bivittatum. NCBI lineage: Eukaryota > Metazoa > Chordata > Amphibia > Gymnophiona > Rhinatrematidae > Rhinatrema > Rhinatrema bivittatum. The sequence continues at coordinate 29,406,360 of NC_042619.1, read as the reverse complement.
TACAGGGTCATTCCTTCTGTTTCGGGAGGCTGTTCAGATTTGGTCTTGGTGTGGTCCTAGGGCATTCTGCTCCGAGCCATGCACCTGGCTGGGATGGAGAATATGGTGGTGGACCGGCTGATTCGAGCGTTCCGATCCCATGAGTGGTCCCTGGATCAAGCAGTGGCAGATTGCATCTTCTGTCTGTCTGTGGAGGATCCTGGACGTTTACTTCTTCACCTCCCCCTGCAGCTGCAAAGTGAGGCATTTCTGCTCTGTGTTCAGGGAAGACTGCAAATCAGTCTCTGTCTTTGCCCGCCATTGGGTCAAGGGTCTTCTCTATGCATACCTTCTGCTTCTTTTGGTAATGAAGACTCTCCTGAAGCTCTGGCAGGACTGGGGTACCATGATTCTCATTGCCCCTCGTTGGCAAAGGCAAGTCTGATTCCCACTCTTGCGGGAACTCTGTTAGAGAACCAATCTTTCTGGGGACCTTTTCCCAACCTAATCATGCAGGATCAGGGCAGGCTGCACCATCCAAACCTCAGGGCTTTGTCTGATGGTCTGGATGTTGAAAGACTAGTTCTGCAGCCACTTGATCTCTCTGACAATGTGTTTTGGGCCGTGGCAGCTTCCAGGAAGCCTACCACCAGGAAGTCTTGTAGCCTGAAATGAAAGAGGTTTTCTATCTGGTGTGAGGGCCATGGCTTGGATCCGTTCTCCTTCTCCACTCCGAAGTTGCTGGACTACTTGCTACACCTTTTTGGATGCTGGTTTAAAGACCAGCTCAATCAAAGTACACCAGAGTGCTATCAGCGCTTAACACTAGGGTGTTGACAGTTCGCCCATAGTGGGGATGTTTGTGTGGTCGTTGCTTCAACTGAAGCCTCCCCTGTGGCCTCCTGTTGACCTGGGACCTTAACATAGTGTTGGCCTGGCTGATGTGAGATCCTTTTGAGCTACTTGGCTCCTGTGAGCTGAAGTACCTGACCTGGAAGATTATCTTCTTGGTTTCGGTGCACAGGGTCAGCGAGCTTCAGGCGTTGGTGAGGTATCAGCCCTATACAAAATTTTCATGATAGGGTGGTCCTGCGTACTCACTCTAAGTTCCTACCTAAGGTGGTGACTGATTTCCATCTTAACCGGTCCATCATTCTGCCCACCTTTTTACCAAACATCACTCGCACCAGGGCGAATGGGCTATGCACAACTGGGATTGCAAGAGGGCCGTAGCTTTCTATCTTGAGCGGATGGCAGGCCACAGGCAGTCTACACAGCTCTTCATCTCATGCGACAAGAATAGTTTGGAAGTTGCAGTTACCAAGCAAACACTGTCAAACTGGCTGGCAGATTGTATCTTCTTCTGCTATACACAGCCAGGCCTTCATCTTGGAGGCCATGTCAAGGCTCACTCTGTCAGCGCCATGGCTACTTCGGTGGCCCGCTTGCGAGCGGTTCCTGCACCCAAGATCTGCAAGGCTGCGACGTGGCGATCTCACGCTTTCGCCGCCCATTGCTGCTTGGACTGGGATGGTAGACATGACTTTATTTTTGGCCAGTCTGTCCTTTAGAATCTTTTTCAGCTGTAGAACCCAACTCTTCCTGCTTAAGGCCCATTTTTTCAGGTTCAGGCTGTCTCCCTCTACCAACAGCACCTGTGTTGTGCCCATTGGCACCTGGTTAGGCGTCTGATCTTGTGTGCTCGGGAACATCCTGTAGCTGTGGATTCACCCATGTGTGAGGACTACCATCCTGCTTGTCCTAGGAGAAAGCAGAGTTGCTTACCTATAGCAGGTGTTCTCCTAGGACAGCAGGATGGTAGTCCTCACGATATCCCGCCACCCCGCGGAGTTGGATTTCTCCTATGTTTTATTTTTTCATAATCCTATGTTTCGAGACTGTCGGGCTCCATCCGATCTGAGGGCTAGCATCCTGCTGTCCTAGGAGAGCACCTGTTACAGGTAAGCAACTCTGCTTTCTTGAATTCAGATACTGTTTTTGTGTCTACTACCTCCATTGGGAGCTGTTCCATGCATCCACTATCCTTTCTGTAAAGAAATACTGTATTTCCTGTATTTGCTTCTGAGTCTACCCCTTTTCACCTTCATCCCATGATGCCTTTCCTTTGAAAGAGGCCTGCCTCTTCTGCATGGTGATATTACATGTTTCTGTCATATCTCCCTTATCTCTCCTTTCCTCTAGGGCAGTGGTTCTCAACCTTTTTTCTGTTGGGACACACCTGGCAGATAATGCTTACAGGCATGACATACTGAACACTTGACCATCTCGGGGCTAATTGTAAACATATACTCTACATTTACAGGAACCCACACCTGTCCCCCACCCCTATCCCTAAACAGTGGATGCAGAGCAGAACTAGGATATTTCAAATACAACTTGCTATATAAAAAAGATATTCTGATTCTAGTGCTATCTCAGTAACAGAACCACAAACTCCCTTACTACCAGGCGCATTGTAAAATAGAAAACCTGAAAAAAGCCACTTGGCACATGTGTAGCCAACCTTCCATACCATTGCAACACTAATTCCAAGAATTCAAAACAGCAATAGCCCTTCCTGTGAAAAGGCAGCCGTGCAGCACCAATGCATGGCCTATTGAGAATGAGAAAACGCAACAAAGAAGATTGATATAAATCCCTACCTACTAGTAAAATACCTCACTTCAGCCACACGTACAGGTCCTACCTTCACCAAATACAGAATTAAAGACCACAAATTACAAATGTGGAGACAAAAACTGGAATGAAAACTTCAAAAAGCCACTCTGCATGCAGTGCAAAACTGGAGAGCTAGAAACAGAAATACATATTCTCCTACACTAAGCAAAGTACAAAGATAGAAGAAATGCATATTCCAAAAACTGAATATTATGGCTCTTGTACCCCGTCACTCCCCTTCCATGCCTCATCATCCTTCACTTTGCCAATTACTCCCTTTCAGTCATCCACTCAGTCATATCCCTGCCCAGCATTCCTGACACCCCCCCCCCCCCCATCCTCTTTCCTGTGCTTCCTCGCTCTCCTGCTTGACTCTCCCTACCCCCTTCATCCCATCTCCCTACCTGCCCGGCTACCTGGACCCCCTGTTTCTTACCACTTCCTGCTCAGCAGCCCCCACACTCACCCTCCATGCACAGGTAGAAAAGAGGTTGGGGGTATTGGGAAGATGAAGGTGGAACGGAGAGGGAGTGTGGGGGGCTGCTGAGCAGGAAGTGGTGCGAAACAGGGAGTCCAGGTAGTTGATCCTCAGCATCACTCCCAGACTCTGCAGGGGAAGATAAAATTTCTATCCCATCAGGACCAGAACAGCAGGAACTGGCAATGTCTCACTCTGATCTAGGTGAAGGAGGAAACAGCCTTTCACTGGGCCAGAAAGAAGAGAAGAAAGTGAGAGCCTCCCATCAGGCCCAATTGTAAGAGAAGTCCACCAACTCCCACCCGGGCTGATAAGGAGGCAGCCGTCTGCTGGCCCTGCGACACACCTCCCAGGATCTCCCGACCCACCTGTTGAGAACCACTGCTCTAGGGTATACATATTTAGATCTTTGTTTTTTCCCACATGCCTTAGAATGAAGACCATTGATCATTTTAGTAGCCACTGTCTGGGCAGACTCCAACTGGTTTATATTGTTTTGAAGGTGTGGTCTCCAGAATTGTACTCAATATTCCAAATGAGGTCTCTCATAAGAACCTACACAGGGGCAATATCACCTCCCTCTTTCTGCTGACCATTCCTCTCCCTATGCAGCAAACATCTTTCTGGTTTTTGCTGTCACTTTATCCATCTGGTTAAGATCATTAGATACAGTCACTCCCAGATCGTGCTCTTTCATGCTTGAAAGAATTTCACCTCCAATACTATTTCTTCATTGGGCTTTTTGCAGCCTAAATGTTTAGCTCTGCATTTTTATTTTATCATTAAATCTTGGCTGCCAGACCCTAGACTATGGCTCGAGCTGAGCTAGATCCCACAACTTTCTGGCTGTCTACTGTGTTGCAGATTTTGTTGTCATTGGCTTAAAGACAAACCTTTCCTGACAATTCTTCTGCAAACTTGCTGATGAAAATGTTGAAAAGAACTGGGCCAAGGACTGATCCCTTAGGCCCATTATTAGGAACGCCCTCCTCATCAGTGAACTCCATTTACCACTACCTTTGTCATCTCCCAGTCTTCTAGTTTCCGAGAGTGCTAGCTGATGAAACCGCTCTATTGGATTGGGACCAAAGTGAAGACTATTGTCTCTCAGTAGGATCAACTCTTGCATCATATTTCAGGTCTTTTGTATCCCAAGAGAGATACTTTATCTGGGTCCACAGAAACTTTATAAAATCCAGCTGCAGTGTGGCCTTGTGATGTAAGCATATTATAGCGGGTAAGATATTGTGGAGTTTCTTCCCATAAAGAACATGCCAGGACTGAATGTTTTAAAGAGATCTTACATTCCGTGGGTTGGCTGAAGGGAACTGGCCTTTGCAGTTTATAATTTAAGTCTGCAAATCGACCACTGGGAACTGCGGGCCATCCGCTTTGCTCGGAGAGCTTTCTTTCATTTTTGTTCAGGAAAGAGAATCTTGATCCAGACAGACCACAAAGTGGCCATGTTCTGTTAAACAAGTAGAAAGGTGAAGGCTCTTATGTCCTTTGTCAGGAGGCCCTCTAGATTCGGTCATGGAGACCATCACAGTGCCTATCTCTTAAGGAAACTGCCTTCTGGGAATCTAGAACACATTGGACAGTCTCAGCAGACTGCTGCAACATCACGAGTGGCCCCTGGATGAAGGAGTCAAGGATGATTTGTTCAGTTATTAGGGGAAAGCCAAGGATAGACTTGTTTGCCTGGGTGGACAACTGAAAGGTTGAAGTTCTGCTCCATGCATCCAAGCAGCTACAGATCAACTCCCAATGTTTATGTGCTAGGTTGGAATATTCTGGTCTATATGTACCCACTGATTTTTACTAAGGATACTCCAGAAGGTCTTTTTGGATCAAGGCAAAGATAATCCTTGTAACTCCAGCATGGCCACTGCCCAGTGTGGTATACACATCTAGTCCATCTGTCAATTCAGTCTCCAATTTGATTGGGAATGTCACAGGCCCTCATTTCACAAGAAAGCAGGCTCTGCCACCCAGACCTGCCATCACTGTTTAGTAGTCTCCTTCTCCTCCTTTCTCCCCAGATTTCTGCCAAGAAACCTTCCACCAGAAGATCCTTTGGTTTCAAATGGAAGAAGTTCTTGACTTGATGTACGACTAGCAGGGTTGTTGCTACCAGGTAGGAAAGGGTAAAAATGTCTTCTCACCCTGCCCGAAAAATCCCTTACCACCACTACCTCTGCTGATATATTTAAGCCGTTTGGGCTCGCACTTTGGATATAGGTGGCCCATATGGTTGAAACATCCCCTGTTTGAATCATGGGGCTGTGCATCTGCAGAACTCTGCCTGGTTCAAGCATCAGTTGTTAGAATTGAGGGCTCTGCGCAGTTTTAATTGATGTTTGAACCATATGGTGCTCCATTGATGCAGAGCCCTGTGGTTCAGACAGGAAGTTTCTGCTTTCCAGGCCACAGGAGGCAGGAGGCACTGTCCCAAGCTGCAGCCCACCTAGTCATGCTCTGTCCAAGGCATTGATGATAGAGCTTATGGCCATTAGTGACTAAGAGGTGCTAGGCTGTCGGGGCAGAGGTAGAGAAGGAACCATGCAGGGGAAGAACCAGGACTTGTTTGGGGGGGTGGGAGTAGGATGCAGGGAATTGTATCTCAGCGATTCGGTGGGTAGAAGTGGAAGGAATTAGACTGCTTGGGAGGGGGGTATGAGTAAAGAGAGAGGGGTTGGAGGCTGTAAAGGGTTTGAGAGGTGGTGTAACTGAGCTGGAGGACGGATGAAATGCCGTGGAAATGGTTTTGGGGTGTTGTGGAAAGGTGAGGAAAGGGGATGAATGTGGGAATTAGCTGGGGAGGTAGTGAAAGGGGTAATAGAAGGCTGGTAAGGGGTAAGAGACAGAAAAACAGGCGGGAGGCCTGACAGGGTAGGAGCTGAGGGTTGGTGAGGGGATGTGAGGCAGAGGAAGGGATATGAGGGTGAGTACAGAGGATGGTGGAAATGGGGTATTAGGGAGTGGATGAAAGGAGGGAATAGGAGGCCTGTGAAGGATTGAAAAATGGGGAGGGGGGGCTAGAGGTTGAGAGTGGGAGATGGAAGGCTAGTAGGGAGGTGAGAGGTGAAAAGATGGAGACTTGAGGACTGGAGGGTTAGAGAGAAGAGGGGTGTAAAGTTACCACAGGGACTAGAGCTACCTCCAGGAAATAAAATCAAATACAAAGAGAAAACACTTTAACTTGCCCGTTCCAAGCTATTTCTAGTTCCTCCTGACTTTTTTTTTTGTTTTGTTTTTGTTTTGCTTGGCAGATTCATATCAACAGTCAGTGGTGGAAAAATACTTAGTTATGTACTGGGCAAATGTTTCGGAGCCAGGGAAAATTTTTTTTTTTCCCCTTAGAATTTATTGCATTTTTTTTTTAACTTTTTTTATATTCTGTTTCCCCTTCCCCAACACCAAAACCCCCACCTTTCTCCAATAATCTTATCTTAAACTCAGGCAGGGCCCGCACCAGGCTCCAGCTGTATATCTGACAGGTCAGCAGAGGTTGTGCTGTCCCTTTTACTTCTCCAAGGCGAGGACCATGCCGGCGTGCTCGCCTTCCCAAGCAGAGCCGGCGGGGACTGCACTCGCTCGCAGTGCTCTTTCAGCAGCCATGAGGTCCTCCCCTGTGGCTCGGCAGGAGTGGCAATATGCAGTCCTCCACCAGCAGACATTTGGACGTGCTGCGCTCCCCAGTGGCCTGGTGGGGGATGCACTTGGTTTACCGTTCTCCACCAGTTTTTGTGTTGACATACTGTCCTCTCCTGGAGGCCCAGTGAGGCCTGAGTCAGCAAGTGAGTCTCTGTAGTTGGCTCTCTACCTAAACTCCCCAGCATGTGGTTCTCTCCCAGTGGCTCGACTTGGGAGGGGCTGCCTTGGGCAGAAGCCAGCAATTATATTTTAGTTACTCATGCAACCAAGTGCCTGGGATTTTTCGAACCCTGAGTATACTTATGGCAGTAACGGAACTCTTAAGGCATTTGACCCTGTGGCCATTAAGCTGCCAGTAAACCTTTGTACATGTTTTGCACTATTCATTACAGCGCAAAACGGATACAGGTGTCTGTCAATAACTATTATCCCCAATTCTTCTTGACCAGTAATGAGAATAGCCTTCCCCCCCCAAATCAAACTAGTATGTCTTCATCATTAGGGACGAGCATCAGATTACCAGGTGGTGATACTAGAACTGTCCCGGTAAAGTTTAGAGATCTTATTCCCTGAGAATTTATCCCAGTATCAGCAGTGCGCTCCCAGACAACAAAAACAACAAACCAGAGGTGTAATAACCGTGTACCTTGCCATTTATCTATAGTCGCGAACAGTAAAACCAAAAGTAACTTCCTGAAGCGTGTATCCTCTTCTCATGATGTCCTATTCATATGGCAGCAGATACAATGTAGATGGCTAGTTTTGACTGTTCTTCTCCCAGTCCTGACCGCTGGATGTTAGCAAAGAGAAAAGGGCAGCATTGCTTTTTCTCCTCCTCAGCTTTCCCTCCTCAGACGTCTTGCTCCATTTTAAATATTACAGTTGCGCTCTATTCTGATATCTGCCATTTAAAAAAAAAAAAAAATGTATATCCTGACTAACCAGTCCATGTACGATAAAAGCGGTTTCTGTACTTCTAAAGTTCACGTGTGGTGGTTCTATTTTATTCCAAGCATGTTTTTCCTAACCTAGGTCGCGAGCAATGGCCTTGGCTGAGCTTAGCTATCTTGTAGCTGCATTTAGACTTTGGTATGTGGTTTATTTTTCTAACCTATCTGAACTACTAAGAGAATGTAAGATACGTTTAGTTACACCCTTGTGAGACGTTTTGTGCCAGTATGAGCCCATCTGCCAGCAGCCTTCATGCTTTCATCTATTTTTGGTTCCAGTGGAATAGGCCTTTGCAGAGGATTGAGGATTTCGGGAGAGCTTCAAGCCACTGTCTACACTGCAAAGACATATTTTACCTCCCTGGGAACCTTGTTAAACATCTCCTGGGTTGCAAAGACTTTATTAACAAGCAGTAAGTTTATCCTTTTTTTTTTCTATCCATGTAATCATGGCAGCCAACTGATAATGGAATGGTGGTGCATCGAGCTAATTTCTGAGAACTCATTTGTGTGCAATATCAGGAAACGCAGAGCCTCTGTCAAGAAGGGGGAGGCCAAATCCTACAGCATCTTGAATTTTGACGTGTGACCAAAAGGTTTTAAGCTTCTTTTCTCTCCAAGGATTGGAACAGGGAACCTCTTCATATTTTAAACAGGCCCAGATTTAGACATAGGCAACTGCATAGGGTGCCAAAAATCCAGACCAAAGAGGATCCTGCTTCTGTTTCTTATAGGGTCACGTGCCAGCACAGCTTAAAAAGGGACACCCCTGTGGCACTCGCCATATGGGTGCCAAAATCTTAAATCTGGTCCTGCTCTTAAAAACTGGGCTGAATGAGCTATCCTCATCTTAAACCCCCTTTTTTTTTTTTTTTTTTTTTACTAATCCATGAAATATGTAAAACTGCCTTGCATACTAATCCAAAGATATAACTCTGCGGTGTGAGCAAAGGCTTTTGGAGTTACCACCTCTAATATGGTTTCGTTTAGATCCTTCTGCCATTTATTGGTGATAGCTGAGCAATATTTAGGTTCTTTGATTGCCTTTGCATTCAGAGACCATGCTCAACTGTCTATTAGAGAGGATGCCATACTGTAGCTTGAATATGAGGCAGGTTCCACTGATGAGAATCGATCTTAAGTCCTGTTGAATCATAAATAAGCAAAATCTATTATATCTCTCTCTATATAGATATCTAGATATCTCTTTCTCTCTCTCTATATAGATATCTAGATATCTCTATCTCTCTCTATATAGATATCTCTATCTCTCTCTCTATATAGAGATAGAGATATCTAGATATCTCTCTCTAGATATGCTCATTTGTAAGCCACACTGAACCTTGTCTAAATAAAGGTATTTGAACATTGCACCAGTTAACTTAAAAGAAAAATGAGCAAGAGATATCTAGAGAGAGAGAGAGCATGCGAGAGAGCGAGCTATCGATATCTAGATATCTAGATATCTCTCTCTAGATATCTAGATATCTCTCTCTAGATATCTAGATATCGATAGTGCTCTCTCTCTCTTGCGCGCTCTCTCTCTCTAGATATCTCTCGCTCATTTTTCTTTTTAAGTTAACTGGTGCAATGTTCAAATACCTTTATTTAGACAAGGTTCAGTGTGGCTTACAAATGAGCATAAAAGCATATAATAAAACCAGACAATCATAAGTAAAAAATATGTATGAAGTACCCAGATATTCAAAGGTCATCAACATTTTCTTAAGACTTAGTAGTGTCTGTATTAATTCTGGCGCAGACTGAAATCCATTGTAGGTCCGGGCTTCCCAGAGCTGTTTTGGAGGCTCCCACAGCCAGTCAGGTTTTCAGGATAGCTATGATTATGCAGGATTTTCAGGAGATGTAAATTTCTTATGCTTAGTCATTGTGAATATCCTGTAAACCCAACTGGCAGTAGAGTCCCCAGGATAGGTTTAGGAGGACTTGGAGGTGTTTTATTTATACCAATAAAAAGGGCTATATATAGTATATTAATTTTTAAGAGCATCCAGGTTTCACCTCCCCTTCAGATCTTAAAAAAAATTCACTCATGTTAAACACTTTTTATTGGACCAATTAAAAAAAAAAAAAAAAAAGATATTGCCTACAGTAATTTCAGCTTAGTGGTGCTAGAACCCTTTCTTCCCTTAATCTCATGTTGACTATTTAAGTGTTTGCTTTTAATTGTTTTGTGTCTAAGGAAGTGTGAGTTTTGTTCTTATAGGAGGTTTTATCTTCAGTTTGGTCAGAAGGCAGTTTCACATCTCCAGTGGTGTTGGATAGCAAGTGTTCATCTTCCCCATTTTACAAAAGTGATCTGTTTGCCAAAGGCCACGAAGGGACAGTTTTCAGCCCACGTTATACTTGATTTGAACCAAAAGGGCCAGGAGTCAACTGACTATTTAAAATAGGTATTGGGCATATTTTTCTATTTTGGGGCATGTTTTAGAAGTGAGATACTATTCATAGCAGTCAGCTGTTCAAAGTTCATGGTCTGTAATAGATTCTGGTACTATACTGGCAGAGCACAACTAAATTTATGAGAGGTTAGTAATTTCCGTGTTTATTTTTAAATTGCTTGAGGCAGTCTGTGGTATTGATTGTTCTGTTGATTATGCACATAGAGTATGGATTATCTAAATGGAAAAAGGTAGAAAAATTGGGTTCCATTTGGTGTGGTGCAGACTGTGATGGTTCATTGAAAGGCAAGGCTCCGAGGAAAACATCAGGAAAAGTAACTATAGGGGAGTACCTCAAGGAGGAGTTAGCTGGATAGGAAAGCTGAAGAGAAGTGGGCAAAGCTAAAAGATATTGTAAGGGTAACTAACCTTTCCTCTGTGCTCGGGCAGACCAAATCCCCATGAGTGGGTTATGCACCTCTACTAGCTGATGGAGTCGGAGGAAAAGCTGACATCATGGATATATAGCCCTGCCCAGACATCGGCCCACCGGTATTCTCTCTCTCCAGCAGATGGTGGACATGCATTTCCCTACTGGGGGATGCCTGAAAATAAAAAAAAAAAAAAAGAGAAAACAGATTATTTCTGTGGCGATGAGTGATTGGATAGTACTGCTTACCTCCTGAGGTGATACCGATGGGTCCCTCCCACTGTTGAGAGCCTTGAGTCCGGTAGCCTGGTTCTGGCATGGGCTAAAAAAACCAAACAAACAAAAAAATGGTTGCAGGCCAAGAGGCTCGGTGGTGAAGGCTTTCACCCTCTCCTCCTGTAGCCAGAGACCCATTCCTACTCTCAGCCAGGGAGGGCTGAGTTCAAGTAAAACAAAAAAGTTTTTGTCCAGAGTAGTTTGTGAGGCTCTCCTCCTTCCTACCAGGTCTCCTCATCTGTGCTGCATTCCTCCATTTCCAACCTCCGCTCATGTCTCTAGGAGTTTAGTGAGGTGTGGTGGAAGCAGAGACTTAGCAGGTTAAGCATCCTTTTTGGCTATGCTCCGCTTCCAGGCTTCCTTTTTTACTGGCCGCATGGTAGGCCGCAACAGTCCTTCATGCCTTCTTGTGCACCTAGCTCCGCATCTCCTATTGTGCGCGTACTTGGGCGGCCTATCAGTGTGTGTGCTTTGCAGCGTGTATATTAGGCGTGGGGCCTGTTTGCGCATTGTGTGTATATATATTTGCGCGCAGTTGAGCGTCTGGCTGAGAGTGCATGTTGTGCGCGTGGGACTGAGCACGAATAGAGTGCTTAGTTAAGCACGTACCTGGCCATGTAATTGTCCGCTGCTTGTGTATTTGGCACACATCTTTCTGAGTTCACAACATGTCTTGGGGGTCGGCACCAAAGAAGACTAAGCGCTTGGCTATCTGTGCTGCATGCTATATAAGGGTGATACATCTGTGAGCCTGTGTCAGCGCTGCCTGGATACTTGAAGTGATTTGCTTTCTATTGATTTGTCGATGCTAGTTCAACACATCAGTCTGAGGGGAGTGGGGCTGAAGGTTATAGATCAAGGGGGTCCCCCTTTGGTTGATCCACTGACAGTTGTCCTCTGCAGATACTCCCAGGATGTCAGGTTTAGACTTATGGGGCCTGGTATGGAATCATCATCCTTTTACTGGGTGGCTTTTTTTCCCCCAGGAATTACAGCCTTATGCAGGGGCATACACAGAGAGAGTAATGCCTCTTAAAACAGTCGCATGGTCGAGATCCTCCTGTGTCCGCCACCACATGCAAATGCTGTGGTGCAACAATTGCTGACTATGTTCGAGTGGAAGTGGATAGAGACAACACTGATTGAGTTGCTTCCCTCTTGAGGAAGAGGAAAATCTTCCAGATTTAGACACATAACTCTTCTCTGTTTCTTACATAGAGTTGAGTTGCTGGGTTTAGTTTCTCAGAACCTGAAGACTCTTAGGGAGGCCAGGAGTCTCTCTTCTGGTTGTGCAGAAGAAGGTTCCCATATTGGTCACCTTCCACAAGGCTTTGTTTCTTTCCCCTCCAGGATGTGATTCAAGAATTGATTGACCTTGAATGAAGTGCACCAGAGCTGAGTTTTTTAAAGGATGCTCCTTGTCTGGTTTATATCCCTTGGATTCGAGGTCCGGAGAAAAGTTGCATTTTCCAAAGATGGATGCCTTGGGTGTGTTCGGTCACTAAGCGACCCACCATATCTTTTGCAAGTGTTGCAGTTTGTTTATTTAAATGTTTTATATATGGTCATTCCATGTGAGAATCACTAGTTCATAAGTTTACAGGAAAAACATTCATAAATAAAATTAGTTACAATGTGGTAGACATTCATAGAAATGGAAGTAATACAGTGGTAGACTTCTAATATAGGAACAGAGCTACATTAAAGGTGTTAGCGAGGTGGGGGGGTTTATTGTGTAAGAAAATAAGGTTATGAGTCATGGGGAACTGGGTGATTCAGTCAAGTAGAAGACATTTTTGAATAGCCAAGTTTTTAAGTCTCTCTTGGATTTCTTTTTATCTGTTAATGTTCTTCAGACATGGAATTCCATAGTTTTGGGCCAGCAGCTGAGATTACTCTCTCTGATAGTGTTAGATGAGTCTCTTAAGTTTGGGATTTCTAGGAGGCCTTTGTTCTGTGATCTGAGAGTTCACGGCTTATATCCCTTGGATTCGCAAGCCGGAGAACAGTTGCATTTCCCAAAGATGGATGCTTTAGTGTGTTATGTCACTAAGCAATCAACCATATCTGTTGCAGGAGGTGCAGTTCTATGGGATAATCAGGATAGAAGGATTGAAGCTATCCTTAAGCCAGCCTTTGAGGCCATTTTGATGAATTTACAAATCTCTGCTGCTTGTTACCTGGTGGCTTGAGCTACTCTGTCTCTCTCTCAGGAGTCTGGGGGGACCAGTTGCGAATGGTGAAGTGGTAATATAACCTGGGACGGCCTCTTTTGCTTATGCGGGCTGTGATGTTGTTCATACTGCTACCAGAGATATTGCTTCTGTGTTAGTGGCTAGACGTCTGCTGTGGCTAAGCAATTGGTTGGTAGACACTGTTTCTAGGTTCAGTCTCACCAAACTGACCTTTAATGGTTCTCTTTTTGTTTGGCGGTGAGTTGGAAAAGATGGCAAATGGGGGGGGGGGGAGCTCGGGTCCCTCATTTACCAGAGGATCAGAAGCCGGCTTCATGGCCTTCTTAAGCCACTGGTCACTCTTGATATTTCAGGCGATTTTGGCTTTATCGGAGAGCTTCCTCTCAAACTCCGTTCCTTCAGTAGATCTCAGTTCTTTAGCCCCAGAAGGCTTTGGAAGGAGGCGGGCTCTGAGTGCAGCATCCCTCAGTTTTCCCAATGAAGGTGCAGGAGATAGGCAGCCGCTATTCTCAGAAGTGAGTCCACATTACATCGGACCAATGGGTCCTAGAAGTGATTTGGGATGGCTATGCTCTAGAGTTCCTTCGTATTCCCCCAGATGCTTTTATGATCTCACTGTCCAACTCACCTCAGAAGAGGGTAGCAGTGGAATCTACATTAAGACTATTAAATCTGTTCCTGAATTGCAACAAAATATGGGCTGCTATCCTATATGTTTTTGTTGTACCCAAGAAAGAGTCAATAGTCACTTGTGAAGCACCCATTTCTGAATGGAGACTTTGCGCTCCGCCATAATTGCAGTGCAATCAGAGGGATACCTCTCATCCCTAGCTTTGACGGAGGCAAATCCGCATATTGCCGTCTGATAGGGGCATCAATGGTTCCTGAAGTTTGCCATTCTTGGACGTCGTTATATTTAGGCCTTGCCTTCAAGCTGGCCACTGGTTCCAGGACATTCTCCAAGGTCATGGTGGTATTAGCAATAGTTTGGCACAAGGACAGCATCCTACTTCACCCATATCTGGACGACTGGTTGGTTTGAGCCAAGACTGTGGAAGAAAGTCACTGGACATCTCACAAGGTGATCTGCTTGCTGCAGGATCTAGGCTTGGTTGTGAACTTGTCCAAGAGCAACTTACAGCTGACTCAGACACTGGAGTATCTGTGTGTGTTTTGATACGAAGCAGGGAAGAGTGTTTCTGACAGAGAAATTGATCTCTCAAATTCAAACCCTAAGGACAATTCACCCGACAATGTGGTCTTATTTTCACGTCCTGGGTTTGGCAGCCTCGTTGGAGGTTGTTCCTTATGCATGGATTCATATGCAGTCTCTTCAATATAATTTGCTTTTTTTGCTAGAGCCCTCAGTTACAGGACTACGTGGTGAGGCTTCTCTCCACATTGGAAGTGAGTGTACAATTGCAATGCTGGTTGCAGCCAGATCATCTCCAGAAGGGTGTTTCCTTGGAGACACTGGATTGGTTAGTGCACACGACAGATACAAGTCTCCTGAGTTGTGGGTCTCACTTTCAGGAGTTGATGGTGCAAGGTCGTTGGAATGCTGAGGAATGACAGTGGAGCATCAACCGATTGGCAGCGTGGATGGTTTGACTGATGTGCATGTATTTCGCCGAGCGTCTAGAGGTTTGGGTGGTCTGGATAATATTGGATAATGCAACAGCTGTGACCTACATCAATCATCAGAGGTAGTCAGGTATTGGAGATAGATGCGCTCATGCTCTGGGCGGAGCAGCATCTCCTAGACATGTCCACTTTCCATATTGCCAGAAAGGACAATGTAAGGGCAGACTTTTTCAGCAGAAAGAGCTTGGACCCAGAAGAATGGGAGTTAGAGTACAAAGCTTTTTAGTTCATAGTGGAGTGCTGGGGCCGCCTGTACCTAGACTTGCTGGCGACTTCCGGCAATGTAAAACTTGCACGTTTCTTTTCAGTCGCAGCTGGGATCCAAAGTGCTAGGCATCGATGTCATGCAGGTGTGGCTGCAAGGCAGCTTGCTATGTGCCTTTCCGCCCTGGTCTTGGTTAAGTAGGATCACTCAGAAATTTGCAAGTCTGGCCAAAATCGCACTTTTGCTGGTTCCGTATTGGCTCCAGTGGCCATGGTATACTGATCTGCAGAGACTGCTACTGGGAAATCCCCTCTGGCTGCCTCCTCGGAAGGTTCTGTTGAGGCAGGGACCCATTCTTCTCAAAGATCCATGTCCACTTTTGTCTTGCAGTTTGGCCCATGTGAGGGCTAGGCTGTTGAGGCGTGGTTCACCTGCTTGCTGTCCACTTTGTTTATGGCCAGGAAATATTTTTACATCTCTGGCTTATGTAAGAGTTTGGATGTTTGAGGCCTGGTGTTTGGCATGAGGTTCTCAGCCTCTCAAAATGGATATTCCTTTGATTTTTGGAATCTTTACCGGCAGGATTGCATTAACTTTGGCCATTAACTCCTTGAAGGTTCAAATGGCAGCTCTTGCTTGCTATAGAGGGCGAGTTGATGGGAACCTCTGTCTTCCTATCTCGATGCCGAAATACATGGTTTTTGAATGGAGTTGAGCATCTTCCTCCTTCCTTGTGATTGCCAGTGCCTCTGTGGGACCTTAATCTGGTCCTGAATTTCTTGGCAGGTCTGTCTTTTCGGCCGCTGCGCAGCCTTTTCCTTGCAACTGTTTACCTTGAAGACAGTTTTTCTGCTGGCAATCTGTTGTGCACATCTGTTTTTCAAGCTGCGAGCTCTTTCTTGCCATGAGCTTTTTCTAGGTATAACTTTGGATGCAGTACAGCTTTGGACTGTTCTGCCTTTTTTGCCAAAAGTGATTGTGGAGTTTCATTTGAATCAATCTGTTTCCCTGTCCACCATGGAGAAGGATAGAGATGAATGAATATCGTCTCTTGCATACCTTGGACGTCAAGCGTCATGTGCTGCGGTACTTGGGTTAAGGAAGTCATCTCAGCTGTCTGTGGATGCTGAGATTCCTTTGCTAAAGCAGATTAGACTGCATTCCGCAAGGGCTCAGGTGCTATTGTGGGCGGAAATTTATTTGTCTGCTGTCAAGTTTGCTGAGTTGTGATGTCATCCTTACACACCTTTTCCAAGCATTACCACTTGGCGTCCTCCCGAGCTTGAACATCCATGTTCGTGTGGTCGGTATTGACTGGGCCACGGGCAGCCTCACGCCCTGTTCGGGTATAGCTTTGGTACATCCCACTCGTGGGGATTAGTCTGCCAGAGTGCAGAGGAAGGAGAGATTACTACTTACCTGATCATTTCCTTTCCTCTGAGGAGGGCAGACAATCCCCATTCCATTGTTGGCTGCCAATTTTGTCGTGAGTTCGCCTTTCAGATATGGACATTGCAGGGTAGTATTCCTGCTCTTCATTTGGGGACTGGTAAGTGGCTTAACCAGCCCTCATGCTAGTAATTGTTCACTCTTTTGGCTGAGCTCAGTGTTCCTTATTGGTTGGAAGCATGAGTGGTTGATTGTTAATAATCATGTTCAAGTACAATCAGTTTTGACCACAGTTTGGCTTTTTCAGGGAATATTGGTGGGCTGATGTCAGGGCAGTGCTATATATCCGTGATGTCAGCTTTTACTCTCTCAATCTACTGGTTGAGGTGCGTAACCTACTTGTGGGGATTGGTCTGGCCTCTTTAGAGGAAATGAAATTATCAGGTAAGTAGTAATTTCTCCTTTTGTTAGGAAAGCAAATAAAAGGAATGAGAAGAAAGAAGACACTAGTTTTCTAAAGTAGCTGAAAAGATAAGGATTAAAAGGTTAGCATTCATCAACTGTAAGATTGTAGAAAGAAGACAGGAAACAATATCTGGTAAAGCTAAAGGAAGCTAGAAAATTAGGACAACAGATGCTAATGAAGAAACAAAAGCTAATAGAAAAGGGGAACAAGACTTTTTTTTTTTTTTTAAATGATAGGAGGAAGTGAAAAAGTGATGATAGACTTGGAGGCTGATGGGGAGGGGAAGGGAATATGTTAACCAATATTTGTCTATTGAAGGAGGACTAGGAGTAGGTAAACCTCCAACAACTTTCAGATGACTCATTGAAGAGCCAACTAAAATAAATTAGGTAAAGCAATGGGGGTAGAGTGTTAAGGCAACTCAAGTTCTGGCAATTCTGCTGGCTGACCTTTTCAATGCTTCTTTAGAGTCTGGAGTAGTTCCAAAAGACTGGGGACAGGCAGTTGTGGTTCCTCTTCACAAAGGCTGGGAACTACAGGCCGGCTAGTCTGACCGCAGTGTTGAGTAAATTTAATGGAATTGTGGTTGAAATGGAAGATTGTGTAATTTCTGGAATCTAATGGATTACAAGATCCTAGGCAGATGTTTTTTCCAGAGGTAGATGAATCTTATCAATTTCTTTGACTGGGTGAGCACAGTTGGATCAGAGAAGAGTGCTAAATACGATGTACTTGTATATCAGTAAGGCTTTTGACACAGTTCCACATAGACAACTTTGTTTTGTGGTTTTATAAATTTTTTTACAATGTTTTTTTTATTTTAAACTGCTTCTATTTATTTTTTTTTTATGATTAAACAGCATATACATTTGTTAAATAAACTGAGCACCCTTTGAATGGGTCCTAAAGTGACTGAGAAGCTTAGAAGCTGGTTGAGTGGGAGGTGACAAGAATAGTGGTAAATGTACTTCGCTCCGAGGAGGGGGACATTATTAGTGAAGTGTCATAGGAATTAGTCCTTGGATCAGTCCTTTTCAACATTTTCATAAGCGATTTATTGTGGAAAGACTATCGAGAGGCTTTATTTTTTTGCAGATTCTTCCAAAATCTGCAATGGGATAGATACCCAGGAAGGTGTGGAAAACATCAGGAGTGATCGCAAAGCTTGAGTAGAGGTCTAGAATCTGGATAAGATATTTAATGCTTAAAAAAAAAAAAGTGTCATGCTTTGGGCTGCAGAAACCCAAGGGAGCACTTACAATTTAGGAGGTAAAATTATTTTCTAAGCACAGAACAAAAGCGAGATCTGGGGGTGATGGTATTTGATGATCTTAAAGTGGCAAAAAAGGTAGATAAGGTGATTGCAAAAGCCAGAAATATGTTTGGGTACATAGGAAGAGGAATAGTCTGCTGAAGAAAAGAGGTGATATTGCCCCTGTATTAGGTCCCTGATGAGGACTCATTTGGAATACTGTGTGCAGTTCTGTAGACCACACCTTCAAAGGGATAGAAACTGATTGGAGTCTGTCCAGAGGGTGACTACTAAACAGGTCGGTGGTCTTTGCTCTAAAGCAGGGGTCAGGAACCTTTTTGGCTGAGAGAGCCATGAACGCCACATATTTTAAAATTAATTCCGTGAGAGCCATACTAACTACAACCCCCCACCCTCCTGACTCCAAGACCTACCAAATTCATTTACTACAACCCCCTACTCTCCTGACGCCCCCAAGACCTCCAAAATTAATTTACTACAACCCCCACCCTCTTGACCCCCCCCCCCCCAAGACCTGCCAAAAGTCCCTGGTGGTCCAGCGGGGGTCCGGGAGTGATCTCCTGGACTTGGGCTGTCGGCTGCCAGTAGTCAAAATGGCGCAGACAGCCCTTTGCCCTCACTATGTCACTGGGGTCGACCAATGGCGGCGGTAGCCCCTGTGACATAGTAAGGGCAAAGGGCCGTCGATGCCATTTTGATTATTGGCAGCCAACGGCCCTTACTATGTCACAAGGGCTACTGCTGCCATTGGTCAACCCCAGTGACATAGTGAGGGCAAAGGGCCGTCGGCGCCATTTTGACTACTGGCAGCCGACAGCTCAAGTCCAGGAGATTGCTCCCGGACCGCTCCTGGACCCCCGCTGGACCACCAGGGACTTTTGGCAGGTCTTGGGGGGGGGGGGGTCAGGAGGGTGGGGGTTGTAGTAAATTAATTTTGGAGGTCTTGGGGGGCTTCAGGAGGGTGGGGGATTTTGTTAGATTTTTACTTTTTTATTAAAGATTTGTCTGCGAGCCAGATGCAACCATCAAAAGAGCCATATATGGCTCCCGAGCCATAGGTTCCTGACCCCTGCTCTAAAGCATATGGGGACAGATGTAAAGATCTAAACATGTACACCCGCTAAGGAAGGATCATGGGATAAGGGTGAACATGAGGAGAAAGTACCACTTTACAGAAAGGGTTGTATTGGAAATTGCCTAGAGCCTTGGCATTAGGCAATATAGAAATTCATAGTAAAGATAAGACATTCTTGGCAAACCTGTTTGCAGCTGTGTTCAGAAATAACTTGTTTTCTGTTCATCTCTGCAGTATCTGAGTAGCTGAATAGTAAATTTGTTGTACAGGTTCAGAATTAGATACAGCAGTCATGGAAAGGATTTTGAGAATAAAGCAATATAACAATTAAAAAAAAGTTTTCAACACAACGTTGCCAAATCCAGGTTTTATGGTTTATTCAGGAGAAAGTGTCCGTGTGCAATATGCACCTAGCCAAATTCAGAGAACTCAAACTCTGGGTTCCAGGATATCTGTAAGGAATAGTCATAATAGCAGAGCTCTGGTTTATGATCAGATTCATATATTTTGGTTCTCCAGAAACTAGACCTGAGAGGGGCCCAGTGTTTTCAGAGCCTTGTAACACTGAAGTCAAGCCAAACTATTTTCTACCAGGTCCAGTTCCACAGGTTTGCATATTATAGTAAATGGTAGATTTCTTCTGGCAGCACTTGATGAGTTGGAGGTCCTTATTACTGTAATAAGTGAGGTGATTTTTTTTGCAAACTCGTTCTGCGTCTTAGAGACACATCTGAAATTGGTAAAATGTTTTCCCACCTTTAGGTGTTCTGTATTTTTTTATATTCTGTTTTTCTTTCTGCTTAGTGCTGCTAGGGTCCGGGTTTGCTCTCATGCATTTTAGATTCTCAAACATCTCTCTCCTTGTGACGTAACCAGAATGAATTTGCATTCCAAACCACATTTACAAACTGGAAAATTTGCAAGCCTTACTCAAATGGATTCTCAAATTGTAAAAATATTCTGACTTCCAGGATTACAAAACCTCAAGGATCATTAACTGCTTTTAAAGTAAGGTATGCATTGTGAAGAAAAGCAAGTTTGCTTACCATAAACGTTGTTTTCCGTAGATAGGGAGTTTAGCCATGCATAGTGGGTGACTACATCTGTGATGTCACGAAAGCGGAGCTTTCTCTCTAAGCTCGAAGCGCTTTGAAGTGCGCATGTGTACGACTTCCCGTGCTCCTTGAGCTTCCCTCAGTTGGTTTTCCAAGCTAATGCTGGTGAAGGTGTTAAGAAGTAAGGCTGTCCAGGGAAGTGGGAGGGAATGCATGGCTAAATTCCCTGCTAGTCATGCATAGTGGGAGTCCCAAGCTCATAGGTTGCAAATATATGTATAAGAAAAAGCAACTTTTGAAGAAAAAACTCTTATTCAATTTATTTATTTATTTATTTTATTTTTGCAACCTGTAGAAAATGTGGACAGCCATCATGACTTGTAAACAGTCCATAGAATCGCAGAACCTAATGAGGAATCTGCTGCAGACTGTTGGTCTAGACAATAGTGAGAAGTAAATATACGAATGGAAGACCAGGTCGTTGCTCTGCAAATGTCCTGAATTATTACTCCTTGGATATGTGCAATGGAAGCTGCAGTCACTCTGTTTTGACGGGTCTCAACTGGTTTGTCAAGAGGTGTCTATTTTGTAGAATAGCAGTAGTGGCTACAAGCTGTTAGCCAGTTAGAGTTCTTTTCGAAACTGGTTGACCTGTATTGTTTGGGTTGAAGGAAACAAACAATTGCGATGTTAGTCTGTTTCAGTGGTATTTTTGTAGTAAGCTAAGGCTCTTTTACAATCTAGGGTATGAAGGAGCCGTTGTCTATCGTCCGAATGTGGCTTTGGGCAAAAAACCGGCAAGGAGATGGTTTCATTTAAGTGAAAAGCAGAAACCACTTTTGGTAGAAAGGAAGGATGTGTGTGTAACATTACTTTATTGTGATGAAATTGGAGATATGGAAAATTGATCACTAGTGCCTGGAGTTCACTTACTCTTCTTGCAGAAGTGATAGCTACCAGGAAAGACTTTCCAGGTGAGAAACTTAAGTGTAGCAGTTGACATGGGTTCAAACGGTGGATTCATTAATGCTTCCAGGACTAAATTGACATCCCATGGCACTATTGGTTTCTTAATAGGCGAGTGTAGATGTAGCAAACCCTTCATAAACTTTGAAATTAAAAGATGATAGGAGATGGAGCCATCTTTTTCCGAAAGATGGTAAGCTGCAGTAGCATTAAGGTGAACTCTAATGGATGTGACTGCTAGTCCTGAAAGAGATAAACTATGTAAATAAGCTACGTGCGACGCCAGTGGATAAGAAAAGGGGTTGAGTTTGTTCAGTGTGCACCATGTCGAGTATCACCTCCATTTGAACGCATAATTACGTCTGGAGGGCTTCCTTGCTGCGACGAGAACATCTGTGACATCTGAGGAAAGATTCAATGAGTGTAATATCTGCCATTCAATCTCCATGCTGTCAAATGGAGGGAGGATTGCATCGGGTGGATTAAGGTTCCTTGGTCTTGAGAGAGGAGGAACGGGTCATTTGTCAGAGGTATTGGGGGTTGTATGGGTTGTATGGGTAGATGAAGAAGATAGGCATACCATGGCTGTCTCGGCCTCGTAGGCGCTATGAGGATTAAGTCTGCTGTGTCCACTATACATTTCTGGATTATGCGTGAGATTAGCAGAATGGGAGAGAGAGCGTAAAGCAGACCTGTATTCCACAGGATTAGGAACACATCCTGCAATGTTCTGTATCTGCTGGGAAGTAGAGAGCAAATTTTTTCACCTTCCAGTTCTCTTCCGATGCAAAAAAGTCTGTCTGGAGTGCCCCAGGACGCGAAGATCTTGTGTGCTTCTATTTGACTCAGCAACCACTCGTGTGGATGGAAAACTCTGCTGAGTTTGTCTGCTCTGGTATTCGCAAGGCTTGGGAGGTAGGATACTTGAAGGAAGATTTTGTTCTGTTCCGCCCACTCCCATATCTGAACCGCCTCCTTGCAAAGAGTCAAGGAACCGGATCCACCTTGTTTATATAAAACATCGCTACTTGATTCTGTGTGGATCATCACAGATTTTTCTCGTATCCATGTCTGAAACGCCAGCAGGGAATCTTTTTATTGCTCTGGGTTCTAACAAATTTATTTGAAAGTTTTGTTTGTCTGAGGACCAAAGTCCCTGAGTTTGTAGGTGGAGATGAGCTCCCCATCCCTTTGAAGCATCCGTGGTGAGAATGAGTTGGTGAGGGGGGTTCTGAAATGGGCTTCCTTCCTTCAAGATAAAGGGTGTCTGTCTTCATGGAGTTTGAGATCTGTACCTTGTGAGAAAGTGATTGAGTGAGTTGATTCCATTGAGATTTTTAGGCCCCATTGGAGCCGTCTGATGTGAAGTCGAGTGTTTTGGACGACAGTTATTGCTGCTGCCATATGACCTAGTAGTACCATAATGTGACGAGCTGGAACTGTTTTCCAATGTAATAGTCTGAGCAAGAGTCCGCAAGATATGGATTCTTTCTGGAGGAAGAAAAGCTTTGGAAAGTGGGGTTTTGATGATTGCCCCTATGAATTGAATGTTTTGGGTTGGATGTAGCTGAGTTTTTTCGTAGTTTTATTATCCAACCCAGGTTTTCTAGACAGAGGAGTATGCGTTCTATATGATTTCGTAGCAACTGGTCATCGCAAGAAACGATTAATCAGTCGTCTAGATAAGGAAAAATGTTTATGCCCTGTTTGCGCAAGTGTGCCACAACAACAGCAAGACATTTTGTGAAGACTCTTGGGGCTGAGGAGAGGCGAAAGGCAAGTACTTGGTACTGGTAGTGTTGGTTCTCCACTTGAAAACAGAGGTATCGCCAACAGCATTTGTGAATTGGGATGCGAGTGTAAGCATCCTTTAGATCACATCCAGTCGTTCCTTTGGAGAAAAGGGAGGACTGTCTTGAGCGAGGTCATCTTGAATCTTTCTTTTACCAAATATTTGAGTGCTCGAAGATCCAAAATATGGCGAAGGCCTCCTGATTTTTTGGGGATGAGGAAGTATTGGGAATACGAACTGTTCTCCATTTGATTGGAAGGCACCGGCTGGATAGCCCTCTGAAGGAGGATTGAAATTTCTTTCAGGAGTGATAGAACTTGAATCAATGGAGTCTTGGGATGAATGAGATGATGAAGCGTTGGGATTGAGTTGAAGCGTAGACTGTATCCCTGTGATATAATACTTAACACCCATTGGTCCGTGGTGATATGGGACCATTGGGAATGGAACAAAGATAGTCTTCCCCCTACAGAAACTGCTGTTGTGGCAGGTGAACTTAAAGACTGCTTAGGCTGTTGAGCAGTCGGAGGTTTTTGTGGCCTCTGGTTTCTCTGCCGTGGTCTTTGTCCCTGCGATTGAGATTGAGACCGTTGTTGCTGAAAAGGCTGAGGCCAATAATTAGATTGATAGGACTGATAATAGTGATATGGTCTTCGGTAACAATAACCCCTTTTATTTTGGGGAAAATAATACCTGGATGTAGATGGTGTGTCTAAGGGAGTCGTTAAAGAGTGAACCGTAATATTTTGTTCTTTAATTAAAGGTACGGTATCCTGTAATTTGTCTACGAATAAATTGTCTGGTCTACATGGTAGATTAGCCAGACGGTCATGAACATCATCTCGTATACTGCTGGCCTGAAGCCATGCGAGACGTCTGGCTGAGACCGAAGTTGCAGATGAACATGCTGATGTTCAAAGGCTTCGTACGAAGTGAGCAGTAAATGACGTAGACCTTCCTGCAAATCTAGAAATGGCTGAGGCAAGACAGTCTCCATGTGCAGTGTGTAGTAAAGGCTGTGTTTTTTGTGTGCAGTTGAAAAGATATTATATAATATAAAACTGATGGTGATTAATGCGAGAATTCAGCATTGAATTCTAAAATCTTTTTCGCAAAATCATCCAACAACTTATTATCTTTCCCCGGAGGCGTATTAGAGTAAAGCCTGGTCTTTTTGGCTCTCTTCATCGCTGATTCTACAACTATTCAGTTGTGAGGGATTTGCACATTTGAATAGTAGGATGTCTTTTGCATTCTATATTTTAAATCCAGTCTTTTAGAAACTGGGGTCAGGAGGAATGGAGTATCCCATGCCTTGTCCATGAGGCCCTCTAGAATATGATGTGAAGGGAGAGCAGTGGGTTCAGATGGAACATCCAAAATCTGCAAAATTTCCCATAGCTTCCGATCTCTGGTCTGGAAGCTTGCGAGTCTCTGTTAAGAGCTAAACCCGGCTTCTCCAAGAACTTAGTGTAAGATCTTCAGGAGGTGA
Organism: Rhinatrema bivittatum; assembly: GCF_901001135.1. Taxonomy (NCBI): domain Eukaryota; kingdom Metazoa; phylum Chordata; class Amphibia; order Gymnophiona; family Rhinatrematidae; genus Rhinatrema; species Rhinatrema bivittatum. The sequence goes on along the minus strand of NC_042619.1, from coordinate 29,381,957 downwards.
TGTTTGCTGAGGTAACTCTTGCGGAAGATCTGAAGGGATACCCATTGAACTCCCTGGCGATGATGGGGGAGAGAAAACTGGAGAAGTTGTATGCTTGGATGACACCGTAGAATTGGTATGTGTCGGAGAGGGTAGATTTGGAGGAGAAATATTCGGTGATGCAGGAACTTCAGGAACCTGCGGGAGAATATTTGGATCTGGAGGTAATCCCTGGAAAAAACTATGCAATAGAGAAGTAATTTGAGATGTCGTTTCTTCAGCTGTTGGGCGAGAAGAATGGTCAGGTGGTGTTAGATTTTTTAAGACGTTTGACCGGTGTTTTTGGTATTGGAGATGATAGTCTCTTTTTTTTGGAAGCGGATGAGAAAGTATATCCGGTGACGAGTTCCAATTTCCAGCTGGTTCCTCAATCTGAAGCATCATCTTCAGCAGATCTGGCTGAAGATGATGCTTCAGATTGAGACGTAACATATTTTGTCTTTGATTTCTTTGGTTTTACAGGCAGCCCAGGTGTTGATTTTGGGATCTCTGGAGTAGTATGAGACGGCTTCTTATGACCATGAGTGAGATGCGTCGTATTTTTATCAGATGCGTCGTAGTCGACGCATGTGTCGAACAAGGCAGAGTAGGACGGCTCGACGCAGGTTTCAACGGCGCATTCATAGTGTCCGAAGTGGTGCTCGTCGCAATCTGCGTGGTTGACGACAGTGTGTGGCGCACGGCCCTCCGAGGCCGAATTCGCGCGTTGAAGTCTCGGACCGAGGTTTTTGCTTACCCGGGGAGGACTTTGTGATCTTTTACTCACTGGAGAAAGGGGCATAGGAGTGCCTCAACTTCTCAATCTTCTCTGCCCTGTCCTCTGGCCCGCAGGGACATTTTTCCACAGTCCCTACATGCAGCCTTATCATGATTGGGACCGAGGCATAAATAACAATAAGTATGCCTGTCGGTTGCCGACATGATTTTACTGAATGAGCAGTATTTAAATCCGGGGCTTTTAGGCATATTTCTTCTTGTTTCTCGTGGAATTGGAAGTTTTGTCTTCCTGAGGTAGAGAGAGCTCTACATGTCCGTGCAGTGCCGCGGAAAACAAAAACTGAGGGAAGCTCGAGGAGCATGGAAGTTGTACACATGCGCACGTCAAAGCTCTTCGAGCTTAGAGAGAAAGCTCCGCCTTTGGGTCATCACGTATTTATTTTATTCGGATTTTTTTATATACCGAAGTATAGCGTTCTGCCTTCACTCCGGTTTACAAGATAACAACATAATACATACGTATGATGTCACCCACTATGCATGGCTAAATGCCCTGCTTATTGACGGAAAAAGTGAGTAAATCTGGATTTCTCACCTTATTCAGGGAATCCCAAGATGGATTATAATTGAAACAAAGCGGCAGATACTTAATACACTTCATATTTGATTACAGGATTACGAATAATGCACTAACCATGGTTAACAACATATCATTTGGTAACCCAGCCTAAAATTATCTATCACAAATACTTACCCACAGAGGAGAAAATAAAAAAGAGTTTTGCAAGCTTTTCTTATTAAAATATCTCCTTTTAGTTCAATTTAATAAAAACTCAGCAAAACGAAAGCCAGAAAGAATTGAACAAAATTGGACCTGGGCATTTCTAGCAGACTAAACTAATTGCTTTGTTTAACTTCTAATCAGGGGTTGAAAAACAGGGGTGCCTGACCACCAGTGGCGCCATCGATTTACTGGTTGAGACTTAGAACCCCATTACCAGTTTTCAGTCTCCCAGCCTCCCCCCTACAATCCCTAATGGTTGCCTGCATCACGTGGGCCACTAGCCTGCCTACTTCCTCCTCCCTTCTGACCTATCAGCCAGGGCATTTCCCAGCACCCTGGAGCCATGTCACTATTTTGTTTTTAATATACCACATAACTAAACATCTAAATAGTTGATTGAGCATGGTGAAAAGAGGGCAGTAGGCATTTTGTGGTTAATTTTACTAAAGCTTAAACAGGAGCCAAGCAAGGATTTTCAAATGAATGTTTCTCTTTATAAAACAAAAGAAACCAAGCACTTGTGACTTTTTGTACTTTATAGTGTGTAAACACGGAATGAGTGCCTGCAGCCTGTGTGGTTTCAATGCCTGTCATGTTTTGTGTAAAGGCTAGAGGAGATCCCTGCTGTTCTTGTGGTATACAGCGGCTAGTGGAATAATTCAAACTATTGTAAACCTTCCTGGATATTAAAATCAGAGCACACCTCTTATTTAGTTTAGTATAGTTACCTTTTCTTGAACATGACCAAGGTTATGTTGCTGTTGGAAGCTGAGTGTTGGGTGCTGTCTAACCTGGGTGTAAGGAGGTAAGCAATTGGACAGCTGCTGATGCTAAAACAAACAAACAAACAAAAAAACCCCTCGGAAAGGCCTGAACTGACCAGTGCTTCTATAATTTTCTTTGCTTTCAGAACTAAATTGGTGGCAGCTGCAGGCCCGGCACGACCAGTGTGCACACTGTGCATTTGCACAGGGCGGTGGCAGCAGGAAAGGCTCTGGGGGCTACTGGTGGAGCTCAACCTGCTGGCGGTCAAAAATGAGGAAAGGCCTCTGTATTTTTTCCTCTTAGTTGTGTGCGTGTGTTCACAGCTTTCTGCTCCCCCTCCCCCATCGCAGGAAGGCCGGTGGGACCGAAGCAAAGACTAGCCCGTTTGGCCTTAGTGGAGCTTGGCCCACCACGGCCTGAAGTGAAAGGGGCAGTGGAGCTGATCCCACAGTGGCCTGGAGAAAGGCGGCAGTGTATGTGTGAACCTGTGCATGAGTGTGTCTCTCTGTTGGAGCCTTTGAGCATGTGTGTGTGTGTGCTGTGAGAGCCTATGTGTCATATATAGGCTCACACAGACACATAATGTGTATGTGTGAGAGCATAGGCATGTATATGAGAGATGGTGTGTGTGAGAGAATGAATGTAGGTGTAGATAGTTTGTGGAGCCCTACCTTCCCCCCCCCCCCCCCCCTCCAAATCCACGACTATCTCAGGGTAACTGGAAATCAAAAGATCCCAAGCATGGAGAACAGGAGATTTTTTAATCCTTATTAGTTTTAATGGGTATAATTTGATATTTCTGTTTTGAAATATTAATTACTGGATTTTATTCATCAGATGTTTTGAAATATTTTATTTGTTTGGGAAATTTTGGATATTCTGTTTACCTAATTTGAAATATTTATTCTTTGACTGGTTTTACTACTGCTTTATATTTCTTGATTTTTATTTGTTTTTATGAAGAACGGTAATGTTTCTATTTTTCCATTGTTGCTCTGCTTACAGAGGCTGGCTTGTTGTGGGTTCCAGTTCAGTTCTTCTCAGCAGGTTTCTGTTTATACTTTCTGATCTGTTTATTCTGTATTTGGTCAGGATCTCTCTGTATTCTGCATATGTGATGGAGGTGAGGTGTTCTGCTGGCATGTAATTTCTGTGTGGGAATCTATAGCAGCCTGGTTTCCTAATAAGAGTTTTATTGATATTCTAGGGCCTGGTGTAATGTGTGCAGTGTTGCCTTTTTATTGATAAAGTTGTTAGGGATGTTTTGGTATGGGAAGTTTACTATATTGTAGTAATTCCTTTTATTCATGGCTTTCTAAGGGCCAAGCCCACACCAATATGCACTACAAAAAGTCTAATTCCATAGGAATTCCAAGTGCCTTTTTTTGCAGAGTTTTCTCATTGGCACCACAGCAGTACATGTATGTTATAAGTGAGATTTTTGCCTCAGACTGTACTTTTAGAGTTTTTGTTTTCAAGTAAAGTCTGTGTTTGCGTGCAAGGCTGTAAAGTTTGCTAGGTTATGAAATACCCTTTCCTTGACCATGGGTTCTGTTTGAGGGGGTGTGTGTGTGTGTGTCATTTTATAAAAATATAGATTGCTGGAGGGAGCTGGGCTTTATTTGACGGGCTGGGAGAGAGACTGAATCGGGCGGGGGGGCTGCACAGGGCAGCAAAAAAATCTAGCACCGGGCCTGGGCAGCTGTATTCAGACTGTTCTAGTTTGTAGCTTTATCCTAATACACAGGACACTACATCTGATGCTGTGTGAAAGCTTAAAACACATCGTCCTCTCCAGCTTTTACAGTTCAGGTGATGAGGTGCTGCAGTTTTACTGAGATCTGGTCTGAGACCCTTCTTATAAAGAATACAGTATAGCTAATAACCTAGGTGCAGCCATGTATGAAGAACAGAATTCTACACAGGTGGTTAGGACAAGGAAAAGAGGGCTGAATTGGAATGCAGATGCCTGTCCCTTCATATAAAACTATTATTTATTTATTTTATTTAAAAACTTTTCTATACCGTCATTAAGTTAGGTGCCATCATAACGGTTTACAGGAAGGCACCAGATAAAATCTATCACTAAACAAGTGCCAACTTTACAGTAACATAGCTCGTTTATATTTACTCATAATTGTGTTATGTTCTATCATGTCCATTCTTTATTGTATCATTTTTAAAATTGAGAGCAAACATATTTAAAAATAAAAGTAGAATATATACGCGTGTAGTTTTGGGGTAGTGTGCATGAGTGTTCTGCAGATTGGTTTTTTTGGTTTTTTTTCCCCCTTTATCCCTGTATACTACTCTCCTTTCTCATTGTTGTAAGCTTGTTTAAATAACCTTGTTTTCAAGTGTTTTCTGAAGGTTTTGATGTCTGTTTGTAAGCGGATCTAGACAGGCATGGCATTCCATAGTATAGGACCTGCTAAGGAAAGCGCTCTTTCCCTTACTTGGGTTAGTTTAGCTGTTTTAATTGAGGGGATGGTCAGTAAGGCTTTATTTGCTGATCTTAGGTTTCTGTTAGGGACGTGTAGGCGAAGGGCTGTATTCAGCCATTTGGCTTTTTCGTTATGTATTAATTTATGTATGGCACATAGGGTTTTGTAATGTATTCTTTGCTCGATGGGTAACCAGTGTAATTCTATTAGGGTTTCAGTGATGTGGTCTCTTATTTTTACCAGTCAGAATTCTGGCAGCCGTGTTCTGCATTATTTGGAGTGGTCTGATTGTTGTGTGTGGTAATCCAAGTAGGAGGGAATTACAGTAGTCAGTGCTAGCGAAAATTAGAGCCTGTAGCACTGATCGGAAGTTATTTGTTGTAAGTAGGGGGTTTTAGTCTTCTAAGGGTAATGAGTTTGGCGTATCCTTCCCTTACTTTTAGCGATATGTGTTGTTTTAGGTTAAGTTCAGTGTCAATTATTACTCCAAGGTTTCTCACTTTTTATGAGAGTTTAATTGTTTGGTTGTTTTTGAGTGTGATACGGTTTTGGGTGAATTCAATGTTTTTGCTTTCCAGTAATAGGAATTTTGTTTTCTCTATGTTAATAACTAATTCCATCTGGTTCAGTAATTGTTTGATATCCAGATACATGTTTGCTATGTTCAGTGTCTTTTCAATTGTCATCAATGGGTAAGATTAACTGAATATCATCAGCATAAATGTAATGTGTGATGCTTAGACCCGCTAGTAGGTGACATAATGGTAGTAAGTATATGTTGAATAGGGTGGCTGATCCCTGAGGGACTCCTGTTTGAAGGTTTATTTTATTTGACCTTACGTCCTTTATCTGTACTTGGTAGTATCTGTTATCTAAGTATGATTGGAAGCATTTGATTGTTTTGTTACTTAATCCTATTTCTTCTAATCTATTTAGTAGTATGTTATGAATTACGGTATCAAATGCTGCTGATAGGTCGAGTATCATCAGTATGTACCGCTTACCATGTCTGGCTTTGTGTGGGAAAGCTAGGAGATGGTGGGGCTCATTAATTGCTCATTGTGGTTTTCTCCCTTAACTCTCTCCCTTTTCCCCCCTATCGGCTCGTTTCCCCGAGGCTTAGGCCTCGTTCCCATTCTTATTATTATTAAAGTTACTCATGTTAATATTGTTATATCTACCACATTATATGATAGTGTATTCTCTTATGTTGCTAAAGTTTTGCACATATCTGTTTTATTTTCCCCGCACGTTCTTGGTTCCTATGTTTCATTGTATACGCCTTCCGGCGACAGTTTTCAGTGCCATGTAAACCGGTGCAATATGTATCCTGTACAGGAGCATCGGTATAGAAAAGTTAAAAATAAATAAATTAATTAATTGAGGACTAGAGGGTAGGATTACGAAGGATATTCTATGTTGATTTTTAGACTCACTTTTTCTTGTACTGCTTCTAAGCCAGGGCACACTTACTCTTTGGGGAAGGGATCAGAATAGAATCTAGGATGATAGAGGGGAACTGCCAGGCCAGAGACAAATCTATCTCCTCCTCAGCATGGGCAGTCCTAGAGCTTGCTCTGTAAAGATGCTCCAAGATTGTCTCTTAATGCTGGCTTGGAGAAATAGGGCAACAAAGCAAGAGAAGGAGATATAGAGCGGATTTATAAACGGTTTTGCTTCACTCTGTGCTTGGGGGAAGATCCATTTAAAAATCAGGCCCTCGGTGATTTTGTGTGAGATGGAATTTGAGTTCATATTTCGATTTCCCTTCTCCTCTTGGGTGGCTTGTGCTGCTTTTCTAGTCCTTTTCCCTCCTGGACTGATGTTGCAGTAAGGTTTAATCTTTGCTGGCTGACTGCTATCTAATACGGTAACTTTTCTTGCCTCCTGTTTGGCAGTGGTCAGATTTTAGGCTCCAGTGAGCATTGCACCCTGTGAGGCCTCAAATAGTTGACATTTCGCTGTTAAGTTTGAACAGATGACTTGTTTTAAATGGCGTTCTCAAATACTGTTGTCCATTGAACTGTGCAGACTTTGAGGCCATGCATTCTCTCACTGAAGTGAGATGGTTTTTTTTTTCTCAGGTTGGAGAGCTGTGCTCCTCTTGTACTGCGTGTTTCCTCCTCCTCCTCCCTTGGAGAGTCTTTCTTTTGTGTCTCGATTTTGCCACTGAAGCTGCTCTGGGGATTTCATTTATATTTTTGTCAACAGCGAGAAATTACATTGGCAGAGAATGTGAGGATGAAAGGGAGGGGGTGATCGTGTGCAAAGTGAGAACAGAGTTTAAATTTGTGGTTTGCAATTAACATTAGCTGCTTGTTACTGGGGTCTCGAGACTGATTTCATTAGGATGAACAGGAGTGCTGAATACTCTGTTGTACTAGCTTGTCTCATTGGTGCTTATCTCAGCAATGCAGTACTAGGCAGATTATAATATAAAAGATGAAGTCAATATAATATTGAAATAGACATGGACACACAGAAATATTTCAAAGTACATATAAAAACATATATAATAACAATCCCTATTATAAAATCTCCATAAAATATAAAGTGAACATTAACATTCAGCCAAACAGTAGACTAAGTAACCTCACCAAAAGCCTCTTGCAGCAGAAATGTTTTAAGCTTCTGTCTAAATAGTCTTAGATCAGAAATAGATCTCGCATCATTAAGACTACTATTGATAAAGCCCGCTTCCCTATGTCCTTCAACTGAGCACTTTCACAGCAGGCATGACCAACAAATTATTATTCAAGGAGCGCAAGGGCTGCAAAGGAACATATTTTTTAAATAAACTATTTAAATAAGATGAGCCAGAGTCCTTTAAATGACTTAAAAATCAAAACTAGAGTCTTACATTTATTCACTGGTCCACTGGCAACCAGCAGAGCGCATAGAGCATGTAAGAAACGCACTCCCTACAGCCGGCTCCTAATGCCAGTCTAGCCACCGAATTCTGTAACACTTGTAAGAGACATTTCAAGGGCATAGTTGGTTTTGGAGTTAGCCAAGTAGGTTTGTTCAGCTAACTCAAAATGTTTCTAACAGCAGAGCTAAAGATATCTGGAAACAGGTTCTTGGATATCTTTAACCGGCAATAGTGAAAGAGAATATAGCCAGTTATGTAGCCAATCAAATTTTGCGTGTTTTTTTTTTTTTGTTTAAAAAAACAAAACAAAATAAAATCCTTGCAGGCCTGCCTGCCAACCCAATTCCCCACCACCTACCCCAGTGGTTGGCTTTGCTGGCCAAGCCCCTTGAAATAGTTGGAAACAGTTGTGGGTCTATAGGACTAAAGATGCCCACCACTGGACCCCCAAATTGGTGAAATAAAATAGACCCCCCCTGAACCGCACCCCCCCCCCCTTACCACCTCTGGGAACCATGGTCCAGCTTTGCTGTCGGAGCCATGCCGGACATGATAGGAGCTGGATGATGGTTTGGAGCTCCCAGATATGGTAAGGGGCTGGTGGGAGGGGGATTGCAGGAGGGGTTGGGTTGATGGGGGGTGAGGGGTCTTCCCAATTATTTTATTGGCCAATTTGTGGGAGGGGGAGACTTTACAGGCCTATATGCCCGCAATGATTACTAACTATTCTGGGGGGCTTGTGTCACGGAGGTGGGGAGGGGGTAGGGATTGGCCTGGCAGCCCACTTTTATTATTATTTTCTTTTACTAGAAATTGCTACTATTGCTGATTTAAGATTAATTATCCAGGTACATGTATCCGGATAACTTTGAAACCTGACTGGTGATATTCAAATATAGCCTGGTAGATATACCTGGATAACGTTTTGGGGATATTTGGTTTTATAGGCTGCCTTTCTCGCTAGGACATCGCAATGCGGAGTACAGCAAAATGACATTAAAATACAATAAAACCAAAGTAAATGCATATATGTAACATGGCTCTGTTCTCTTCAATATTTATATTTGTTTGGCTTGTGACCTTAGACAATTCTTCAACATCAAATGTCACCCATTTGTCACAATAGGATCCGATCAAGCTGCTTCCATTGCCAGTCTCAACTGTCTTACTGCAGTAGCTCAGGGGGGTCACAAACTTAAACTAAACTCCTTCAAATCTGAACTCCTCTGCTAAGCCACCGAAGTCATCTCCTGCTATCTATACCTTCTTGGTTGGGAGCTCCTCTTCAGCCCAAAAAATCAGTATGAAACCTCTGGGTGCAGTCAACCAAAATCTCTGTGGAATATCGCTTCTCTCTCATGCATGTATGTCAGATTCACCAGCTACCATAATTCATGCGGCAATCACCAGTCGAATTGACTGTTGTAACTCCCTGCTGAATGACATCGCTTAGGACCGTTCGAAAAGCTTCTAACGCCTGCAGAATTCTGGTAGGGGGCCAAAGCAGCCAATTACATTAGGTCTAGCCTACACAAATTGCTTTATCTACCAATAGAAACCAGAATAAAATTGGAAACCTCTCATTCGTGTTCAAATGTGTGAGTAGCTAAGTCCCAGAATGCCTCTCCCTGCTTGCTTCTCACACACCCACCAGAAATCTCCTTCTGTCCTCCTTCCCTACCTCTGTTATCCATGGAATTGAACTGTACAAGACTGAGGGCTTTTCAGCTGCTATGCACCCAAAATTTGAACCATTCTACCTCATTTTCTGGGGAGGAAAAAAAAAAAGTGAAAGCTTGTCCCAGCTTGTTAATAAATCAGTAATATCTGCTATGCCAGGACATTTTGCAAGGTTGTCCACACATGAGATTAATGCACATTACTGCTGATATGTCTTAATAATCCACTTTGAGAGCATGCAATATCAAACATTTTCAAATCAAACCAACAGTACCAGCGCCACCACACTTCATGCCATCCCACCATCAGTCGTTCTGTCATCTTACAGCTCTTCAACTGTTTTTATCCTGCTTAATATCTCAGTTAACTTTAGCTAGGTGGGTTATCTGCTTGTTTTTGAAAATCTGACATGAAAAAAAACATTGCTAGTGTCGGAAAAGCAATCCGTATCCTTACTGTAAGTTGATTCATAGTTCTAGGACCTCCTCCATTAAAATATTCCTTCAATGATTATTTGAAAAGGCACAATATTTTGAGAACAAATGCAATGTTTTCAGAGAACAGTATTGCATTTGCAGAACAGTATTTGTGTCATTTCCCAGATGGGTTCTCAGATACCAAGATGAGAACCAAGCGCATCCAGCTTCTAAAAAGTGCTGATATAAGTGACTAATTTGTAATTCACATGCAAAGTGAAACATTTGTGGATGAAAGACTAAAATGAAACTTTTTTTGGGAAGGTATATCTATGAAAAGGTGAGATGGCTCTCTTCTTGAACAGCCTGCTTGGGTTTGAAGTGTAAATATATCCATTGGAGAAACGTTTTGTAACTCCCACAGCTCATCTATTTCCCCTCTACGTTTTGTAATAAAAAGGTAGTAGGAAGTTTAGTTGCTCTTGCAAAGCCAGTTTAACTGTCAGTACAGAACAGATTCATGAGATGGCCAGATTAAAAATAAATACACAAAAAGTGCACACAAATTAGACATCTCTATCTATATCGATTAAATGCTATTGTGTAATGGAAAATTTAAAATGATTCGCGTAAAGAATTAGGCAATCAAGGGCAGAAGAGGAGTTCTGAAGTTGTGTCCCAGGACGTCTCCTAATTTGTTTAATATTATAATGATTAGACCACATCTCCCAACTTGGAAGTATGTTGACAATGCACACACAAAATTAAAAGCAAGAATCACTTCCCAATTCAAGTAAACAGAAACCAACTAAAAACATTCTTCGCTATTAATTGTAACAAGTGTTATCTCCCCATATTTCACATATCTTAACGATCAGATTCCCCCCCCCCCCCCGCCGAATCTGATCGTTAAGACGATCTGGCACACGATTCACATCTCTAGAAGGCAGGCATGCATTAGGAAGGTGGGCACTCAATCATGAGTGCCTGTTTTTGGGGGGTTTTTTTGTGTGCCGATATTGCATTGGCTTGCTGGTTGGTAGTTCAATGGAAATGTCCCCTTGTTTTAGTAGTATTTGAAAGAGTAAACCACCATCACGTATCTAAGTGTTCCACACCACTCATGATTTTATAAAGGTCTATCATGTCCCCTCTCAGTTTTTTGTTTTCTATGTTGAAGATCCCTAACTTGTATAGCCTCTCATCACAGAGGAGCCATTCCAGCCCCTTTATCATTTTTGTTGCCCTTCTCTGTACCTTTTTTGGTTCTGCTGTGTCTTTTTTGAGATGGAGTGACCAGAACTGCACATAATACTCCAAGGTGCAATCACACCTTGGATTGATATAGAGGCAATATGATACTCTCCACTTTCTTTCTTTTTTTTATAGATGCAGTGACCAGAATTGTACACAGTACTCAAGGTGCGGTCTCACCATGGAGCAATACAGAGGCATTATGACACTTGTTTTATTCACCATTCCCTTCCTAATAATTCATTGTTTGCTTTTTTGACTGCTGCAGCACACTGCACCGACGATTTCAACGTATTATCCACTATGATGCCTAGATCATTTTCCTGGGTGGTAGCTCCTAATATGGAACCTAACATTGTGTAACTATAGCATGGATTATTTTTCCCTATATGCAACACCTTGCACTTGTCCACATTAAATTTCATTTGCCATTTGGATGCCCACTCTTCCTGTCTTGCAAGGTCCTCCTGCAATTTCTCACAATCCCTTATAACTACTCTGAATACTTTTGTATCATCTGCAAATTTGATTACCTCACTTGTCATATTCCTTTCCATATCGTTTATACATATATTGAAAAGCACTGGTCCAAGTACAGATCCCTGAGGCACAACACTGTTCAATCTTTCCGCTCAGAACCATTTAATCCTACTGCTTCCTCTGTTTTAACCCATGACTTTAGTTTTCTTAGAAGCCTCTCATGAGGGACTTTGTGAAATGCCTTCTGAAAATCGAAATACACTACATCTACCGGTTTATCTTTATCCACATGTTTATTAACCCCTTCAAAAAAATGAAGCAGATTTGTGAGGCAAGACTTGCCCTGGGTAAAGCCATGCTGACTGTTCCATTAAACCATGTCTTTCTATATGTTCTGTGATTTTGATCTTTAGAATAGTTTCCACTATTTTTCCCTGCACTGAAGTCAGGCTCACTGGTCTATAGTTACCCGGATCACCCCTGAGCCCTTTTTAAAAATTGGGGTTACATTGGCCACCCTCCAGTCTTCAGGTATAATGGATGATTTTAATGATAGGTAACAGATTTTAACTAATAGATCTGAAATTTCATTTTTGAGTTCCTTCAGTACCCTAAGAACATAAGAAAATGCCATACTGGGTCAGACCAAGGGTCCATCAAGCCCAGCATCCTGTTTCCAACAGTGGCCAGTCCAGGCCATAAGAACCTGGCAAATACCCAAAAACTAAGTCTATTCCATGTAACCATTGCTAATGGCAGTGGCTATTCTCTAAGTGAACTTCTCCTCCAAGAACTTATCCAATCCTTTTTTTAAACACAGCTATACTAACTGCACTAACCACATCCTCTGGCAACAAAAAGAGTTTAATTGTGCGTTGAGTAAAAAAGAACTTTCTCAGATTAGTTTTAAATGTGCCCCATGCTAACTTCATGGAGTGCCCCCTAGTCTTTCTACTATCCGAAAGAGTAAATAACCGATTCACATCTACCCGTTCTAGACCTCTCATGATTTTAAACACCTCTATCATATCCCCCCTCAGTCGTCTCTTCGCCAAGCTGAAAAGTCCTAACCTCTTTAGTCTTTCCTCATAGGGGAGTTGTTCCATTCCCCTTATCATTTTGGTAGCCCTTCTCTGTACCTTCTCCATCGCAATTATATCTTTTTTGAGATGCGGCGACCAGAATTGTACACAGTATTCAAGGTGCGGTCTCACCATGGAGCGATACAGAGGCATTATGATATTTTCCGTTTTATTCACCATTCCTTTTCTAATAATTCCCAACATTCTGTTTGCTTTTTTGACTGCCGCAGCACACTGCACCGACGATTTCAATGTGTTATCCACTATGACACCTAGATCTCTTTCTTGGGTTGTAGCACCTAATATGGAACCCAACATTGTGTAATTATAGCATGGGTTATTTTTCCCTATATGCATCTCCTTGCTCTGCCATTTGGATGCCCAATTTTCCAGTCTCACAAGGTCTTCCTGCAATTTATCACAATCTGCTTGTGATTTAACTACTCTGAACAATGTTGTGACATCTGCAAATTTGATTATCTCACTCGTCGTATTTCTTTCCAGATCATTTATAAATATATTGAACAGTAAGGGTCCCAATACAGATCCCTGAGGCACTCCACTGTCCACTCCCTGCCACTGAGAAAATTGCCCATTTAATCCTACTCTCTGTTTCCTGTCTTTTAGCCAGTTTGCAATCCACGAAAGGACATCGCCACCTATCCCATGACTTTTTACTTTTCCTAGAAGCCTCTCATGAGGAACTTTGTCAAACGCCTTCTGAAAATCCAAGTATACTATATCTACCGGTTCACCTTTATCCACATGTTTATTAACTCCTTCAAAAAAAGTGAAGCAGATTTGTGAGGCAAGACTTGCCCTGGGTAAAGCCATGCTGATTTTGTTCCATTAAACCATGTCTTTCTATATGTTCTGTGATTTTGATGTTTAGAACACTTTCTATTTTTCCTGGCACTGAAGTCAGGCTAACCGGTCTGTAGCTTCCCGGATCGCCCCTGGAGCCCTTTTTAAATATTGGGGTTACATTTGCTATCCTCCAATCTTCAGGTACAATGGATGATTTTAATGATAAGTTACAAATTTTTACTAATAGGCCTGAAATTTCATTTTTTAGTTCCTTCAGAACTCTGGGGTGTATACCATCCGGTCCAGGTGATTTACTACTCTTCAGTTTGTCAATCAGGCCTACCACATCTTCTAGGTTCACCGTGATTTGATTCAGTCCATCTGAATCATTACCCATGAAAACCTTCTCCATTTCGGGTACCTCCCCAACATCCTCTTCAGTAAACAACGAAGCAAAGAAATCATTTAATCTTTTCCCGATGGCCTTATCTTCTCTAAGTGCCCCTTTAACCCCTCTATCATCTAACGGTCCAACTTACTCCCTCACAGGCTTTCTGCTTCGGATATATTTAAAAAAGATTTTGCTGTGAGTTTTTGCCTCTACAGCCAACTTCTTTTCAAATTCTCTCTTAGCCTGTCTTATCAATGTCTTACATTAACTTGCCAATGTTTATGCTTTATCCTATTTTCTTCTTCTGTTGGATCCTTCTTCCAATTTTTGAATGAAGATCTTTTGGCTAAAATAGCTTCTTTCACCTCCCCTTTTAACCATGCCGGTAATCGTTTTGCCTTCTTTCCACCTTTCTTAATGTGTGGAATACATCTGGACTGTGCTTCTAGAATGGTATTTTTTTAACAATGACCACGCCTCTTGGACATTTTTTACTTTTGTAGCTGCTCCTTTCAGTTTTTTTCTAACAATTTTTCTCATTTTATCAAAGTTTCCCTTTTGAAAGTTTAGCACGAGAGCCTTGGATTTGCACACTGTTCCTTTTCCAGTCATTAAATCAAATTTGATCATATTATGATCACTATTGCCAAGCGGTCCCACCACCGTTACCTCTCTCACCAAGTCCTGTGCTCCACTGAGAATTAGATCTAAAATTGCTCCCTCTCTCGTCGGTTCCTGAACCAATTGCTCCATAAAGCTATCATTTATTCCATCCAGGAACGTTATCTCTCTAGTGAGACCCGATGATACATTTACCCAGTCTATATTGGGGTAATTGAAGTCTCCCTGGGATGCATACCATCCGGTCCAGGTGATTTGCTACTCTTTTTAGTTTTAGTCTGGCCTACTACATCTTCCAGGCTCACCATGATTTGGTTCAGTTCATCTGACTCGTCACCCTTGAAAACCATCTTCGGAACCGGTATCTCCCCAACATCTTCATTAGTAAGCACAGCAGCAAAAAATGTATTTAGTCTTTCTGCAATGGCCTTATCTTCCCTAAAGAGCCCCTTTAACCCCTCGGTTATTTAATGGTCCAACAGACTCCCTTGCAGGTTTCCTACTTCGAATATATTTAAAGTTTAAAGTTTTTAATGAGTGTTTTGCTTCTATGGCCAGTTTAGTTTCAAATTCTCTCTTCGCCTGTCTTATCAATGCTTTACGCTTAACTTGACAATGCTTAAGCTTTTTCCTATTTTCTTCTGATGGATCCTTCTTTCAATTTTTGAAGGATGTCTTTAACCATACCAGTAATCGTTTTGCCTGCCTTTCTTAATGCGTGGAATACATCCGGATTGCGTGTCTAAGGTAGTATTTTTAAACAGTGTCCACACTGGGTTTTTAGTTTCTTCCTAAAGGTGAGGCGGTCTTTGTCTCTGCAGGGTCTTCTCATCCATCCCGACGACTGCTGCCAGATCTGGAGCTATGAAATTAACCTGGCACCCAGTACATGCTGGAACCTAGAAAAAAAAATGGGACAAACCATTTTAGCTTTCATATTTTTAAGCTTAAATAACTATCAAAATAGCTATCAGTTCTTTTATCAAGAGAAAAAGTGGCTATTTTGATGCTTGGGGAATATTTTTAGGGAACTCTCCCTTCTAATATTAGACTTGTCTAGAGGTACTGCTGAGGAGTCTGACTTTTGCTTTCTGTGAAACCTGAGTTTAAGGCACTGCTTGTTCACCTGGTTGTTCCCTGTTAAAGAATGGGAGATACGTGCTAGGTTTGTAATATGTGGAATAGACCTACACTGTATTTGAAAAGGGCTCTTTCCTTTTCTTCATCTAAGCAGAGTGCAGTTTTCACTAAACTGACCAGAAAGATTAGTTTCAGAGGAAAGTAATGGGGTTCCTCAAGAGCTTGTATGAACAAAATGTAGATGTTTCAGACCTTTTTGTGGCCTTAGAGACCCGAAGCCGAGAGCTGCTTTAATGCTGGATTCATGCCATATAATTATACAAAACCTCTTCTGAGGTCTTTATCTGTTTCTAAAGAGGCTGAATTGAACAATCATAGTCTACTTAACTGCATTTGTTTCATTTGAATAGGGATTTTATTAACAGAACAAATTTCATTGTGAAGTTTGTACAAAATTACAGTAACAGATCTTGTATTAGGAGTTTCTTTCACGTTAACTAAATGGATTGACTGTGAAACTGATTTTATTGCCTTCTCTTTTTGGCAAGTAGCGGTAAAATTTGCCTCCTGTGTGTGCTTCAGATATGAAGGCTAAGGCTGGCTTTGTGCCTAGAGTGTGCTGCATGTTGATGTGAAGTGTAAGGCTGTTCCACCTAGACTGGTAAAGGAGCAGGATGGAAAAATAGCTGGTTAAGCAACAAAACTCAGAATCCACTTAGGTGGAGGTAAAGCGATCAGTGGGGAACTTAAATGCTTAGTGCAAAGCCCGGCTCTTTTAGATATCTTTATTGGTAGCAATGTAGGGTTTGAGGGGAAAATATGCCAATTAGATGACACAGATTTATAATGGAGGAGGGGAGGGCATGAAATAAACTGGAAGATTGGTCAAAGGTTTGGAAAGTGCTTCAGTGCAAAAAAAAAAAAAAAAAGTAAGTTCGTACATGTTGGGCCCAAAATCCATTGGCTCTCATCAGGCAGAATAAGACCCGAGAGCTGTCAAACAGGGAAGGGTTGTAGGACTAATCTCATGTGATCTGCAGGTTGTCATTCAGTGTAACAGTGGTGTGTGCCTAAGGACATGGATTATCGGGAGGGAAAAAGAGTATTGTCCTTTTGTATAAGTCTTAAGTGAGCCCTTCCTTGAGTACCAAGTACTGTGTTTCAGTTTTGGAGGCCCTATATTAGTAGGGACTAGGACAAGGATGCTGACTTGGGAAACCGGACAGCAGTAAATATATTTGATAAGTAATTGAAGCATTCGTAGGACTACCTGCAGCACAAACCCTGCACAAAGGCTTAGGGAACTCAAGAGGTTCTTGCTGGAAGAGAGAAGATAGATGAGGACCATTAAAATATTTAGCAGGCTTTGATAACGTAAGACATCTGTATGCACTGTTCTATATTTATTGGTCTGCAAGTGTCTGACAGAGCTCTACATCTTGAACATCCGTGCTAGCTCAGTTTTTGGTAGGATTCGGTTAGCAGTTCCTGTAACTAACAAAATGATTAAGGTCCCTCTTTCCTATTTTATCTTAAGATGGTTATTTAATTTTGTTTGAAAGTGCCCTCTGGTTTTGGTTCATCCATCATGGAGTCTGCCATGCTGATTCACTTAATATCGCTCAGGGATACCCATGAGGGATAAATATAGCATGAGAAGCTGAATAGTAGACTTAAGAAAAGGGGACTCTTAAAACTAGGGCTAGAGAGAGGTGCACAGGTTGTTGTTTTTTTTTTTAAAGATCTAAAAAAAAGTTTAAAAAGAGAATTATATTAGAACACACAAAGATGTTTAGGTGTAAGACTGAAATAGGAAATGGTAGATCTCATGAGTCCAATGATTTATTCAGGAATTCAGCTAATATTGCTTCTTTAACTGTATCTACCCATATTCTAAAATCCATTAATCCAATGCTGTTTGTTTAGGGGCTCCAAAAGAGAAACTTTTATAAGTACAGTCCTCTGACATGGGCTGTGTTTCGCTAGGGAGGCTGCATTGGGAGGGATGAGGAAAGGGAAATACCTTACCTTACATCAGTCATGAAGCATAACACTCTTACAAAAATCTGTGTTAAAGCATAAGGCAACATCCATTTCAAAAAAACTTCTTATGCTTCTCTTGAACAGTGCAGGGTTATTGTCAAAACAGTCTGTGTTAGGCGGAGGTCCCCACGACCTTGGCCAGCTAACAAGACAAGCTAAAATAGAAGCCAAGCATTCTCTTTATTGATCCAGTCATGGAGTTTGTGTGTTTGTTCATTGGAGACATAGCTGTGTGGTCTTGAGAACTGCTCATATGGACTTTAGAGCAGCTATTTAGGTTTTAATTGCAAAAAGAAAAAATTTACAGCATAAGTCTGGTAACTGATTAAAACATTGTGCATTTTCTGAACTCTAATGGCTGCTTTGCACTAAGCATTACCAGCATGGTAGATTGTTACTGTGGATTTCTTATTCATATGGGTTGATTTAAGTATCATTTAGATGTCCCTTTAGGCTTTTCTTGCATATCAGTATAGCAACTTATGTCATGCATATTCATTGTGGCTATCCTGAAAATCTGATTGGTTGCCAGGACAGGTTTGGGAAGCCTGGAAAATGCTCAGAATGACCTACCAGCAGAAATGGTGAGAACCAAAGCAATGACAGAACCAGAAGGACAGTAGTTATAGCAAAAGAGAAAGATACATGGAGAATCAAGTAGTCTGAGTTGGCTCAGTAGGCAGGTGCAATAGCCCAGTGATCTTATTTTTGACAATTACTGTTACAAATATAGTAATGTGATTGATGTTGGCAGTAAGGATCTTTTGGGCCCCCCTGTTGCACAGAGCTACCTTACTCTTGTGAAGGAAATCTTCAAGCTGTCAGCTGAGAACTTTCTCATTATTTCCCAAGTCAGTCTGCTGCCCATACTAGGAACTTGCTGCCGCCGCCGCCACCACCTGGTTATTTCTGAGAAGGTACCAAAGTCCTGCTGCATGCTGGTTGACCTTGTCACCCACTGCCTCTTGGAAGCTTGATGTACCATACTGCCTCTCTGCAAATTGGCTTTTGTTCTCTCCTCTTTTTGGCCCTTTACTATTCCACATAACAGAACATACCGTATTTTTTGGTCCATAAGACTCACTTTTTTTCCCCCCAAAAGTGGGGGAAAAATGTCTGTGCGTCTTATGGAGCGAATATTAAAACAAAACAAAAAAAACACCTAACTACAACCAATGTGGGTTTTTTTTTTGTTCCCATTCCCCATCCCAACCCTTTAAATTTAATTAACTACAACCCCCCACCCTCCTGACACCCCCCCCCCCCCCAAGACTTGCCAAAAGTCCCTGGTGGTCCGGTGGGGGTCCGGAGCGATCTCCTGCACTTGGGCCGTCAGCTGCCAGTATTCAAAATGGTGCCGATAGCCTTTGCCCTTACTATGTCACAGGGGCTACCGGTTCCATTGGTCAGCCCCTGTCACATGGTAGGAGCACCCGATGGCGCTGGCCAGGGACCTTTGGCAAGTCTTGGGGGGGTTAGGAGGGTGGGGGGTTGTAGTTATATATATATAGAATTGATTTTTCTATTTTGCTGGCTTGACTGGCTGAAATTGGATTTCCAATTCTAGCTTGATTCTCCTTTTAACAGAATGCTCCCAACAAGTTAGATCGGGAATTACACTACCTATTTCTGTAGTGCCCTTGATTTCTGGGATACGACAGGAATCTTTTTATTGAAAAACTGCTTGCAACTTTTGGAATATATTATCAAGTATTCATCTTATTTTCTCTATTGATCCTGCTAATGTGGTTATTCAGTCACCCATGATTGAATGTTTGCAAGCAGTTATTTCGTGGACATCCAGAAATAAACTGGCTGTTAACCAAAGCAAGACAGAAGATTTGTGGATTTGTCAACTTCCAGCTCCTATAAGCCTGAGTAGTTTCAATCTAGATGTCACTCCGACCTCTTTTCTGAACTGTGATATTTGGGGTCGTCTTTTTTTTTTTTTTTATTATCCATGAAATCTCAGATAAGGGAGGTAGCCAAAGCTGGCTTGGTGGGTAAAGTGGGGGTGTTTTTCGTGTTTGTCTTTCCATTTGTGGTTTTAGAACAGTTATGCATCCTAGTTCTTTCCCATTGAGATCATAATTCCATCTGTCATTTAGGTCTTCCTCTATCACTTACGCAGGTTATTCAGCTATTTAATAACAGGATCTTCATGTTTTCAGCATGTTACTCCTAGTTTACAGGTTTTACATTGGTTGTCTGTCTCATGGGAAGCTGGGTTCAAGGTTGCCTCCTTGGCTTTTGAAGCGGATTATTGTAATGCATTATTGTAATCCCTGCAATATGCATTTTCTATCCATACAACTTGTGTCTTGATATCTATGGGGATGTTTAACTGTTCCTTTTAAGATATTAGGCTTGCCCAAAACTCTGCTGATTTTATACGTATGAAGTCATTATTGTAAACCGTTGTGATCTTTACATGGAACGACTGTATATAAAATGTCTAAAAGTCAAATAAGTTAGAAGTTTTGGTGTTCCTACTCCAGTGCTAAGGCATTCCCTTCCACTCGGATTCTCAAGGATGTTTAACTTTTTGAAAAAGGCAAAACTTATTTTTAAAAAATATTTCTCCAATTCTGTTTGAGGGCTTAACTGAGAATTCTGCTTTTTCCTTTTTAGAAGGGTAATCCATTCTAAATTAGTTGTATTTTATTGTTTTGTTTTATATTATGTTGTACTTATCGAGATCTTGTTGGGCTTGTGGATTATAAATGTTTTTAAAATAAGGACTCCAGGCCCTCTTCCTAAGAACATGCCATACTGGGTCAGACCAAGGGTCCATCAAGCCCAGCATCCTGTCTCCCAACAGTGGCCAATCCATGCCATAAGAACCTGGCAAGTACCCAAAAACTATTTCTAATATAGAATCCAGCTTTGTGCGCCCATAGTTGGGATTGCTTTTTCCTATATGCTTCACTTTACATTTGTCCACATTAAAGTTCATCTGCCATGTAGAAGTCCAATCTTCTGTTCTTGCAAGGTCCTTCTGCAATTCATCACAATCCACTGCTTTTCTAATAACCTTGAATAATTTTGTCATCTGCAGATTTGATCACCTCACTTATTGCTCCCTTTTCCAAATCGTTAATGAATGTTAAGCAGCATAGGTCCCAGTACAGATCCTTGGGGCTATCCACTATTGACCTTTTTTTTTCCATTTGTTTCCTGTCTTTTAACCATTAATCCACAATTGGACACTGCATCCTAACCTATGACTTTTTCTTTACATTTCTTAAGGAGTCCTTCTCTTGAAGGACTGTTAGATGCCTTCTGAAAATCCAAATGTACTACATCACCTCACGTTTAGCAATATGTTTGTTTACACCTTTAAAAAATCTAAAAACTGCCTAGGGTAGTAACTGCTGCTCCTCCCTTTATCATGCTTTGGATTTCCAACCTGGTTTAAACATGAAAATATTTAGGAGATGGATTACACTTGGGCTTGTTCGAACAGAGTTTTTGGGGATCAAATGATCTTATGAGGCTTTGAACAAGAAGTACCATTTTAGAGGACTAGATCACTTTTTTATATTTACAAATTTGTCATTTTTTTTGAGGTCTAGAGGGATCAAAGATTTGTTTGGAAAAATCTCATTTTGAATGCCTCTGTGCTAATGCGGCTAAAATAAAGGGGCATATCAAAAATTTATGGGTTGCTTAATAGAGAAGGAGTTTCCTTAAATTATATGAAAGCATGGGAAATAGAATTGGGATCGTAGATCGATGAGAATGAATGGGAATTGGCTTTTCTTTATACTAGGAAAAGCTCAATCTCTACCAGCTATAAAGTTTTGATAAGATGGTATTGAACTCCTCAATGCATTCATAAGGCT
Organism: Rhinatrema bivittatum; assembly: GCF_901001135.1. Classification (NCBI taxonomy): domain Eukaryota; kingdom Metazoa; phylum Chordata; class Amphibia; order Gymnophiona; family Rhinatrematidae; genus Rhinatrema; species Rhinatrema bivittatum. The sequence goes on along the minus strand of NC_042619.1, from coordinate 29,360,637 downwards.
TTCCCTCAGATAAGTGCTGGAGAGGATGCGGGGTAGTAGGATCTTATTTTCATCTATCTTGGGAATGCCCTGCTATAATTTAAATTTTGGGAAGTCACTTTTTTTTCTTTTATCAATCTGGTTATGAATATGGGACTTCAATTGACCCTAAGTGTGTCCTACTGAAAATACCTGTTGTCCAACAGGAAGGATATAGTTGGCTGTTAGCAGAGCAGATTTTGAGGGCTGCAAGATATGAATTAGTTTACAAGTGGAAAGGGGACAACGGTACCGGCCATGACAGAGGTTATTAAACGATTAGATATCAGCTGAGCAAACTAACTGCAAATAAAGACACTTTTATGAAATTTGGGCCCCTTTTGTGTCTTGGAAATCTGTAACACCTTGATAACCTTGTTTCGACCTCTCTCTTTCTGGATTTTGTGGAGGAGTTGGGTGGATGTGGGTTACTCTTTTCTTGTAGTCCATAACATATGTAGAAGTAATTTTATAAGCTGTCTTGTGTTGTATTGGTGAGGGGGAGGAGGAGGATGGATCATAGACTGATATTTTGTAAAAAGGCTTGTTCATCCGCACAGTTCTAATGTTCATTAATTGTAGTAGTAGTGTTGATGTAAAACTATGGTTGAGGCCCTGTTGCTGAAGCACCGGCTGGAAATGTGGCTGGGGTTTAAATCCCCAGCCAGTGCAGACATCAGCTCCCAGAGCCTTGGCTGTTTTCCCATCGCTGGGCCTTTCTCTTCTGGTGTATTCTGTGTGTATGCACCTATGGGAATGCCAAGAAAGAGGCAGGATGGTGGTGTCTATGCCATGAAGAGGAGTCTGGTGTTGGGGCTGGTGAGTGCGGCTGGTCGCGGGACATTCTCATGATCAGCAGAATGTTGTAGTAGCATTCGGTGATGCAGGCAAGCTGAGCGCTCACGGTGCAGGAGAGTTCTGCAAGAGTTAGACATTATCGGTATCGTCTCAGGGTTAGGACACAACCAACTTCATTTTTCACGTCAAAGAGGAATATTTGAAGACTCGTAGTCCAATTTGGAAACAGAAGCTCGTTTTTGTGAGGTGAAATGTCAACAAAGAATGTCTTACCCAAGAAAAATACGCAGGTATGGATTCCCAAGATGGCATCGGAAGCTGAAAGCACACTGGATTTCAAAGAAAAGCTAAAGAAATCTCTAAAAATGTTTCTGCTGTGTTGGAAAGTAGACTAAGCTACAGTCATCTTTAGATGAAATCCAGAAAGACACTGAGCTTCACACAGCAAAAATAAAAGAACAGCCAGTTTCTGCACAAGAAATTTCAATGGAGAATTTTGGTGTACAAATAGAGGCCATGTGTAAAGAGAACTATTATGGAAAGAATCGAAGACCAGGAAAACACAGAAGAAATATCCACATAAAGGGCCTTCCTGAAAGGGTAAAAGACTCTGAACTAATAGTCTAGGAAGGTAACAATCTAAGGGCATTAGATTTTCTGTTTCCAGCAAAGCTGAGTAATATTAAGGTAACACTTTTACTTCACTCAAAAGAGCAAATCATATTTCTGAAGGAATTACATTAAGCAGAATTAAACTATTGCAGTTACTCATGGGAACTGTTCAGATTAGCTTGGTTGCTTTTTGGGTTTGTTTTTTTTCACGTTGCATATAACTTTCCTTCGCCATAGGGTTTTATGTACACACTTTCCCTGCCCAAGTCTCGAAGGAAATGTAACTGCTTCATTTTAGCCTGCAGTGGATGCTATTTTGGGATTGGGTGATATATTTCTAGGAGCCGCAGCAGGTTTTCATCTATTAAACTGCTGGAACAGTTTTTCTGTTGTCCGTTCCCCCCCCCCCCCCCCCCCCATAGTGATTTCATTTTACCACATCACCATTGATTTTCTGTTATCCTTCTGCTCTCTGACTTTCCTTTGTTTCAAGTAGCTCATTTCACAAACGAAAGTGCATTAAACCATGCGTATCATTTGGAATTTATGATACAACTTGAAGATGTCTTCCTGTTAGTGCTTTTACTTGCTTGGACTTTTGTTCTAATTTCGGAGGTTGGGGGCTGTTATAGCCTTGAAGAATGTCAACAGCTGCTGAGTGAGCCATAACCCTATAGGGAGTGTCTTTAGATCAAGCAATGGCGGAACTGAAGATGCTGACCCTTGGAGCATTCTGTTTTCTTGTGTTCTGTCAATACAGTCTTAGAATGAATGGGGGTTTTACTGAGTTTGAGTGGAATATTTGGTTGTGTGCGTATCAGAGCAATCATTATTTTGGAGATTCCTATGAAAATAAGGGACTGATGTAACTAAGCTGGGGGATATGTTGGTTCATTATCGATTACTATAAATCAACAACTGTTAATCAAGTTGACGTAGGGAATAGCCACTGCTATTAATTGCATCAGTAGCATGGGATCTTGTTAGTGCCAGGTTCTTATGGCCTGGATTGGCCACTGTTAGAAACAGGATGCTGGGCTTGATGGACCCTTGGTCTGACCCAGCATGGCACTTTCATATGTTCTAATGTACAAATTTTCTCAGATATTTAAGTATCATCTCTTTAAATATATGTGATATACACGTATCTAAGTGGAAAAAACTTGTATCTATGTTTAATGAAATAAAGGCTCATATTTCTACAGAAAACCTTTTTTACAGCTCAAGAGGGATTGGGTTGGCCAGTTTATCTTCATTTTCTTCTAACCTCTAAGTTCCAGTAACCCTTGTTCATTGTAACTTACCTCTTCCCTTAACTCTATCAGTAGCTCTCTAGCTATGATTATTGTTAAATATCCCATGTTTGATGTAACCCGATGTGATATGACATGTCATGAATGCCGGTATAGAAAATAATTAAATAACTCCACTGCATGTTATTTATTTTATTTCATAAAGGTCTCCCAGGACCTCAGTGTGTGGGTGCACATCACACCTCCAGGTTTCCCTGTCCTGGTTGGAAATTCTCCCCAACCTGGAGCAGGGGGTTTCCTTTCAGACCCCACCATGCCAGGTTGTCCTCACTACAGATGCTTCCACCTTAGGCTGGGGGGTGCATGTGGACAGCCTCTATGCACAAGGTTACTGATCGGCCTTGGAGGCTTCGTGCCAGACTAGCTTCCTGGACTTTGGGTGATCGGATGTGCACTCTGGGCGTTCCAGGATCGCCTGCCAATCGAGCGGTCCAGATCCAGACCAACAACCAGGTAGCGATGTGGTACATCAAAAAGCAAGGAGGTACCGGATCACTCCTCCTCTGCTAGGAAACTGTCCAAATTTGGTCCTGGTCCTAGGCCCAGTCCCAGGGAATTCTGCTCCAGGCGGTGTACCTAGTGGGGTTGGAGAATGTGATGGCGGATCGCCTGAGCTAAGCGTTCTTCCCCCACAACTGGTCCCTGGACCAGATGGTGGAGACTTCACCTTTTCTGCCTCTGGGGGGAACTGAACATAGATCTCTTCACCTCCCCCTACAACAACAGAGTGAACAACTTCTGCTCCCTTCACTGGGGGACCAGGAGACCAGCCTCAGATACCTTCACCCACCATTGGGGCAAGGGCCTTCTGTGCATATCCTCTGCTTCCGCTGGTGTTTGAAAACTCTCCTGAAGCTCCAGCAGGACGGGGGGTACCCGATTCTCGTGGCCCTCCAGTAGCTGAGACAGGTTTGGCTCCCAGTCTTTTGGGACCTCTGTCAGGGAACCAATCAGTCTAGGGACCTCTCCTGCCCTGATCACACAGGATTCAGGCAGGCTGCACTGTCCCAATCTCCTGGCATTATCTGATGGCCTGGATATTGAGAGGTTAGACCTGCAGTCCCTTGACCTCTCTGAGGACGAGTCTAGAGTCCTGGTAGCTTCTTGAAAGTCGTCCACCAGGAAGTCATACACTTTGAAGTGGAGAAGGTTCTCCATTTGGATCCATTCACTTGGCCTACTTCCAAGTTGTTGGACTGCTTGCTATCCCTTTCTGATGCTGGTCTGAAAACCAACTCAGTGCACCTCAGTGCTATTGAGGCCTACCTACCACCATGAGGTGGATGGTTCACTGATTTCCTTGCATGATGTGTGTGCTTCAGCTGAAACCTCCCAAGGGATCTTAACATAAGTCTGTCTCGTCTCATGCGAAACCCCTTTGAGCCACTGCGTTCCTGTGAGTTGAAGTACCTGACACGGAAGGTTATTTTCCTGATTGCAGTTACTTCGGCATGCAGAGTTGGTGAGCTTCAGGCGTTGGTAACATCTCCACCTTACACAGTTTTTCTGTGACAGGGGGGATGCTTCGTACCCACCCTAAGTTCCTACCTTTTTTTCCCAGGCCGCATTCTCATCACGGTGAGCAGGTTCTACACAGCCTGGACTGCAATAGAGCCTTGGCGTTCTATCTAGAGAGAACAGCAGGCTATCAATAGTCCACGCAGCTCTTCATCTCCTTCGATAAGAACAGATTGGGAGTTGCAGTCACCAAGCACACGTTATCCAACTGACTGGTGGATTGTATTTTTCTGCTGTGCGCAGACGAGCCTTCAGTTTGGAGGCCATGTCAAGACTCATTCCGTCCATGCCATGGTGGCTTCGGTAGCCCATCTGCATGTAGTTCCTGTGGCAGACATGTGCAAGGCTGTGATGTGGAGTTCCCTCCACACATTCTTGGCCCGTTACTGTTTGGCTAGAAATAGCTATAGGGATAGCAACTTTGTTCAAGCTGTCCTACAGAACCTCTTTCAGTAAAACAACCCAACTCTTCCTGCCTAGAGCCTACTTTTTTCAGGGCAGGCTTCTCGCTAGGTTTTCCATGCCACCACAGTGGTTGTGCCTGTTAGCGCTACGTTCAGTGGCTGTGGATTTATATCTGTTTGGGAGTAGCCTGCAGCTTGGTATTCATCCATGTGTGAGGGCTACTATCCTGCTTGTCTTCGGAGAAAGTAGAGTTGCTTTACTGTAACAGGTGCTCTCCTAGGACAGCAGGATGTTAGTCCTCAGGAAACCTGCCCTCCACCCCGTGGAGTTAGTTGGGTTTCTACTATGTTTGTTTTTTATTTGTTTGTAATTCTATGTTATGAGACTGAAGGGGGGACCCTGCGTGGATAGTGGCATGCTGGGCATGCTCAGTGTGCCTAGTCAGAGTTCTAGAAACTTTGACAGAAGTTTCCATGTCAGGCTCCATCTGATGTCTCCCATTTCTGAGGACTAACATCCTGCTGTCCTAGGAGAACACCTGTTATCGTAAGCAGAGTTGCTTACCTGTGAGATGGAGGCAACAAGATCAATTCGGCTGAACACACATTTTTGCACTGGCCTGTCACGGGGCTGATGTAACAAAGTGCGCTGAAGATGGCACGGGTTTATGTATGCCTATATGTGCGTTTATACGCACATTTTCCTTCGCAAAGCCCCATATGGGTATGTAATAAGGTTTTTGTGCACGACAAAAAGTGCGTACAAGCGTACTTACAGACCTGTAGTTTTTCTGCGCAAGTCCATGCTAATGGTACGCAAAGGAGGTGATTATTTACGGGCAATGCAGGGAGCCGCACTAGCAGAGAGATCGGGTTAGTGTGGGTTTTTAGCGCCCGGGTCAGGGCAGAAATTAAGTGAAAGTGGGTCAGCCAAGTGGCGGACAGAACGGGTAGCAATGAGGCACTTCATGCTCTCACTGGCGGTCGGACTCCAATCATGAAGGGGTAAGAGATTGCTCTACTCACCTTTGCATTAACTTTTGGACCACTAATTTATTCATTTTTTTGAAAGAGGCTTTCGCCCCAAGAATCAATCACAGGCATTCATAAAACAGTGCCTGTGTTTTATGAAATAGGGCCGTTAGCGTGCGTTACTGCGTGCATTATGGCGTGTAGGTTTGGTGTACGTGGATCTTATGCACGTATCTAATTAGCATATGCAGCCATTATTACATCCTGCTTCTGCTGGTTTTTGCTGCGTGTGCCCAAAAAAATCCATGCAGAAAAATCAGTGTGGATTTCGGCATGGGTCTTATTACATCGGCCTCTTTGAGATTATCCACGTCTATTACTTTGCCAGTGATTTTTGGTCATTCGTGATCAATAAGTGTTGACCGAAATGAAGGCAATGCCATGTGTCATTACAGCAATCCACTGGAAAAGTGGGGCTGTGAATTAAAAACATGTATCTATTTAAGAGTGGGTATTTGTTTTTTTTTCCTTTGTTTTGATTGGTGAAGTTTGATTAAATTCAGAGAATTACAAAACAAATATACATAACTTGCCAAGTGGCTTACTCTCCCTGTTTTCTACCAGCCATTGCTTCTGTTGGGTAAACAAAAAAGTGGTGATCCACTAAGGAAGAAATGTTACAGCACAAAAAAATCCCCCAAACCCGAGCTTTTCTGGGCCCATCTTTTCAATGTAAAAACATTGTAGGTTTAATTTCCCACACTTGTATATTCTTTGTTTTATTTATTAATGTTCTCACTGCACCAGCAACACTTTTCTAAGTGGGTTACATGGCCACATACATAAATAAATAGAAACCATACATTAACATTACATTAAAACAGCAGGGACATAATAAAAATGAGAATTGCAGTCTCCCAATACGTGGCATGCCAAAACAAAGAGAGCCTAAAACTTCCATTAGGCCTCGAGAGCCACACAGGCTTGATTTTCAGGATGTCCACAGTGAATATGCATGGGAGAGATTTGTATAGATGCAGGCAGTGCCTGCAGAGCTCTTCATGCATGTTCATTGTGGATGTCATAAAACCGGGTCTGTGTGTGGCTCTCGGACCAGAGTTGGTGATCCCTGCATTAGGCAGATTTAAGAGCACGGTAGTTCTGGGGATGGTACTGGGGGATTTTGCTGTGCATGAACGCACAAGGGTGTATACTAACTGCTATTATTCAGTATCCTGAATCTCAGGCAGCAGGGAGCAGCCCTCCAGCCCCTTCTCTCACAGGCCAAGTGGGCAGGAAGGGAGGGGTGAGCATGGAGCAGACAAAGGACAGCAAGAAAGAGCCACTCTGCTCTCTAATCCAGCACCTTCCATCCTGTGTTTAAGGAGTTTTGGGGGGGGAATCTGGATTAGACTAGTTCAGTTGTCTTTATTTCTATTTACAATTTAGTTTAATCTAGTAAAAATGTATATACAGCATACGTCCTATTTCAAAGTGGTTTACAGTCGAAGGATATGTGTAAAATTTGTGGACACTTATTTGGTGAGGGTTTTCCTGTATGTGAGAGACAAACAATGAGGTATTCTAATGTGTAGTTTTTGTGTACTCCAGTTCTGTTTTCTCGATAAATGTATTAATACTAATTTGGATTCTTAGCCTTCCTTTCCAAATAATTGTCAAGGCAGTTTGCAGCATTTTTATAATTCTCCCCAGAACATTTACAACCTGAGGGACTGATGAGTATTAAACTGTCAAAACTGTGCAGAAATTCAGCACAGTTCCATAACCTGTGTGCAAAACATTTTTTAACTCCTGATGCAGTAAGCTAATGGCATGCTAATGCATCAGGCATTTAAAAAAAAAAAAAAGACACCCAAGAATCGGGCCGATTTTGTAAAGTGCACAGGAAAATGGGCAATCAGTGTTGAGGCCACCTCTCCTGGGCACGCAATCCTGTGTTTAAATGAGGGGGTCATGCTGAAAAGGAGGCATGAGGGACAATTGCGTGTCCCTAGTGCCTCTTTAGCAGTGGAAACCCAGGAGAGGTGGCTGTCAGGTTCAGAAACAGACGCTCAGATTTACAGGCATCCGTTATCCGAACCCACTGACAACCACGGGTAAGGAAAACGAGCACTTGTAAAACTGAGCATCCGTTTTCCTAATCTGACCTGTCGGCACGTTTTTTTTTTTTTTTTTTACCTTTTTGGTTCCTCTGACTTAATATCGCTAGGATATTAAGTTGAAGTATGTACAGAAAAGCAGTATTTTCTGCTTTTATGTACACGTTTGCTAGCTGCTGAGAAATTAGCGCCTGCCCTTGGGCAGGCGCTAATTTCTGAACGTAAAATGAAAGGATCAGCCACACTTTTTTTTTTTCTTTTTGGAATCCCGGGCAAATGACTGGATTTGCATGTGATCAGCGGGGGTTGGACACATGTTAGTGCGCTTAGCAGAGCGTACGTTACAGTATTGGCCTGAGTGTGCCTAGAAGACCTGCTTAGCGCACATAAAATACATTGATTACTCTCTCAAACCATACGTTTAACCTACCCACGCCTCTGCACTGGGGATAATAGCTAATGCCTTCATTAACATGGGATTGAAATAGAAGCATGCTAATCTTATGTGGACAGTGCTAGATATGTTTGTGTGCACATTCTGTGCGTGCAGAACTCCTTCCTGTGTTAGGAATAATCTTTATGTACTTTCACTGTTAACTGTATGCCCAGCTTATCACGTTGGGCCCTACGTGGTACCTGCAGTGATATTGATGGGGTAAGCAGGTTCTTGGTGCATTGCTTTAACTCTAGGCCACTTTGCTAATCTCCCCAGCAGGGGAAAAAAAAATGTCGTTCAAGTGCCTGCTGTTTTGAATTACAAACTTCCCCCCTTTACCTGGAACGTTGTGAAGTATCTCTGATAAGGAGGTGATAAATGGATGTGAAATTGTTTTGTATGATGTACATAGTAAGAGAAAACTTCCTGGTTCTGCTCAGAGAGGCCAGTCACTCAGGTTTCCCCACAAAAATGGCCTCCCTGGGTCCAATTGATGTGCATTTTGCAGGATTGTTCTGGGAGTAGGGGATGGGGGTGATGGTGGTGTTAGGAATGTTTTAGTTTATCAATATTTCAGGTGGGGGGGGAGGGGCTGTTCAGTGGGGCCTGAAAGGTAACTGAGGGTAGGCAGAAGGCTCCTGGGTACAGAGATGGCTTACCTTTGCTGGAGTGTTCATTACAGACTATTTAATACTTTTCATTGGTCTAGGATGACTTTGTTTTGGGTTGACTGATTTTTTTTTTTGGGGGGGAGGGGAGGGGAGCAGTGGCTGTGCGCTTTAGGTTATTGGTTGGTCCTACACTATATTGCCTGGTAGGAGCTGAGATCTAATGTCAGAACATTGAACTAGAGGTACAATAGAAAAGGGAATGTAAGCTTCTCTCTCCAATGCTTTGTGTGCTCTTGCACAGTTCATTTACCTCCATGTGCTTGTAATTTTAAGTAGTTACCATAGTGGGTTCTCCCTTCAAAGTGTTGTGTGTGTGTGGTTTTTTTTTAATATTTCAGATGTCAGAAATGTGCTGCCAAGCTATCCATTTCAGTGGTGGCTACACATTGACATAATTAAACAAGTCATAATGGGATCCAGTCATTGACCTCACTGGGGGCTTGTCTGGCAGTTTTTCTCAGTATCATAAAAAATGTGAGCACTATTACTTGACAAAGTGTGGACACTGTACTGAGAGTTGTAATTCTTATCCTTGATTTGCCACAGGAATCCATAGGTTATTCTTCCTGGGCAGAACTGGTTTTTTAGCTTTATTACGAACCATCTCCACACGTTGAAACTTTAAACCCATACATTTCTATAGACTTACCACTTGTTTTGGTCTGGCATGCAGACTTAGCTTTTCAGAAATAGAATGAGTGACTTTTTTATAAAGTAATATGGCTGCTGTTAGACCACTTAAATGCATAGACAAAGTTATTGGACTAATGTCATACATTTCTTGACTAGCTTTCAAGAGCTAATAACTCTCTTTTTCATGTGAGAATTCAAATGAGCAAAAGTCGACACTTCCAGGCAATGTAAAGTAGTGAATCAGAAAAGGCATCCCAGTGATAAGAAGTGAGGGAGGTTTGATCGATCAGCAGGTGTGACAGGCAGTATAATTTTATGGCTCACGTTATAGGAAATCTAGATTTCTCTCTTTTTTTTTTTTTTTCTGGCAGTTCCAAAGCATTTGATCATTTTGATGTCAAGTCTGGTATTCCTGGATTGTGTTAACATTTTCTTTGATTATCCGGATCATTAGGTCATTGCTCGATTCTGAAATGTGCTCTCCCCATGGAGTGATCAACCTGGTCTTCCCTGTGATGGTTGCTCTAGTGGTGGTCTGGCCTGTCTCACTGCTTCTTCACATTTTCTGCATAGATTGATGATCTCTACATCAAGGAAGGAGCATGAATAGGATCCCCTTATGCAGAATGCTTTCCCCATGTGGGTGATTATGGGCCCCATGATGGGGGTGATGCATTGCAGGAATATATACCATTTTCTTTCAGTGTTTCTGTTGGAAGCTTGCCTTTTGCTTATTTTCTTGCTTCAGATTAGGCGATTTATTTATTTAAAATTTTTTCTATACCATCGTTAAGTTAAATACCATCACAACGGTTTACAGAAGGGCACAATAAAGAGAAATATGGGTGGTATAGATTACAAATTACTTGTGTGCCATCATAGTACAGTAACAATTTAAAATAAACTAGGTGTGTAAATTAAACCTGATTGTTAGGAACAAATTAAGCAGTTTGATTTTAACATTAATATGCTTATGTAGGTTACTAAAAACTTCTAGCTTGGTGCATCCTTATCGCTCAACTATTTTTCTCCTTTTCTTTATCTTTATAAAATGCTTGTTTAAAAAACTATACCCTGCCCTGAACTTAGGAGGGCATGGGCTATAACATTGTTACAATAAAAAGAGGTACTCAATCCAGATCAGTGGTTGCTGATCGATGACAATAATAATCACCAGCATCCTAATTATTCCTTGGGGGTAAATGTGTTTTCCAATTTCCTGCTTGGGGTAAGACTTTAGTTGGGTTTCCAGTGCTTGAAGTGCTGACTGTCCTGTGACAAGCCGAGCTTGTTTCTTCACTGGATGGATGAGCTTTTAAGTTTGTGTTGCTTAAAAGATGAAGCTGGCCAGAGGGCTCTAGGGAATGTGGACAGCAGGCGAGTGCTGCTGAGCTTCATAATGTTTCTTTTATTTTAACTATTTACATGTAAATTGCTTCCCCCTCCCTTTTTTAAATACCATCTGTTGTCCCAGAGGCCTCCTGTATGTGCTGATTGTATGTGCAGCATTTTGAGGGGTTTTAAAATAAATCTCTAGAGCTTCTTGAGTGATAGGTGGAATCTGGATTAAACCTCTTATTAGTGATTTTTTTCCATAAAAACTTCATACATTGTTTCATATGGCGACAATAACCAAATACAAATAAACTTTCCAAGCTGCTCCCAACCCATCAAATGGTTCTGTACAGTAAATATTATGAATTGAGCCATAGCGCAAATCAGAGGTTTTTGATTGTGGTTCTGATGAGTCCATAAGCGTTTTAAAAACCCACTGGGGTTAGCATTTACTATATAGCGTCAATATTTTGCTTAACATTAGAAGCCTTTTGCTGAATATCAAGTGGAAGGGATTCTTTGAAGCAGTCAAACCGCATAACACACAAGTGTGCTTCCTGGAGGCTGCTAAAGTGTCATTTCTCCAGAAGAAATGATTGCATTTCTTCTGATATTGTTTTCCTTGTAGCATTGGGGCATTTTTTTTTTCAGGTTATTTCCAATAAGATGCAGCTGAGCCCATTTCAGTTTCTGCCCAGTGTATCCACGGTATCTCTGGATGCTTCTCCTCATGCTGCTTTCCAGCCTCAAATTGAAAACATCCAAGAACTGCATCTGTGGCCTCAGTTTTTGAAAGTACATTTTGTTTAATTTTGTTCCTAACTCATAAAATCATGCTAGAAGTAGATCAAGTTATCAAAAAAAAATCTGCAATATACAACCCCTATATACAAATGATGACAAAGCAATTTAAAATATGCATTGCAAATCAGATCTATAGTAGAAATAAAATTAGCATCATAAGCATAAACACGTAATTGGGATGCAGATTCAGCATCCAGGGCTCGTTTGAATAGATTATATTTTAAGGGCTGCCTTTTATTCGGAGAAGCTGGTGGAGGACTTGATCGAGTCCAAATTTTATAAATTCCATGAGGATAGATTCAAAGGATATCATTCTCGCAGTCATTTTCAGGATGGTGGGCAGAACATGCCAGGTAGGCTGTACCAAGGGTAAAAAGAATAGGTTGCCAAGGAAGACGTGGCAGTAGACAGGGCAGCCAAGAAGGAGGGTGGCACTCTGGTGCCCATGGGTTTGAGTCTTTATGGCCAGGGATCCACTCCTAGATGCCTCTGGAAGGCTGTCAGCTACAACTGTTTTACGAAGCATGGACCCACATTACCAAGTACTAGTAGGCCCTGTAAATCGTTCATCACTCCTACACTCCCCAATTAGCTTTTTTCAGTTTTAGACACCTACCTCTTTGCGAGTCAACCATAAGCAAAACTGCAGAAAGTGATATTACCCCTGGTGAGACCTTATTATATTTATTAATAGTCTTACTGTTAAAAACGCCCAAAGCGATGTACAGTTATAAAATAAAATATACAAAAAGTACAATATGACTAAAATAATAAAATCATACATTTCTGTACCAATTGCCAACTATCATGATCGCATATATCAGTACTTACTTCTACTAGATCCCATTAATGCTGCTATATAGATCACATTATGAGCTCTTGCAACCATTTTATCAACCCTTGATAGTTACTCATGGGAGAAATTTGAAGATTGTAGACACAAACCGTGTTTTCAGTTTTTCCTGAAATTGCTTTAAATGTTCTGCTCTTATATCAAGTGAGACATTGTTCAACAAAATCGGGGCAGAAGACAGAACTTTTTAGATGATATCAATTGCACTAGATATTTTCCAACTCTGTGCAAATTTCTTGCTGCTTTCTACCATTTCAGGTTCAGGATGGGGAGCTGCTCAGATTCCCTCTGAAGGGTTTGCTTCAGTAGAGTCTGGGTCCTCCAGAGGAACCCTCTCCATTTTGTCTTTAACAGCTTGGCTCTTGAGAGGGCAGGGTTACGGAAGTGTGGTAACCACGGGGCAGTAATTGTGACTCTGCTGAAAGCAAGAGAGAATTCCATGGCCCTGGCATATGTCGGGGTTTGTGATGATATCTGCATAGAGGTAGTTCCCCATTTAAAGCACAGCTCTCTCTACAATCTTGGCTTTCCTTCAAGAAGATTTGGACATATGATTAGCCCTGAATTCTCTTAAGGTTCAGGTTGCAGCTTGGTCTTGTTTGTAGTGAGCAGATTCAGGGGACTCCTTGGCTTTGCCCCTGGGTGTGGTTCTCTTCTTTAAGGGAGTGAATCATGTACATCCTCCTTTGCATTTGTGGCTCCACTGTGGGACCTCAAGCTGGTTCTCAGGGACATGCCTGCAACTCTGAGCTCCTGAAGGGGGTCATTCTTGGAGGATTTGTCTCTTAAGATTTCTCCTGTAGTGATTTGGTTTGCTAGAAATATTTTGGTACTTACGTCAGGATCCCTATTTAATTTTTTCGCAGTCACTATATGTCCAGGTTGAGTGGTTTTTGTTTTTTTTTTTGTTCCACCCCCTTCCCCCCCCAAGTTGGTTTTGGATTTCTGTCTAAAGCAGTCTACAGTCTATTTTCTTTTTTTTTGTCAAGGGCTTCAGAATGCTGGTTCGAAGAAGAATGTATACGTTTTGGATGTTCATAAGGTTTTGTTGCACTACCTGAAAGTCACAAATTTTGGAGTGTGGAGTAGTGCTAGCTTTCAGCCATGAAGGGATGTCAAGCCAATCTTAAGTGTCTTTCCATGGCATCGGATTCCATACCTAGACATATGCAAAGTTTTTTGTTTTTTTTTGGGGGGGGGGGTGTTTACATTTGGCGGCTTGCGGGATGTCCCCATAAGCTGCTGCACTCACCTCAATGCTGCTGTCCTTCCCTCGCTCAGTGGGATGCTGCCAGAACAGCCGCCTCCAGCTCCCTGCATAGGTGTGCGTGCGTACGCCTGATGACTCGATCCTTAAAGGACCCACAGCAGGAAAACACTGCGGCGCCCAGGGTTGACCTCATCTTCAGCTCTATAAAGGGGCCATCTGACGACCCTACCTTGCCTCACCAACAGGTTGTCTTACCTAGTGTAGTGCGTTTTGCTATTCGTCCTGCCCTGCCTTCTCTTCGGATTGACCACTGGAATTGATCCCTTGCCTGGATACTGATTACTCTTTATTGCCGCCTGCCACTGACCCTTTCCTGGCCCTGGACTACCATCTATCCTGTTCTCTGAGAGACTCCCCTAAGTCCTGCCAGCCCCCGGAACCCAAGCGCTCAACCTGCAGGGAAAGGGGCTGGTAAAGCTTTAGACCAGTCTCCCACCAGAGAATCTCCGCCAGCTGACGGTGAGGGTCTATGGGGCTTGCCCCATAGGCTGAATCAACCTCACCACAGCAGCGAGTGTCCACCGACCTTAGGGTGCAGGGCCAAGGGCAAATCAATTATAGTGGGGCCCCTGGAACACTAATGTGCATGGCTCCACCCTCAATCTGACAGGAAATTAGCACTGGGAGTGGGGCTACTAGGGCAGCACAGGGCCAAGGGTAGTCACTCCTATTCAAACCCATCTCCACCCCCCTCCCCCAAAAGGATAGCCATCAACACGTTTTTATCAAGATTATGGAGTAGAACAAGAATGACCAATGAACTTTTCTGTAATGTATATCATCCTGAAGCCAAGCTAGCAGTCTCAAAGAATTGAGTTAACATCAAGAAAATAATTAAACCTTACGGTCTCCTCTTTCTCTTTAAAAAAAAAAAAAAAAAAAAAAAAAAGTTTTTGTAATGGCAAATTAGAAATTGGTTGGAAGTTAGATAATACCATTGGGCTCAAGGTAGATTTCTTTTTTTCCAATTTATTAGAGATTAGTCCAGCTTTTTTTCGGGGGGGGGGAACAACTCTCACTCAGGGAAACATTTACCAGCGTTACATGGGGACAACTAGGTAACTCCTTGCCCGCTTGAAAAGCAGAGAGGGACGTGGGTCGAGTAACCAAAAGCTAGTCTGTGTCCAACTCTACTCCAGTTGGTTCAAAGGAGTATGAATTGTGAGCAGTACAATCTTTCTTTGTTGCTAATATTCTGTACTCTGTGAACTGGCCACCATTCTGACTCTTCCTGCTGACCCATGTCTCATGGCACTGCCCCTCCTCATCTATGCTCTGTTGCTCTCTAAGCTGTCTGTCTGTCCCCTTTGCATTTTTTTTTGCTGCTCTTTCCTTCATCTTTCCATTTTTGTTCTTTCTTTTGGCTCTTTACCTTTGTAATCAGTTTTCACACAAGATTTTTCATCTTCATGTCTTCTCAATTTGTGTGCGTATTTCCATTCTTTTGCCTTCTAGCTTAAAGCGTGATTGCAGTCTCTCCTGTTTACCTAGTTTCTACTTTTTAAAGCTTGATTTTTTTTTTCAGGCTTAAATTTTAAAAGGTGTCACAAGTTAGACATCTAAAAGATTAATTCTTAGTGTCAGATGCTGCTTTCTAGCGCAAGGGTGTCAGCTAGGGGTCCACAAGAGGTTTTTAATGGGTCTGCCAAATCTAATGCAAACTAATGAAAAATGCAAATAAGGAGTGAAGCAAGATGGGCACAAGTGAGCAGCTGTGGACCTTACCCTCTGAGCTGCTATTTCATTGTTTATTTGACATGAGTATGCCCAAGCATAAATGAGATTTTTTATTTTTTAATATTTGTCATTTCAAATTAAACACAAGTATACCTTGTACAGAAATACTGAGAGAATTCAGTATCAAAGGATAAAAATAAACACCAGAACAGAATAAGGAAAAACTATTTGCTGAACACTTCAAATAACCTATAAGAAAAAAAAAAGGGGGAGGCACAAGACCAAAATGAGCAAAAACGAGAAAAATGGAAAAAGAAATAGGAGCAAGAAAACATGTTTGGAAGTTTAACATGCCAGACATTGACGTTACTTATCCGTGATCAACATGAGTTTAAATTTCTTTATTAAATTTCAGTATCACACATGGTAAACCAAAACTTCGATATATAAACATCGATACAAAAACATTATCTGGCGCACTGGTCAGCTCTTCCCAGTGTCCCTTTACCATGACAATCATATTTCCCCATAGATATAACCTAAACCTCCTGCCCCCAAGCAACACATTACAAGGAGCTCTTACCCTTCATTTTCCCATCCTCCATCACTAAGCTTTTACTAGTCAGTCACTAATCATTAAGAACTAAACTTCTAGCCCTATGAGGTAAGGACTGCAAGTAGAAGTCCCAGATCTTTAAAAGGCTTCTTTCTTCTTATGTAGATCAGTCTCTTCCATATATTTCTCAAAGACGCACATTTGTGGAGCTGGTTCCTCCATTGAGTCTATGTCGGTGGGTCTTCCCTTAACCAGCATTGCAATATAGCTTTTTTTTTCCCAACAAAAGAGCTTTGTATCCAGAGTTTCAATTTTTTTTTCCAGTGGCAATTCCTCCCATACTATGAAAAAAGAGTACTTTTAGTTTGGAAAGGTAACACTATATATTCATAACCTGATAAATATAATTGATGATTGACTTCCAAAACTTACTGATAAGAGGATATCCCCAGAACTGATGTTCCAAAGTTCCTGGTAATAGTTTTTTTGATTGGAGAACACTCTGACAAGAGTTCTGATAATTGCAACAAAAAGCTAAGTACTAAGAAGTATTAAAGGATGTTAATGTTGCTAACTGCACAGAACATTTCAAGCATTTTAAAAACACGGAGCACTCAGGCACTATAAAATTCTTTAAAAAAATGCACTATGGACTGACCAATGATTATGCATAAGGCAGAGTGATTGAACAGGCATAGAATGCCACACAATGACGCCTATTATGACGGTCAATCAGGAATGCGCAGATAATAGTTTGTATTAAGAGGTGTGGGGACTTATAGTTATTTCACAATAGTTTACATTTAACGCATTTGTTTGACATAGCAAGTTTCATAACAAAGGCTGATGTCTGCAAATATCTCATTAAGAATTTATATTGTACTTTATGTAATGCAACACTACAGGTAATAGAGCATATTCTTTTAAAACATTGTACGTATTGAATCTTAGTTAATTATATCGTCAGCTCTTGAATCCAGCTGAGCAAGAATTTCAAATAATCGGTGGGCTGCCTTTTCCCTCTCATAAGACGGTATAAGGAAGATTTTGTATGACTAATCAGGTCTTCCTTATCAAATATATATCTGAGAAATTCTGTATTTACATAGGACCAATCTTTCATTTTAAGGGGCTGGATGTAATGCCTTATTTGCAGGTAAGCAAAATGTTTATGATCAAGTCAAATTCCTGTAGCATATATTGGAAAGATCTTGTATTTGCACTATCACCTTCAAGCCTCTACTAGCCCATATATGAAAAACCCGGTCTAGAGTTCTAGGTAAAAGTTGTTGGCTGTGAAACAGAACTCATCAGTTGAAGTAGGGAACAAATATCTCCAAGTCTGGACCAGTGGGGTAACCAAAGGTTTGACTTTAAGATTTAGGCAAAATGGCTAGTGAAGAATGCAAAACATAACCTGGACCAAGAGGGAAGAGAGAACCCATTTCCAATCTAGTGGAGATATACAGATGAGTATTTAATAGCCAATTGGCTACATGGTGCAAATTACAGGCAGAAACATGCAGCCTCAGGTCTGCAACACCCATGCCCCCCATCATCCCATTTGTGTTAACTTAGCCAAGGCTATTCTCGGTTTTGCATTCTTACATAAATAGCCTGGGTCAGATCTATATTTGACAGCAAGCAGGGTATAGTTTGAAACATATAAAGCCATTTGGATAAAACTATCATTTGGAAGAGGTTCACCCGGCCAGCTAGAGAAAGGGAAATCTTTTCAATTTTGCAGCAGGGTTTTTGTTTTTCCTAGCAGATATTGAAAGTTAATTTTTGAGAGTTGTGCAGGGTCTTTATGCATTATTATCCACAGGTACATAAACGAATCCATAACCCATCTCATTGGAAAATCAGCTCCACACATCTGTTCAACCATATCTAGAAGAGGTAGAGCCTTACACTTGTCCATATTTAGTTTCAGCCCAGCTAACTGGCAATATAAAGAGAATTCTCCCAGAAGAGACTGCAAGGAGGCCACCGGATCTGTTAAATGAAGGTCATCTGTGAAAATTGCCAGTTCAAAAATTTGAGGTCTGAGCAGCAATCAAGATGCCTTTAATAGCTCTGTTGTCCCAAATTTTTTCCAAGAAATGACTTTAAAGACAGAATAAACAACGCTGGAGATAGGGGACATCCCTGTCTAGTGCCTCGACTCGGATATCAATTGAGCTATAGTCATTGACAGAAACATATGCCTGGGACTCACTATATAATGCCCTTATTACCCTGACAAAGATTCTCTATCACAAACTCTTGTAACATTTGAAACATGAAATCCCATTCTAGCCTGTCAAATGCTTTTTCAGCATCAAGGCTCAGCAGTATAGATGGTATCTGCTGCTATCTACTGATTTCTAGAGAAGCTATAACTTTACAGATATTCATGATAGAATGATGTCCCTGAACAACCCCCACTTTGTCTTCACCAATAATTGTGGGCAAGATCTATGCTAGATGGTTTGCCATGATCTTTGCTAGCAACTTATCAACATTTAATAGTAAAATCGGGCGTTATGAGGTTGGAGAAGTCATATCTCCTGCCTATTTTTGGTATTAGTGAAATGACTGCCCTATTGGGTATTAGTGGGGAAAATATCCCACTTCGATTAGCTCCTCAAACATCTTTCCCAATGGGAGAGCTACCTTTTGGGACTAATAATTTGTAAAATTCGGCTGAGAAGCCATCTGGTCCCAGTGTCTTTAACAATTTATCTTCCTTAATTCCTTGTAAGATCTCTTGCAATTGCAGTGGGTGGTTTAATTTCATCATTTGGTCCTCTGTTACTTGAGGAAAGTGAACAGATTGTGGGTTGCTAGGGGTGGCCATAAACATAGTCCAATAATAGTCTCTAAACACTCTGCTGCTATCTTTTTCACGTAGATAAGCAGTTGAATTAGCCATGCTGTCTGGGATGTCCTCCCATCCTGTAGATGGCGGAGCTCTCAAAGTAAAGTTCTAAATCTTGCTGTAGTGTGTGCCTGCTTGGCACCTCCCTCTCCCCTCTGCAGAGTCTCCTCAGTCTGTTTTTTTCCGCAAGCCTGACAGCATGCGGAGCTCTCGGTCTCATCGAGCTTTTCTCTGAAGAGAAGTTTAATTCTAAAAAAAACAAGTTTCTGAAGGCTAAACCCCTTCTTAGGAGTTAGGCTTAACTACTTCTACAGAATTTGTCTAATTTCTCCACAAAATGCCTCGTCCAGGTTTTAAATTTTGTTCTTGTGGAAAAATCATGTCTGTTACAGACAGACATGATTATGTATTATGTAGCAGTAATGAAGAGGCATCAGACAGCTTTCATGGCAGGCAGGTAAAAAGGACTTGAGCACACCTCAGCGCCCTCTTTTATTGTACATTCATATAAAGGCAGGTGATGTGTCATTACATGATTGGCTACTTTCCCCATAGCAACAGACAAGTCTCTACACTATTGGCTTGGCTCAGGGGGTGTGCACGGATCATTTCATTGGCTGCTGAATTCTATACCTCCTGACTTTGTCCTGCCTCTGACTAGGGAACACCCAGTCCCTCCCCCAGGAATTCAGGGCCAAGCACAAGCCAGAGAAATACATGATAGTCAGGTATCCTTTCCCAGGCAGAGAGGCTTAAGCACAAGTGATGCTTTTATTCAGGCAAAGGTCAGGGAGAAGGGAAGATAGTGTAAAACCCTGATGAAATGGCTTGCTGGCAAGCGCATTTTTCCCACAGTATTATGTTATCTATGTCTGGGGCCCCAGCATGATCAAAGTACTTGTGCTGCCCTCTGACGTTGTACTCTGGGGGACATCCGTCAGAGGGCAGCAAAAATCGAAGAATTGAGAAGACAAGTGGTAGGCTCTCATGCCCCCTCGGAGGAGTCGACAAAATCCTCCCCATGGCCACAACTGTTCAGGAAGGTGACTGGTGTGTGCGTGCCAAAGACTGTTTGGGAGATGATTGGTGTGTGAGAGACAGAAACTGGTCATGGGGGCATGACTGGTATGGTGTGTGTGTGAGAGACATGGGCACTAAGGAAGAGGACCATGAGTATAGAGCTTAGCTTCTACTGCTGCTTCTGGTGTGTGCCACGGCCTGCATGGAAGGGGAGTAGGAGAGCTGCTGGAGGGGGGTAAGTAAAGGTGGCTTTTTAAGTTTATTTTTCTTGATTGACTGCCATTTTAATTATGTGATGTCTGCTTTTTTGAAATATTTTATTGGTGTTTGGAGCATGTTTAATAGTTTTGAGTTTTTAATTGTTGGATGTTATTCTGTTCATAGCTGTTTTGAAACATTTATTCTGCTTATTAGTATAGTTTTACAATTATTTCTGTGTGGGGATCTATAGCTGCTTGCTAGTTCTGTTTTTCCTAATGAGAGGAGTATTGGTTTTTAGGACCTGATTTAATATTTGTAGTGTTGCCTTTTCATAGATAGGGTTGCTCCTGTTTGAGTGTATTCCATAATACAAGTGTAACTGTTTGCGGATTAGTTTATGTGCATTACTACAGATCCTGGGAGTATGTTAGGTCGGTTCTGTGTCTGTTACTGAGATGAGATATTTTACTAGCATGTAAGCGTTTGTATCAGTCTTATTTGCTGTGTTTTCTCAAGAGGACATGCATTGGTGGTAAACTGCCGTCTTTTCATAAGTAGGGCTATTGAGCCTGGAAGTAGAAGGAGTTTGAGTTGCTGTTACTGAGATGACACCAGAACATCTTTTTTGTAGGGTGAGTTGTATGGGGAATGTCATAATTCTGCTTTACATCCATTTTTGTGGGTCAGGGGGGTTCCCGTGGATGCAAACTGTACTTTTACATCTAACCCTGTGATGATCATGGGGTCAGTGTGTCATGCATGTGAGAACCTATGGTGAGTTGAGTCACATTCACGTTATAAATGTCATAATTAAATAAGTATGCACTAAAATCCAACCCCCTCCATAACCCCCACCCCGCCCTGCCGGGCCATGGAAAAATGGTCTTGCTTGAAGCCAGTCCCTGGTGCAAAAAAGGTTGGGGACCACTGCATTAAACCATGTCTTTCTATATGTTTTGTGATTTTGATGTTTAGAACACTTTCCACTATTTTTCCTGGCACTGAAGTCAGGCTAACCGGTCTGTAGTTTCCCGGCCTGCCCCTGGAGCCCTTTTTAAATATTGCAGTTACTTTAGCTATCCTCCAGTCTTCAGGTACAATGGATGATTTTAATGATAGGTTTCAAATTTTTACTAATAGGTCTGAAATTTCATTTTTTAGTTCCTTCAGTCCAGGTGATTTACTACTCTTCAGTTTGCAATCAGGCCTACCTCATCTTCTAGGATCACCATGATTTGGTTCAGTCCATCTGAATCATTACCCGTGAAAACCTTCTCCATTATGGGTACCTCCCCAACATCCTCTTCAGTAAACCCCGAAGCAAAGAAATCTAATCTTTCCGCGATGGCCTTATTGTCTCTAAGTGCCCCTTTAACCCCTTGATCGGTCCAACTGACTCCCTCACAGGCTTTCTGCTTCGGATATATTTAAAGTTTTTTATTGTGAGTTTTTGCCTCTACAGCCAACTTCTTTTCAAATTCTTTTAGCCTGTCCTATCAATGTCTTACAATTAACTTGGCAACGCTTATGCATTATCCTATTTTCTTCTGTTGGATCCTTCTTCCAGTTTTTGAATGAAGATCTTTTGGCTAAAATAGCTTCTTTCACCTCCCCTTTTAACCATGCCGGTAATCGTTTTGCCTTCTTTCCACCTTTCTTAATGTGTGGAATATATCTGGACTGTGCTTCTAGGATGGTATTTTTAACAATGACCACGCCTCTTGGACATTTTTTACCTTTGTAGCTGCTCCTTTCAGTTTTTTTTCTGACAATTTTTCTCATTTTATCAAAGTTTCCCTTTTGAAAGTTTAGCATGAGAGCCATGGATTTGCTTACTGTTCCCCTTCCAATCAATTAAAATTTGATCATATTATGATCACTATTGTAAAGCGGCCCCACCACAGTTACCTCTCTCACCAAATCCAGTGCTCCACTGAGAATTAGATCTAAAATTTCTCTGTCTTGTCAGTTCCTGAACCAATTGCTCCATAAAAATGTCATTTATTCCATCCAGGAACTTTATATCTCTAGCATGTACCGATGATACATTTACCCAGTCAGTATTGGGGTAATTGAATTCTCACAGGGCAAGCAGGCTGGTAGTCCTCACATATGGGTGACATCACAGGATGGAGCCCAATCACAGAACACTTCTGTCAAAATTTCCACAACTTTGACTGGCCCTTACTGGGCATGCCCAGCATGGCACTAATCCTGCAGCCAGCAGGGGTCCCTCTTCATTCTTATTTTTTCTGCATAGCAGTAGCCACGCGGTTAAGGAGCTCTGCAGAGATTCCTGACAGGAATTTTCCTCACAGAATTACTAAAATTTAATTTACCCCACAGGGGTCCCTCCTTCAACTTTTTCCAGCCGCGGTACTCCGGTAAGTTTTTTACCCGTTTGCTGTCGATTACCATCAAGTTTGGCCCTCGCGGCCTACTGGCCGTCGACCATACCGCGCCTCAAATTTTTCATGGCCATGGTGTTGGGGGTTCCGCTGATGCCCAGACTGTAATTGCACCATGTCCTCACAGACCCCCATAAAGTCTGTGTAATGTGTCTCGGATGTGAGCATGATGTCCTAACCTGCACCAAATGTGCCCTTATGACACCTAAAGGTTGCAAGGCTAGAATGGAGAAGATGGAACTTCTCTTCCGTGTTCAAACCCCGACGCAGTCTATTGCATCGACATCGTCAGAACCGGCACCGTCAACTTCGCGCCAGCATCGACGTCTGGCCGGCATCGACGACTTCTCGGCCTTTGACACCCTCTACTCTCCCTCAGGACAGAGGGGCTCATAGAGAGAAAAATCTCCACCGGCATCGAAAGTCTCAGACCATCGAGGGAGCGAAATCATCGACCTCGCCATCGTCTGAGCCGCCGTCGAAGAAGCCCCATCCAGAAAACGCACCAACCTTTTCGGCGACCGGGTCACCGAGGCAACCCTCACCTGACAGGGTATCGGGAGCCGCAACTCCGCCTTTAACGGTGGTCCCTCCGGCTATGCCTCTGCCTCCTCCTTCTGTTCCAGAGCTGGGGATGCTTGCTCCAGGTCTCCAAGAAGAATTGCGTTGGCACCGCTGCTCTCGAGGATAGAA
This sequence comes from Rhinatrema bivittatum, assembly GCF_901001135.1. Lineage (NCBI taxonomy): Eukaryota > Metazoa > Chordata > Amphibia > Gymnophiona > Rhinatrematidae > Rhinatrema > Rhinatrema bivittatum. The sequence continues at coordinate 29,337,462 of NC_042619.1, read as the reverse complement.
GCGCTTATGGCCGCTTTTCCACCGATGGTCCCCGGGTCACTGATGGCTCCGGTCCCCTCCCTCTTGCTTTGTCATCGGGAGGAGAAACACCGTTCCGCATTCCTCCATCGGGAGCTCTGCCGATGCCTCAGCCGTCAATGCCGATAGGTCCGATGCCACCGATCCACCCATCGGTGCCTTCAATGCCCTCATTGGTGCCTCCCGTTATTCCTTCGGAGCCTCGACCAGCTCCTTCGGGAATCCCACCACCCCGTCCTCCTCTAGTTCCTAGAGGGGAGCAGGTGCTGATCCTTACGACACCTGAACTGATGATTCTTCACCAGACACTGATGATTTGCCTTCACCACCTTCACCTACTGAAAGCAGAAAGTGTTATCCTCCAGAGGACCTTTCGTTTATAAATTTTGTGAAGGAGATGTCTGAATTGGTGCCCTTCCAATTAGACTGAACAAGGTTACAGGCATCAAATGATGGAGTTACAATTCCTGGATGCTCTCAAGGAAATAACCTCCATCCCTATCCATCAGGTTCTTTTGGATCTCCTCAAAATGAACTTGGAACATCCTGGCTCTATGGCTCCAGTCCACAGGAAAGCTGACACCACCTATCTCGTTCAGTGAGCTCCAGGATTTCGCAAGCCTCAATTGGATCACCAATCTGTGGTGGTCAAATCTGCCCAGAAAAGAGCAAGGAGATCAAAACCTCACACTTCCTTTCCCCCAGGCAAGGAACAGAAATTTCTAGATGCCATTGGTCACCGTGTCTTTCAGGGATCAGTGCTCATCTCCAGAATTGCCTCTTATCAGCTCTATATGACCCAATATAATAGGGTCTTGTTTAAGCAGATACAAGACTTAAGACTCCCTGCCTCAGCAATTTCAAGAGCAACTCCAAACCCTAGTAAACAAGGGTTTTGAGGCAGGCAAGCATGAGATCAGATCATCTTATGATATCTTTGACACTGCTACTAGGGTATCTGCAGCTGCTATCTCGGCAAGACGATGGGCCTGGCTCAAGTCTTCCGACCTTCACCCTGAAGTACAAGACAGATTATCCGACCTGCCCTGTGTAGGAGATAATCTGTTTGGCGAGCAGATTCAATGGACATTGACGGAACTCAAGGACCATCATGAGACCCTACGACAGCTCTCTCTGATGCCTTCTGAGTACTCTTCAAAACAGCCCTTCCGAAAGGACTAAGTCATTCTTCCGCCCGAAGAAGTCCTACCTGCCACCAACTAGAACCCATTCTACGAGACCGTTTGAAAAAGCTGTCTCGTCAGACACGAAAACAAAAACCACAGGCATCTCCTCAGCCAGGCCCTGCTTCCGGTTTTTGACTTCTGCATAGAGAGCAGCAGCCAGCTTCCATTGCCCCACATTCCAGTGGGAGGTCGATTTGTGCCATTTCAACAGGTGGCACTCAATCACCTCAGACCAGTGGGTCCTAGCGATAATAACTCAAGGTTATCATCTGAACTTTCTCTCCATTCCACCAGACTCTCCACCTCTACCTTCGTGGAGAAGATCCGATCACTCCATCCTTCTGGAACAGGAGGTTTCCCTCCTTCTCTAGTCCAAGGCAATAGAACCAGTGCCCTATTCCCAGCAAGGCCTATGGTTCTATTCCCGGTACTTTCTAATCCCCAAAAAATCGGGAGGCGTTCGTCCAATTCTGGATCTATGTGCCCTCAAAAAGTACCTCCAACGAGAGAAGTTCAAAATGGTAACCTTGGGCTCTCTTCTCCCTCTTCTACAAAGAGGAGACTGGCTCTGCTCTCTAGACCTCCAGGACGCATATACTCATATCACAATAATCCCATCTCATCGCAAATACCTGAGGTTTTTAGTAGGCCCCAAGCACTATCAGTACCGAGTGCTTCCATTCGGCCTCGCGTCTGCACCACGAGTCTTCACAAAATGCCTCGTCGTAGTTGCAGCCTTCCTCAGGACTCAAGGTGTTCACTTCTACCCTATCTAGACAATTGGTTAATCAGGGCTCCCACTCAGCAAGCTGCTCTGTCGTCCCTACATCTTATTTTACACACTCTCTAATTTCACTCTGATTTCTCGTCAACTACGACAAATCCTACTTAGTCCCATCTCAAACCTTATAGTTCATTGGGGCAGACTTGGACACCTTGCAGGCAAAGGCTTTTCTGCCTCGACAGCGAGCTCTCACTCTCGTGTCTCTTGCACCCCAGCTGCAGTCTCAGCACTCCACGACTGCACACCACTTTCTCATCCTCCTGGGACACATGGCATCCTCAGTTCAGGTCACGCCAATGCCCCGCTTGGCCATGAGTCATGCAGTGGACTCTTAAGGTCATAATGGACTCAATCCACTCAGTCCCTGTCGACCATTGTCCACATAACCGACTCACTCCGTCAGTCTCTTGCCTGGTGGAGAAATCAGGTCCCTCTCCTCCAGGACTTGCCCTTCCAGGCTCCAGACCCTCAAATAACTCTCACCACCGATGCTTCCAACCTTGGCTGGGGAGCCCACGTGGCCGATCTGCAGACACAAGGATCTTGGTCTCCAGAGGAAGCCAAACACCAAATAAATTTCCTGGCGCTGCGAGCAATCAGATATGCTCTCAGGGTATTTCAGGATCGCCTCTCCAATCAAGTCATCCTGATCCAGACGGACAACCAGGTGGCCATGTGTTACATCAACAAACAGGGAGGGGACAGGCTCCTACCTTCTGTGTCAGGAAGCTGCGCAGATATGGGCCGAGGCCCTCTCCCACTCGATGTACTTCAGGGCCACCTACTTGCCGGGAGTGGACAATGTGTTGGCAGACAAGCTGAGTCGCATCTTTCAACCGCACGAGTGGTCTCTCAACCCCTCAGTAGCGAACTCGATCTTCCAACAATGGGGTCATATCAACGATCTTCTAACCAGCCTCAACCTGGTTCTAAACACCAACAAACGGAAATCCTTATAAGAGCACCGGATCAATCTGACCTGCCAACCACCAGCAATTCGCCAGACACCTCAGGATACACCACCGCACCTCAAGTCAGAGATCTGGGTGTACTACTAGACAACAGACTCAGCCTCAATAAATTCATAAACAACACTACAAAAGAATGCTTCTTTAAACTACAAGTGTTAAAGAAACTAAAGCCCCTTCTACTCTATAGGGATTTCCGCACAGTACTCAAAGCCATCATTCTACCAAAATTAGATTACTGCAATTCACTCCTCCTGGGCCTTCCCGCGAGCACCACCAAACCACTCCAGATGGTATTGAATGCCACAGCAAGAATCCTCACCAACGCCAAAAAAAAGGACCATATCACCCCGATCCTCCAGCATCTCCATTGGATTCCCATCAAATACAGGATTCAGTTCAAAACCTGCATGATGATTCATAAGGCCCTACATAACATCTCTCCACTCAACTTAACTTTCCAGCTTCAACTACACACTTCTAAAAAGCCAACTAGAAGGGCTTACCAGAACAGAATGATCACCCAACCTGCAAAATCATCCCTGAGGAAACGCGCACTATCCACAGGGGGCCCGTCTCTCTGGAACTCCCTACCACCGGACCTCCGCCTTGAGCCGTGCCATACTACTTTTAAAGTGAAACTCAAGACTTGGCTCTTCCTTCAAGCGTTCCCAGAGAGCTAATGGCAAGAAGAACCCTCCTTATCTTACAGCAATAATTTAATGTTTATTTTGCTTCAGTTATGTGTTCTAAGTTGATCTTAGTTTGTTTCATAATAGATTGTACTTTATAATAGATTAACTGTTCGATATATGCGAAATGTTCCATGTAAACCGCCTTCCCGGCGATAGTTATCTCTGTTAACTGTGAACCGGAGTGATATGTATTTTATACAGGAACTTCCGGTATATAAAAACAAAAAATAAATAAATAAATAGACCTCTTTGCGCACCTCAAAAATGCAAAGTAGACAACTTCTGCTCTCACTCGCAGCCAACACTATCAACCAAGAGACGCGTTCTCCCTATCATGGGCAACCGGTCTCCTATATGCATTCTCTCCACTTCTCTCTCGAAGACTCTCGTGAAGTTACGTCAGGACAAGGGAACCATGATCCTGATAGCACCCCACTGGCCGCGCCAAGTGTGGTTTCCAATACTTCAGGATCTCTCCATTCGCAGGCTCATTCCCTTGGGAAAGGACCCACTTCTAATCACTCAAATCACAAAATATCCTGAAAAAAAACAGGATTGTAATTGTTGGGGGCATAAAGGTTACACAAAACAAGTGTCATGATTAAATTCAGTAATTAGAATAATGTACTGTCCCTGTGGGTCTTAATCTCCTTTTGGACGGTGAGAGGTAACTGCTTATTGACCAGTATTGCTACCCCAGCGGACTAGGTAGATGCTAATGCAAAATGGACCACTCCCACCAAATTCTGGCATAGTTTCCTATGTATTTCTTGTAGAAATACAAGGTCTGCCAACTTTCTCTTTAAAACTGAGAATTTTAGACTTCTTGATCGGGAAATTAATACCACACATTCAGGAGAATAAACGAGTCCCTTGGTTAGTCATTCGTGGTTATCCAGAGGATCATGATATTGAAATATATCAGCATCATCTCAATGGGGACCCTCCCAGCTGAGGCCCCCATCCCATCACGAGTTTCCCAAAAAAGATCTGACCGGGCATGTAAAACCTGATATAATCTATCGGCACAGCGCTCAATCCAAAAAACCTGTAAATTTCCCATGATTCCCCACTATCCTGCGTTCCCCAAAACTTAATCAGAATCTTATCCCAACTAATGGTGGAGATCACTTCCATGCATTCAGATCCCCCATCCAACCCCAACTTCACCCTTTGCAAGACATATAACAAAAAGACGCAACCAGGACCATCAGGCGCCCAAGTGTAGAAAAATAATAGACAATACAGAAAACGCAGATTAGCGTTGGGCATCAGAATATATCACTCAGGGTTCACTTTAAGGATTCTGAGCTGTTAAACAAAAATGTCCTCAGTTAGCTCAGGCAAGAGAGTGGGAAAAAAACAGACCTGTACAAGGGGTGAACAGGCAAATGTAGTGTGAACCACACTATGGGTCCATTAATAAGGAACCCTTATCAAAGTACAAGGGCATCTTATAAATTGAGACACCTGACTGAGCCAAATCAACCGTCGGCATCCAATCGAGCTACTACACCATGGTTTGAGTTGCTGCATAAGCTCATGGGGTCTTCATGCGAGGTGCTACCGAAGTGTCAGGATGTGATGTGCCGTGTTCACTTAAGAATTAGTGGGCTGCTTCAGCCGTTGAGAACCAGCACGTGCCATCGGGGGTTACCATATGTAGCTGAGCCAGATAAACGAGCGTAGCTCTCAAACAGATGGTGTATATTTTGGCACAAAACGGGGCTAGGGCTCGGCACTGCAAGGCGAGGTTCGTGGAAAAGTCTTGGAAGACCAGGATCTTTTGATTTTCGTAAGTTAAAGGTTTACCAGAGCACATCACTTGCATAATTATGTTTTTGTGAGCAAAGTTGAAGATTTTTGTGATCACCATTCGGACGAGCCATGTTCACCTTTTTAGGCCCCAGCAGATGCACGCACTCCACCTGCAGTGGGCCTTGTGCCTGAGAGAGGCCCAATTTCCGGGAGAGCCGCAATTCCAGAAACGATGGTAAGTCTTTCTCTGCCAATATCTCAGGTAGCCCAATAAAACGCAAATTAGATCGGCACGAGTGGTTCTCAAGGTCCTCTAGGCATTCGGCATGCTTAGCCAGAGAGGATTTCAATAGAGAAATTTCGGACTGAGATGCATGGAGGCCATCTTGGATGTCAGACACTCATTGTTCAAGGGCTGAAAAACTGGTTTCAAAGCCTGCAATTGAAGCGGAAAGTTCAGCCAATTTAGTAGAAATGGTCATAAGTTCGGGTCCTAAGGCTTCTTTCACTACCGTTTTTATGTCAGCCAAAGCCACTGTGGTTGCTCGAGAGGCCGGGATTTATCTTTATCCTTATCCTTCTTTGCCAACTTGGACATCGTCATGCAAGCCAACTAAGTCCTGATGAAAAAGGATGACCTAGCAAAGGTTTGTATATCAGTTGGCAGAAATTGACAAGCATGAAAGGGGTTGGATGAAGAAGCAGGGAGCCGAGAAGGGAAATCACAGCTGTTCCCCTCACTGCATCACGTGATCTCTCCTGATTTATATTTAACCGGTAGCCCAATGTAGAGGGAGTTGCAGTAATCATGATTGGAGAATAACAGGGGATTGTAGCACATTATGAAAATCATCAGGGTAAAGGATGGATTTCAGATGATGCAATAGTCTCAATTTAACAAATGAGGATTGAGAGGTTTTTTTCCCTTATGGACAAGTTCTGCAGGGCTGTCGGGGGGAAGAGTTGTGATTCTGTTTGTGGTGTGAACTAGGCCAGGACTAAGAGAAGAGAGTTGAATAATTTCATCTTTCAATCACAGTAAAAATAGATTACTCCAACGAAAAAGTGAACTTTTTAATTATCACAGTCTCAGTTAACAATGACCATCTACAAATTTCCATATACAGAAATCCAATTGTGATTCACTTGCTTTGACTGTGTCGTTTGTTTTGACCTGAATGGAAGTGTAGTTCCTGAAAGTGAATTAAACTTATTCCAATATAAATATATAGTCTTATTTTTGTTTGTTTGACCTTTGTTTTTGGGTTCTTAATTGTGATTGTTGCCCAAGTTTGCTAAATGTTTTCACATCTGTCTGAGGGTAATATGCAGACAGTATGCATTTCCTCCACTGTGTGAATAATTGTAATGCTTTGGATGACTCTGGCACTGATCTTACCAGAAGCAGCACAATGCAAAAAGATTAGTCATGCAGACTTGGTTTAGTTTTTTATAAATATATTGGTCTGTTTATTTTAAAGTTCACATGTGATTTTAAAACTGTTAACCACATACCTCCTTAACTTATTCTGTGTTTCTTTTTCCTTCTGCTAAATTGTAGCATAGCATTAATAAATACTCTGTACATACTAGGTGCTTCCTTGTAACTTGAGATGTGCAGTTGGAGGCAGATATATCGTCTTTGGCAGCAAATCTAAATTCTTTGTATGCCTGGTTGAATGTAGGTCTTCAGGAGAACCCGATGGCCAGCACTGATAGCTCTGCATTTAACACATTTTATTTTTCTATCTGTACAACAACTAGACTAGTGGAGTTTTTTTACATTGATAGAAAAATCAATAGCTTTGGTAACCACCTTGAATTTTTCAACTAGAAAACGTGATTGCGTATGTTTGTCCTATTTGATGCTTAATTGCCTTGTATACTTACATTATGAAGCTTTTTTTTTTTTTAATTCGACTTCTTTAAGAACCATGCTAAAGAGTGTAGTATCAGATTTGGTCCAATAATTTTTTTAGCTCTTAAACATATCTAAAAAATTCTTATGCAGTGATATAATCAGTCTTTCGAGGAATGATAACTTCAGACTTTGTGAAGGCCAGCCATGATCCTGAAATTCACGAGAACAGTGTTTCCCAACCTTTTCATGCTCAAGGTGTGGAGGCCAGTCTGGCACGCCGGCCTCCATGGAGCAGGCAGTGTGAATACGGAGAGAACTTCTAGCCAAAAGAAGAGCTAGGAAAGCGCTGGAAGCCTAATTAGTCTCCTCCACATTTTAAAACCAAGTAGATGGGGGATAGAGCCAGCTCCGGCTATATACACATGCAAGAGAAGGAAGAAGCCTGTGTGCTGTGGGCAGACAATTCAGTGCACTAACGTTAATGCAGGTTATTACCGTATTTTTCACTCCATAAGACGCACCTGATCATAAGACGCACCTAGGATTCAGAGGGGGAAAATTAAAAAAAAATTTGTGCTAAATCGGCTCTGTGACATAGTAAGGGCAAAGGGCCGTCGGCGCCATTTTGATTACTGGCAGCCGACAGCCCAAGTCCAGGAGATCGCTCCCGGACCACTCCTGGACCCCCGCTGCCCCACCAGGGACTTTTGGCAGGTCTTGGGGGGGAGGTCAGGAGGGTAGGGGGTTGTAGTTAATTTGGCAGATCTTGTGGGGGGGGGGGGTCAGGAGGGTGTGGGGGGGGGGGTTTAGATTTGTAGTGGGTTGTTTTTTTTTTGTTTGGTTTTTTTTATATTCGTTCCATAAGATGCACAGACATTTCCCCCCCACTTTTGGGGGGGAAAAAGTGCGTCTTATGGAGCGAAAAATACGGTACTTTTATTGTAACATGCATTTTTGTGTGGTCAGTAATGTGGTTACGGCAGTTAGTGTAACTGGATTTCAAAAAGGTTTGGATAAGTTTCTAGAGGAAAAATCCATAAACTGCTGTTGATCAATAAACAATAGTAGCTTGAGATCTATTTAATGTTTGGGTACTTGCCAGGTTCTTATGGTCTGGATTGGCCACTGTTGGAAACAGGATGTTGGGCTTACTGGATCCTTGGTCTAACCCAGTATGGCATATCTTATGTTCTTATGAGGTAAGTTTTGAAGTTGAAGTAATGTGACCAAAATGGCCTTGCATGTGAGATTGGTACTGGGCACTGTATCTTGGGTACAGTCTCACATGCAAGGCCATTTGGGTAAGGTATATGAAATGAAAGGCTAAACTCTCTGGAACAGATAATTATGGCCATAAGGGATGCAAAGCACCAAAGTGCATACTGTTCAGCTATAGATGCCCTGGAGAGCTTCCCCTATGATTTCACTTGGCATGCCTTGCACAAATGGTCTTGCATGGGAGATTGGCACTGAGCATCCTAACTTGGGCTCAATCTCGCATGCAAGGTCATTTTGGTCATTTCAAGCATTAGGAATGCAGATAGGCCCATTTTCATTATTTTGGTAATTGAGGTGAGTTGCTTGCATACGTAACTCTTATTTATTTATTTATTTATTATTTTTGTTATACCGAGTTTCATGATAGGGATCACATCAACCCGGTTTACAAATAACAATGTGTGCAAAGTATAGCGTAACGTAATAAATATTTCCAATACAAATTTGAACTTTAAATACAGAGAATCAAATAAAAGGTGTGAGAGAGTTACAATATAACAGGGAAAATTAACTTGGAACTGGAAGAGGGGAGAGGTTAAACAATGTAATATTTACATTTAACACAATTAAAGTGATAGTGCAGCAGAGTAAGTAAATAAGCCTATTTGCATGAATGTGACGGTACATAAATATGAGCGGTAATATAAACAAGAGAATCAATATGACACAGTAGAGTATGGTGATGATATGATAAAACTCAAAACGTAATAGTGATAAGATTATGATAGGTGGATTCTTATTTGGATCCAGAGGTTACATGGCAGTTTGTGTTGATGAGTGTATTTTATTCAAGGCTTGGAAATGCTTTTTTGAAAAGCCAAGTTTTTAGTCTTTTCCTAAATGTTAGAGCGCATGGCTCTTGTCTTAGATCAGGTGGTATAGAGTTCCACAGAACTGGACCTGCTGTAGATTGTAGATTCTCTTGTAGATTGTAGTCGAGTTTTGACCAGCATTTTTCTTTCCTTGCCCTCCTTGGTTGCCCCCTTATTTAATGGCTTGGTTACAGTAGAATCCATAATACGATTATTAGAAGGAAAATGTCAGGGCAGGAGCAAATGCTGTTAGGGAAAACGGACTACTACTGCTATTGCTCCTCCTATTTCCTATTTATCTAGCAGTACCAGATTTATATGATATTGTAGAGTAATACATCAGAGTCCCTACTCATAAAAAATGCCATACTGGGTCAGACCAAGGGTCCATCAAGCCTAGTATCCTGTTTCCAACAGTGGCCAAACCTGGCAAGTACCCAAACACCAAGACGATCCTATGCTACTGATGCAGTTAATAGCAGTGGCTATTTTCTAAGTCAACTTAATAGCAGGTAATGGACTTCTCCTCCAAGAACTTATCCAAACCTTTTTTTAAACCCAGCTACACTAACTGCACTAACCACATCCCCTGGCAACAAATTCCAGAGTGTAATTGTGTTGAGTGAAAAAGAACTTTCTCTGATTTAGTTTTAAATGTGCTACATGCTAACTTCATGGAGTGCCCCCTAGTCCTTCTATTATCCGAAAGAGTAAATAACCGATTCACATTTACCCATTCTAGACCTCTCATGATTTTAAACACCTCTAACATATCCCCCCTCAGCCGTCTCTTCTCCAAGCTAAACATCGTAACCTCTTTAGTCTTCCCTCCTAGGGGAGCTGGAGTCAGTGGCTAAGATTTCATAACAGCCGACCTCCAAAGTTTCATTTGAGACCCGCAGGTAACGGGTAAGCACATCAAATCAGTACTATGCCAGTGCTCTAAGAATTAACCAACAAACGCTTCTTTATGTCCACACTTCTACTTTGCTAGGTAAGCAATTTAGCCTAGAATAGATGCCTTGTGCATTTTTTTACTTCCATGCACACAATTCCAGATGATATGAGTATGGTGTTTATTCTAAAGAAAGTACTGCGGCAGTATGTAACTTGAGACTTTATTAGGGAAAGACACAGGGATAGGGACCGGAACAAAGCATGAGGAAACAATTTGTAATGGGGTATGCAAGCAATAAGCGATGTACATTGATAGAGATTAAAAATGAAAATCTGGGCAGTTGAGTATATACATTTGCCAGCTTGTTTCTGTTGGAAACAGGATGCTGGGCTTGATGGACCCTTGGTCTGACCCAGCATGGCAATTTCTTATGTTCTTTAAATGCCCATTTTTCAGTACTCCATGGGAGAAAATCTGTGCTGACATGTTGAATGGAACTCTGAGCTCTCTTATGCAGCTGACCTGTCAAGCAGAAATACAGTAACTTACCTATGCAACTAGGAACTGAAAAGGCGCACCTGGCTTTTGATTTATAATTATACAACAGCACAGAGCCATCAGCCAGCCCTGTGCCTCACATGAGAGCCCGATGATCAATGCAAAAGCCGGTGTGGAGGAAGGGAGTGACCCAATCTGGCAGGAGAGAATGTCACCGGTGTGATTTACAATAAGTGCATGCTTCCATGAGAAAAGCCGTTCTTACAAGCCAATCCAGTAAAGCGCGGCCGCGGTTACCCGGTTTTTAACCCGCTTTGTACGCACATTTTGGACGCGTATGTCTAACCCGCGATTCAGTATCCGGTTTTGCGCATCCTTACCGCTTACTGAAATCGCGTATCCCTTTCCGCCCGCTGCATGTATATGATATGTTAATGATCGGATTAGCTGTTCCTGCCGATACAGTAACGTGCGCCCAGATTATCGCCTTTTTAACCAGCTATTTTGCCACGTCTTTAACCTGCAAATTTACTGCCTACCCTGACCCTGGCGTTAATGTGGTGAACTTAGCCGCCCAGTCCCAAACCAACCCAATCCACATTAAAAAATGCTTCTCGCACAAGGGGGGGGGGGGGGAGAGAAAGTAACCCAACCTGGCACCACCACGCTTACTCTCAGAGTACTTCGGTTCCGTAGGGAAGAACGGACACAGTTTCCGGGGGCTCCTCTGGCCTTCTTGTGAGTCTGGGCTCCTTGTCACCGCTGACTTGCAGTGAGCACGACTCCTGTATCAGGCCCTATCCCTACACACCCTACGCCGTGACCTCGGACGTCCAGCTGGGCGCTCAGGTCGCGGCGTGCGTTCATGCACCTTCCTGCTGCCTTGAGTGCCCAACTTGGACGTCCAGGCGGGCGCTCAAGGCAGCGAGAAGGTTCCTGAACGCACGCCGTGCCCTGACCGGCTACGACAGCGGCAGCAAGCCCAGCAGCAACCAGTACAGCAGCATCGGCATGGGCTTCGATCAGCGGCACGTCTGCCCTCGCTCCAGCTACTCGGACTCGCGCTACGGGGCCCCGGGCGACCGAGGCTGACGGCACCGGCCTGCCGCAGGCCAGTCCACGCTCCAGCCTGTGCGGTCAGTCCCTGGAACTGGAGAAGGAGCTGGTGCTGCACATGAAGAAAGAGTATTTTGGTGAGTAACTAGTGTGTGATACTTGCTTCAATGCCGACAGACGTTCATGGGCCTTCCCCCTGCCTTGAGCGCCCAGGCTGGACGTCCAAGCTGCGACCTCGGACTTCCGGCTTGGACGTCCAGCCGGGCGCTCAATGCAGCAAGGTCTGTAGGAGAACCATCCACTTCCTGGTGGAATGACATTTGAAATGACAGGTACCAGCGCACCCAGGATACTGTAAAGGCGCCGTATACCGCTCTATACAGTAAAATGGATTGCGCATGCCTACCGCTTCATGGACGCGCTTTGGACGCCACTTGCATTTGCGTCTCATTTGAATACTGTATCGGGCGGTGTGTGAACCAAATTGTGCGCGCGGCAAACGAGGGTGCGCCCGGCACTGCCGCACTCTTTCTTTCGCGTCCTTACTGTATCGGCCTGTGAGTGAGCAGCTTTCCTTAGTTGGGACTCTGTTCCTGGGAGATAGGGACAGCAAGGGGATGGGCTGATGGATGAGAAGGAAATCGGTGAGGAAAGGCTAGGGGATGCCTCTTTCTGTGGGACCTCTAAAACATGCTCTAAGTTGCCCTGCAGTTCTATGTTATAGTTCCCATTATTATGCAGATGACTTTGGGCTGCCTTTTTATTTTATTTTTTTTTTTGATCTGGTAACTTCCTCTTCCGTTTTGGCTTCCTGCCCAATTGGAAACAAGGCAGGGATTTGGTGCCATAAGCCTTTGTTTGCCTTGGGATTTTATATAACCTCCTAATTTACGGAGGTTCAGTCCTTGGCAAGAAGCCATGCTCTTGGGCATCTTCTGGAATCCTGCAATCATGGATTCTAAACCTGGCCACCAGGTGTCACTGTTTGCGCAACGACACTCCCTCTCCCCCAGGGGCTGTGAGTTCAGACTCTGCAACATCCGCAGCTGACTCTGTGTAGAAGACCCGACCTGGGAATCAAACTCATCTCTCTTCATATGGAAATGTACAGCATTGCCTCTGAGCTAGTGAGCTGACCCAACTTTGGAATTGACTTCTCGCAGGATGAAATATGCTGTCCATAACACTCGCTTCTGCCAGTGCCAACATAGGAATTGTATAAATACTCCCCCCTCCCTCTAGTTCACTAGCCCCATCTTTTGTCCCCAATCCAGTCTTCCTATTCCCATCCAGTATTGCAAATGGCTGCTAATTCACTAGAGCAGGGATCCCCAAACTCACTTCTCAAGAGCTACAACCCAGTCAGATTGTTAGGATATCCACAGTGAACATTCATTTGAGAGTTGCATGCACTGTCTCCATTATATGCCAAGAAATCTAATGCAACTTCACTGTGGATATCCTGGAAATCTAATTGGTTTGTGGCCCCAAAGACTGAGGTTTGGGACCTGTGTACTAGAGTAATGGCTGTTCAGAGCCAGGAAGAGAGGGTGTAGAGGAGGGACCTTAAAATAACTGAGCCCAGGCTTTCAATGTCCTTTGCTTATACCACTGCTTTATCATCACTCTTACAAGTTTTTTGTCACTTTTCTTTGAATTCCATCCATCTCATCCATATTTTTATGGCATTTAGTTGGCTAAACCTCTACATCATATTTTCATCACTGACATTTATAATGTGCCTTTAAACCAGGGCTTCAGACATCCTTGCCAAGATAGTGGTAAATATTCAGTGTGCAAATAGTAGATTGTGAAATGAGGATAGATGAGAGAGATGAAAGGAAAATTTTAAGGCATCAGTAGTTTGGGAACGCCTCTGTAAATAAGGTTTTAATCCTGGTTGTGCTATAGAAATTAGAAGTTGGTGGCCTACATTAGAAATGTGAGAGCAGATGAGGCCTTGCATATTATTATTTAGTGGTACAAGAAATACAAAATAAAACCCCAGGAAGAAAATAAACGGAGATAGAAAATGCACACACACTACAAAAATAAAATATCCAAATTAGTCCCATCTTATTGTGAATTATAAAATGCATGAAAACAATATTCAGGTGGCAAAGAGACTCAAGTCCTTTGAGGGATCACACAGCTATCCCAGAGGAATTAACCAGGTGAATTGTCTTGCCAGCTAAGAGTGGCTTTTTTGAAAATGGGGAACTCTGAGAATAAACCTCCTTGTAGCACCAAATAATCACAAAGTACCTCTATGTTGCTTCAAGGTACTAGCACTCAGTTATCTGACCTGGAATCAAGGTCTGATGTATAATTTTCCTTCCAGTTTCACTAGATTCAGAGGCTATCACAATTAATTGTGGTGTCCCCTAGGGATCAATTTTTATCCCCATTACTATTGCATTTATATCTGACTCGGTTGAAGTGATTTAGCACGTGTGGCTTAGAATGTCACTTGTGCAAATTTTGGCACATTTTGGTAGTGATCAAATAGCAGAAGTGGAAAAAGAAAATTGGTTTGAAAAAGATAATAGGGTGGATAGAGTAAAAATACTTTTTAGAGATGCTCTCTAATAAGTAGAAGAAATAGACTTTTATTAGAACCAGAATTTATGGGATTGACAGTATCCCCCAAAGAGGTTGTTACGAGTTTAGGGATAAAAATAGATAACAGATTATCATTAAAGCCTCAGATTTCTTCTGCGGGCTGAGAGCTTCTTTCTGCAAACTTCAGTTATTAGGAAGCTTTGTTTTTTTTTTCTCTGTAAAGGATTTAGTGACTATTGTGCATGCCTGTCTTAGGAGTGGATTGAATTACTGCAATTCATTATATAAGGGTTTATTGGGGATTAGCACAAGTTTGCAGCTGTTCTAAAACACAGCTCTGTTGATGGAAGTATGCAAATATAATCACATCACCACAATTTTAGGTGAATTGCACTGGCTGACAATGGAAACTAGAATCCAGGTTAAGACTATGGTATTGCTTTTTAAATGTATTTACTGGATTCTCCTAGCTACCTTGCCAAGTTAGTTTCAAAATTCACTCTGATTAAATCAAAATCATCTTAAAATCTTTTGGATATTCCATCTTCATCTGTCAAACTAGCAACAACTAGAACTAAGGCAGTTTTTTTTTTTTGTTATGCTCCATTTATGTGGAACAAATTGTCTATTGAGATTAAGAAAGAACAGAATTATTTAAAATTTTCCAGACTGCTCAAGATGTGACTATTTACTCAGGCCTTAGAATAAACATTCCAGGTTGCTAGAATTACAATATGTGATGAGGAAGCGTTGTATTAATGGGATTCTAATGTAATATCATGAATGCAATTTATATTCAGAATGTTTTTTAATAAGTTTACTTTTTTGTATATTTGTTTTTGTAGTTTGTGTAGTTTGCTAATATTTATGAATTTTATTTTTTTAATTCTTAATTCAATTTCCATTAATTGTCAAGAAAAACATCTTGAGTTAGAAAAGGAAAAGAACAAAAGATTACAATAAGAATAAACAATGAAGGAAATATCAGCTTAGTTCTTCTATCCCAGAAGCCCACAATAAAGGATCCAGTAGCTACTTAAGTAAGGAAATCAGAGAGAAAAAAAGAAAAACAAAATATAAAGCAGTGATATACAGCAGGTATGCACATATTTAGGGCACTCAACCTTCTGGAGAAGGATCAGATTGAACCAAGTTATTACCTTCCGCATGCACAAGAGGTTTATCACAAAGAAAGAACGTTATCTGAGATGGATTGAAGAAGACATAAGAAAGTCTTTTGTATTTAACACAGAATTTGCAAGGGAATTTTAAAACAAAAACCCCTATCTGTAAGGCCCTAGATCTCAATAATAAAAATTGTCGTCTTTTCTGTGTTAACCGTGATACATCTGGATATACTCTTACATTCAAATGAAGAAAAACTTCAGAACTGTTTGAAATACAATCTCAAAACCCATTCACGGTCAAAATCAAATGCAAACCACCGTTGTGGCTGCTTGTTCCAATACACTGAAGTCTCCAGCAACTGAGATACATCCATAGTAGGAGTTAGGAGATCCATCCCCTGAGGATTTCCTTGATTCTCATTTTTCTTAAATGAAGGTAGATAATGATTTTGATACAGGAGGTACTGCCTTCTCAGGAACCTTCAAAACTTCCACAAGGTATTTCTTAAACACATCTTTTGCTGATATATGGGGAAGTTTAGGAAGATTTATTAAGCGCAAGTTCTTCCCATGCAGCACATTTTCCAAATTCTCAAGCTTATTTCGCAATGATTGATTTTCCTTAACAATTCTTGAGTTGGCTTAAGATTAGACATTTCTTGTTTCACTTCCTCCAGTTCTTTAGAGAAGGATTCTTTAGATTTTTCCAGCAATAAAACCTTGGATTCAACATTATTAACTTTTTCAACTACTGGATTGAATTGCAAAGACCCCAAGTTCACGATTGCATCCCAGATAGTGTCCAAAGTAATTTACTTACAGGTCTATCCAGTGCCGGGCACTAACGCAGCTCACCTACCGCTCGATCCTGAATTATAATTTCATGCAAATGTAAACCACGTCTAAGAAGGGTCCGTGAAGCGTTAGGCCCGCGCAACCCATTTTACTGGATAGAGCGCCTACAGTATCCTGGGTGCGCGGGCCTAACGCTTCACACCACGCTGGTATCTGTCATTTCAAATGTCATTTGAAATGACAGATACCAGGAAGTCGGGACTTCCAGTCCCCCTCCCCTCCTCCCGAAGCAGGGCGCGAAAAGCAGCCATGCTCCGGGAGGAGGGGAGAAGGGACTGGCAGTGTGAAGCGGCGAAGCGACTTACTTTTTGCAGCCCCTCCGGACATCGGACGACCTCTCCTGCCTCCAGCTGCTCGCGAAGATGGACTCCTGCAAAAAGTAAGTTGCTTCGCCGCTTCACACTATCAGTGTCTTTTTCCCTCCTCCCGAAGCAGGGCGCGAAAAGCAGCCTTGCTCCAGGAGGAGGGAAGAAGGGGCTGGCAGTACGAAGCGGCGAAGCGACTTACTTTTTGCAGCCCCCTCCGGACATCGGAGGGGGCTGCAACGTTTTTTTCGCTTTTTTTTTTTTTGCTTCGGGAGGAGGGGAGAGGACTGGGGCTGCCCCGGAGACCGGCACCCATGATCGCGGCCGGGGCAGGTGAGCGGGGGCTGGGGGGAAAGCTTGCCGCCTACCCTTACCCTTGCCTCTACCGCAGGGGTAAGGGTAGGCGGTAAGTTAGCAGGTTAAACGCTAAAAATAGCGATAGTCGGGGCGCGGGTTACGGGATGCTAGGGAATAGCTAATTCGCTCGTTTGCATGCAATATACATGCCGCGTGCGGAAGGGGATGCCCGTGGATTTTAGGACGCGGTAGGAGTAGGTTAAAGGGTATTCGGGATCGCAGGAAGGGCTAACGCGGCCGGAAAGTGAGTAGAACGCGGGTTAGGAGCGGGGTAAACGCGGCCGCACTTTACTGGTTAGACCTGTTAGGTCTCACCGGGGTAGGCACTAAGATTTTGCAGAGGTCTTGAAACTGGGGTAGAAATAGATAAATCCTGATCATTATCCTCCTTTGAGTCGACTATGCCCCAGTTGGGGCCAGCACCAGCTTCTCCTCTAGGTTCTTCGGAGTCCCGACCCTGCACAGTTTTGGAGATCGTCAGCACTTCTGGCATATGGCCCCTCCGGGTCATCCCGATCTCTGAAGGCCACTGGGTTTGCCATTGGAGCCTTGGAGATCGGGGATAAAGATACTGACAGGTCTGGAGGAGAGGCCGGTAACTCTAATCCAGCCTCCTTACCCGATCAACTCCCATGTAGGACATGGGCGTCCATAGGGCTATGAATGTTTTATTAGTAACAATCAAGAACAGATGATAGGTGGATAATTTAAATATAATAGAGTTTACAGCAGTGATTCTCAACCGGTGTGTCGCCAAGCAGCGGTAGGTGTGTCACGTGCTACCGGTCTCCAGCTGCTCTTCCCTCCTCTTCCCTCACCGATTGAGAGAGGGACAATCTTCCACTGCTGCCATTGCTGCCCAGGCTTATCAGTACATTCAAGCCCGGATGGGAACGGCAGCAGCGTTAGTGGAAGCTGGCAACTGCGGCTGGGCCTTTTCTTCTTCCTGCACCTGCCCCCCCTGGCCTGGAACAGTGATGTGTAGTGGGGTGCACGGGAAGAAGACAGAGCCATGGTGCACGCAAAAGTAGCAGCGGCAGCAGCAGCCCCGAGCAATAGTGTGGGCTCAAAGCAAAATCAGAAGCAGCCAGAAATCTGCATAGGAGACAACAGAATTAGCCTCACGTGGCCGATGGGTTTCTTCATTATTAGCCTGCGGGGGCTAGAAGAGGAGGCTGCAGCTACCATTTGTGCTCGGGTGGGGGGGGGGGGGGTGCAGGAAAAGAGAGCCAGCTAACCTATCTGTAAGTGAGAGAATGTATGTGTGATTGAGAGTGTGTATGTGTAACTGTGAGTGAGAGCCTGTGTGAAAGTGAGAGCATTTGCTTGAGATCATCTATGTAAGTGTGTGTTAGAGAGAGCATGTGTGTGATTGAGAGAAACTGGTCAGAGAGGTGATTGTGTGTGTGTGTATAGGAGAGACAATGGAAGTGACTGGTCAGGGAGATGACTGGAGTGTGTGTGTGATTGAGAGAAAGTGCTTATGGGAATGAGAAGCCTGTGCATGTGGAGAGAGCATGGGAGTGAGAAGCCTGTGTGTGGGTGTAAATGAGAGAGATACTGTTCGGGAAGGTGACTGGGGTGTGTGTGAGAGACTGGTCAGGAGATGATTGGTGTGTGAGACACAAACTGGTATGTGAGTGTGACTGGTATGTGCTAGAGAAAGTGATTATGGGAATAAGAAGCCTGTGCATGTGGCGAGAGCTAGCATAGGAGTGAGAAACCTGGGTGTATGAGACACAGCATGGGAGTGAGAAGCCTGTATATGTAAGATAGAACATGGGAGTGGGAAGCCTGTGTGTGTGTATGCATGAGAGAGAGACTGATCGGGAAGGTGACGTGTGTGTGTGTGTGTGTGTGTGTGTGTGTGTGTGTGTGTGTGTGTGTGTAAAAGACTGGTCGGGAGATGATTGATGTGTGTGAGATACAGAAACTGGTCATGGGGGTGTGACTGGTATGTGTGTGTGTGAGAGAGACAGACTGGACATGGGCCCTAAGGAAGAGGACCATGAGTACAGAGCTTCAGCAACTACTATTGCTTCTGGTATGTGCTACTGGCCTGCATGGAAGAGGAGTAGGAGAGCTGCTGGAGGAGGGGGGGAGGGGGGGTTAGTAAAGGTGGCTTTTTAAGTTTATTTTTCTTGATTGACTGCCATTTTAATTACTGAATATTATGTGATGTGTCTGTTTTTGAAATGTTTTATTGGTGTTTGGAGAATTTTAAATTTTTATGAGTTTAATTTTTGGATATTCTGTTCATAGCTGTTAAACATTTATTCCACTTATTAGTATAGTTATACAATTATTTCTATGTTGGGGGCTATAGCTGCTTGGCTATTTCTGTTTTCCTAATAGGAGGTGTATTGGTGTTTAGGGCCTGATTTAATATTTGTAGACTTTCCTTTTCATAGGTAGGGTTGTTACTGTTTGAGTGCATGCCATAATACAGATGTAACTTTGTGCGGATTAGTTTGTGTGCATTATTGCAGATCCTGGGAGTGTTAGGTCGATTCTGTGTATGTGACCGAGGTGAGGTATTTTACTAGCATGTAAGTGTTTGTATCTGTCTTATTTGTTGTATTTTCTCAAGAGGACATGCATTTGTGATAAACTGCTGTCTTTTCCTAAGTAGGGCTATTGAGCCTGGTAGTAGGAGTTTGTGTTGCTTTTACTGAGATGACACTAGAACCAGAATATCTTTTTTTTTTTTTTTTTTGTAAGGTGAATTGTACGGAGAATGTCATAATTCTGATTTACATCCATAATTGTGGGTTGGGGGGTTTCTTGTGGATGCAAACTATACTTCTGATTTACATCCATAATTGTGGGTCGGGGGGGTTCTTGTGGATGCAAACTATACTTTTACAGTTAGCCCTATGATGGTCATGTGTTCTGTGAGAATAATCTGTCAGGTGTGTCCCGACAGAAAAAAGGTTGAGAACCACTGGTTTACAGTATATCTCACTGATTATTCTGACATGGTGAATAATCAAATGTGGATAAATATCCAAAACACTCCTCAAACTGAGAGAAGACACAAGAAACATGATTCTAATAGCTCCCTATTAGCCATATCAGATATCGTTTTCATGGCTCCAACATCTAGCAGTTGCTGAACCTATAAAGGTGGAAATATTTCCAAGCCTGATCACACAGAGCAACCCATCCCTTCTCCATCCCATGTTTTCAACTCACTGTTACAGCTTGGCTGTTGAAAGTGCAGTAATAAGTGAACTCTGGAATTTGTTTTTAAGTGCTATAGCAGCATATCAGTGTTGGCCCAATGTCCCAACATCCTCTAGTCACCAGATTCGAGGAAGGGTCTACATCACTTACATCTTCCAGCAAGAAATCCTCCTACACCATGGACCTGATAGTGCGAGCTATACTTTTAAAATAAATAAACCTGACTGTTTAGCTCATGAAGCTACCTTTTTGAACTGTTCGCATTGCTCCTTCTATGTGACAGGGGCCGACCAATGGCACCGGTTGCCCCTGTCACACGGTAAGGGCAAAGCGCCACCGGTGCCATTTTGATTAGTGGCAGCCCGAGAGGGAGAGATCGCTCTTGGGACCCCGCTGGACCACCAGGACTTTTAGTAAGTCTTGGGGGGGGGGGGGGAATTGGGATGGTGGTGGTTGTACTTAAGTAAATTTGAAGGGTTGGTTTTGGAGGGGGTTTTTTTTAATAAATTCGGGAAAAACAAATTTTTCCCGAATTTTGGAAAAAATCCTTTTCGAGATTCGGGTCTCCCAAACACGAGTTAGGCAGTTTCATTGAAATTGCCTAATTCGTTCTAAACGAATGCACATCCCTAGTAATGATATGCAGACATAAGAGAATATGCACAGGACTGCTTCTACAGCCAAGTCTATAAGCATAACATATCAAACAGCACTGTTAGAATTTTGAAGAAGTCTCATCACCCACTAAAAATGTTGCTAGCTGTAAATCTTTTATGGGTTATCATAAGGCTTGGGGATATCTGCATGGAGTGGCAGTTACTATCCTTAAGATAAAC
Source organism: Rhinatrema bivittatum (assembly GCF_901001135.1). NCBI lineage: Eukaryota > Metazoa > Chordata > Amphibia > Gymnophiona > Rhinatrematidae > Rhinatrema > Rhinatrema bivittatum. The sequence continues at coordinate 29,316,421 of NC_042619.1, read as the reverse complement.
ATGGAAGAAACCTGCATGGCAGATACTACCAAAAGAAGCTTGCTGGGCTGACTGGATGGGCCAATTGGTTCTTTTCTGCCATTATTACAGTAGTAGCAATTACAGATGTGAATCGTGTCCTCGATCGTCTTAACGATCGATTTCGGCTGGGAGGGGGAGGGAATCGTATCGTCGCCGTTTGGGTGTTTAGAGTATCGTGAAAATCGTTAAAATCGTGAACCGGCACACTAAAACCCACCCCCGACCCTTTAAATTAAATCCCCCACCCTCCCGAACCCCCCCAAATGCCTTAAATTACCTGGGGGTCCAGCGGCGGTCCGTAGCTAAATCGGGGGAAGGGGGAGGGCAGGAAAACCGGCACACTAAAACACCCTAAAACCCACTCCCGAACCCCCCCCAAATGCCTTAAATTACCTGGGGGTCCAGCGGCGGTCCGGAACGGCCTCCTGCAATTGAATCGTGTTGTCTTCAGCCGGCGCCATTCTGTGCCGCCATTTTGCAAAATGGCGGCGCAAAATGGCGGCGGCCATAGACCAACACGATTCGACTGCAGGAGGTCGTTCCGGACCCCCGCTGGACTTTTGGCAAGTCTTGTGGGGGTCAGGAGGCGCCGGCAGGAGTCAGGAGGCGCCGGCAGGAGATAGACTGCAGGAGGTCGTTCAGCGGAGGTCCGGAACCCCCGCTGAACGACCTCCTGCAGTCGATCTCCTGCCGGCACCATTTTCCGTACGGAAAACGATTCACGGCAGGAAATCGCTCCCGGACCCCCGCTGGACCCCCAGGGACTTTTGGCCAGCTTGGGGGGGCCTCCTGACCCCCACAAGACTTGTCAAAAGTCCAGCGGGGGTCCGGAACGACCTCCTGCAGTCGAATCGTGTTGGTCTATGGCCGCCGCCATTTTGCAAAATGGCGGCGCAGAATGGCGCCGGCTGAAGACAACATGATTCAATTGCAGGAGGCCGTTCCAGACTGCCGCTAGACCCCCAGGTAATTTAAGGCATTGGGGGGGGGGGGTTCGGGAGGGTGGGGGATTTAATTTAAAGGGTCGGGGGTGGGTTTTAGGGGGTTTTAGTGTGCCGGTTTTCCTGCCCTCCCCCTTCCCCCGATTTACGATTTTTTGACGATAAATCGGGGGAATTGGTATTGTATCGTGGCCCTAACAATTTTTGACGATTTAAAATATATCAGACGATATTTTAAATCGTCAAAAAACGATTCACATCCCTAGTAGCAATATCAGCAGCAGCTTTCACACAGAGTGAACAAACTGCAGGCTTTAATAGCTCACTCTCTATATATGTAGATATATAAAAAGAGTAGTACTTCAGACTTGCCCAAAATTCCTACCAAAGGTAATCTCTCAATTTAAACCAATTCTACTGCCATGTTTTTCCCCTGAACCACATTCGACTAAAGGTGAACAAGTTTTGCATGCCCTAGATTGTATTTATTTATTTATGGCTTTTATATAACGACTTTCTTGATACAGATCAAATCAACTCAGTTTACATCGAACGAAGCAGAACTATAACCAACCATATAACAAGAGACAATTTGAAGGAGCATAAAAGTTACAATCTAACAAGGTTGCCTTAACTGGGAGAAGGAAAAAAAGAGGGGTATCTTACTTAGATCTAAGACGTACAGTAAATCAGGGAGTGTCAGTCACCAAGCATTCGTTTTCCACATGATCTGACAGCATTTATTTAGGTTTTATATATCGTCATTCCATGTGGAAATCACTAGTTCATAATTGGTGTACAGGTTTGACATTCATAAATAGTGAAAACTGAGGTATGCATACATAAGGTAGTAAACTATAGAGACAAGTTCAATTAAGGAAAGTCATGACTGGGCAATGTTCTTATCCTTATATTAAAGAAGGCCTCCACCACCTTATCAAAGTTAACGTGCTCCAGGTTAGACCTACAACTTCGTTGGCATGTCTTTGCTCTGCTTTTACTGAGGAAACTTGTAAAGCGGCAGCTTGGTCCTCTGTCCAGGCAAGATAGTCATTTCAGCCAAGCAGTACTTAAACTTATTTGACTATATTGCTTTTCTCCCTGCAGCCTCCTCATTCCAGGTTGTGATGCCTTATTGCCAGGTCAAGAAAAGCAATTTCTATCGCAGCTCTTAGCTTAAGAATCCACCCTTCTGTGACTGACATCATACCTGCTTGTCCACAGAAAGAGCAAAGTTGCTTACCTGTAACAGGTATTCTCTGTAGACTACCACAATTCAGCCATACAGTCTCACTCTCCTCCCCATAGAGTAGAAGCTTGGACTGTAAGGGACTGAGAGAGCTTGTGGGTCAGCAGCTGCTTGGGAATACATAATGCTCAAAAGCCAGTTAACATAGCTGGTTTAAAAAAAGAGAAGTCCATAAACCTATTAATCAGGTAGATTTATTTATTTATTTATTTAAGGATTTTTATATACCGCGGTTTGTTAGCAAACATCACCTCGGTTTACAGAGAACATTAAATTAGCAACAAGCTTTACAATCAAAATTAAATTATAGCGAAACAAGTTTGTAAACAATAATAATGTAACTTATACATTAGGTTAATACACGATAAAACTCAACAATACATCCAAGTATGTGTAGGGTACTGGAGGATCAAAAATATCAGTATAGAAATAGCAGTTCAATTATGACAAAATTGAGGGTAACTCATACTAATTAGTGATTTCTTAAATTCAAGATTAAAAGACTGATTATTACTATTATTAGTCAGTATAATTTGAAATAAATGTTACCAAAATGAGTGTTAAGTGTTGTTGGCAAATAAACTGAATGAAGGAAAGGGAAATTATTCTATACAATGTCATGATATGATATAAGAAATAACATGGAAAGAGTTCACAAATTGTATGCTTTTTTGAAAAGCCACGTTTTAAAATTCTGTTTAAACTTCTTGTGGCATGGCTCTTGGCGTAGATCTGTAGGTAGTTTATTCCAGTGATTAATTCCTGCAATCGAAAATGCTCGTTCTCTGGTTGCGACATGTTTTATTTGTTTATGTTTAGGTGTAGTTAGTTTCGCCAGGTGCATTTTTCTAATAGGTCGGACTGAAGTATGGAATATAAAACATTCAGAGAACCAATTCATGTCTGGATTGTATAATGATTTATGTATAAGGGTGAGGACTTTGAATATTATTCTAAATCCGATTGGAAGCCAATGTAGGCATTGAAGAGCTGGAGTAATGTGTTCGTGGCGGTGTGTATTCATGAGGAGTCACGCAGCTGCATTCTGTAGCATCTGCAGTGGCTGTATTGCATTTTTTGGTAGACCTAGTAAAATAGTTACAGTAGTCTAGTTTAGCTAATATAGTAGCTTGTAATACAGTCCGGAAGTCATTTGGGTGTAGAAGTGGTTTTATCCTTTTCAGTGTATGAAACTTATTGAAACCATTTTTTATGGTGGAGGTGATAAATTTTTTCAGTGTAAAATTATTGTCAATTATTACACCAAGGCTGCGTACTTGTTGTATAGAGTGTGTCAGATAGAGGTTGTTGCGTAGGGTTAGTAAAGTTGTTGTTTTGTGGCGATATGATGAGAAGTTCAGTTTTGTTGGTATTTATTGCCAATGAGTTTTCCGTTAGAAGATTTTCAATTTCCATCAGTGCAGACTTCCATGTTTTGAGTGCGTTGGGAAGAGAGTCCTTGATAGGTATAAGGATCTGCACATCATCTGCATAAATAAAGTGTGGTAGACCCAGTTTCATCAACAGTTGGCAGAGGGGAGTGAGATAGATATTAAAAAGCATGGAAGAAAGAGAGGATCCTTGTGGTACTCCCTGCAATAGATTTTTGGGTTTGGATTCATAATGTCCAATTTTTACACTGTATTTTCTGTCGTTAAGAAAAGATTTGAGCCAACATAGAGCAGTGCCGGTGATGCCAATTTGAGAGAGGCGGGTTAAAAGGATACTGTGGTTGACTGTGTCAAATGCCGAAGAAATATCCAGAAGGGCGAGTATATATGAATGACCAGTGTCCAAAGCTTTCAGAATAGTATCTGAGAGTGTTAGGAGAAGTGTTTCAGTACTATGGTGCTTTCGGAATCCATATTGGAATGAGGAGAGTAGATGATTTTCATCAAGGAAATCAGTGAGTTGTTTGTTGATCACTTTCTCTAATATTTTAGACAGAAAAGGTAGATTCGATACAGGGCGAAAATTTGCTGCTTCAGTTGGGTTTAAATCATGTTTCTTTAATATTGGTTTGATTATGGCGTGTTTGCGTTGTACAGGTACAATTCCAGAGGTAATGGATTTGTTGAGAATCTTAGTTATATGTTTTGAGATTCTAGAAGGGATGGCAAGGAGGGTTTTTGTAGGCATGATGTCAAATGGGTGTGTTGCTGGTTTGGTTTTTCTAAGAATCCCTTCAATTTCTAATATCGTGGTAGGTTCAAATTTTGTAAGTGCTGCAAGGCAGGGACTGTTTAGATTTGTATTGTGTGTGGGTAGTTTATGTGTAGTATTAATAGATGGTGGTGTATTGTTTATAGAGAAGTTAGACAGGGGTGAGGTAGAGATGCGGTTCATAATAGTATTGATTTTGTCCTGAAAGAAGGTAGCAAGTGTTTCGCATCTGTTTCTGTCCTCATTACCTGAGTTAAAGTTAGCTGGGGGAGTGATGATGGAAGCAACATATTGGAAAAGTGCTCGCGGATTGAATTGGTATTGGTGGATCTTCAAGGCGTAATAGTTTTTTTTTGATTCATCTGTCTTATTCCTGTTTTGGGGAAAGCCATTACTTATCCCTGGATGTTGGTAGCATGGGCTTTCTGTACTATTTGGGATTTTGCCAGGTACTTATGACCTGGATTGGCCACTCATGGGAACAGAGTACTGGGTTAGATGGTCCCTCTGTCTGACCTAGGATGGCAATTCTTACATAGACGTCTAGGTCTTTCTGAACTCTGAGAGCATGTTTCACATTGGTACCATCCAATCACATCACCCACTTGTATCGCTGAATTGTCCTCCTTTATACAGACACACCTGTTACAGGTAAACACCTTTGCCTTTTTAAAAAATTGATACTTCAGTAACAGAACAAATTATGCAAACGTTAACATCAGCTTTTCTGCACTGGGTTTTATACTCCGAAACTTACCAATTGTCATCAGCTTTGAAACTGTTCATTTTAGGAGGAAATGAGTTTGATACAGTTTTCTAACTTTTAAAAAGAATACTCTAAGTCTGTAATGTATTAAGTAGTTAGAAATAAGGATAGCAAAAGAAACTGGCACAATAGTTTTCTGTAGCTGAGCTCTATTGAATTCTGCATTTGCATGAAACTACTGTGAGCGGTGGGATGGTAAATACAAAATCTAACTACAATTTAAGTGATAAAATATGAAACTGAACTGAAATGCAGCAGCTAATTTTACCTGACCTACATAGCCATCTGGCATGCTGACTTTAGTCATGCTTCAGTTCTTGTACCTGCAGAGTTTCCTTTCTATTTCCGTGCAAATAGACTAACCGTATTCCTCTGCAATCAAAATTTCTTCCAATAATCAGCACTGTTTTATGGCCTTCAGTACTTGAAAATCAGAAAACATGGAGTAATAGTTTTCAGCCTTTGTTTAGGAATATGAAAAAAAAATGTAAACTGATCTTTTTAGTTTATTGCTTCCTTCAGAAGAAAACAATTTTCACTTGGATAGTATGAGTTTTACATCGGCACTTCTCTGGCTAAACATTCAAGGACACCTCTTCTATCCCTGCCTTCTCTATCAGGGACTGCCCTACAACCAAAGAGGTTGATTTTAAGAGCGTTGCTCATGTGAAATTGCCCACATACACACGCATGTGGGCTGCACGTAAGCAACTCAGATTTTAGAAAGCCGCAAAGTACTCGCGTATACCCATGCGCATGTCAAAAATAAGAGGGCAGAGAAGGGCAAGGCATGGGTGGCACCTGAGTGTTCCAGCGCAGGGCCAACAGTTATACTCATAACTCTGTATTTTAAAATCGGGAACTGAGGCGTGTGTCGGCTTAGCTGTGTAACTTTGCTGCTGTTCCAGATGAGGAGCAAGTCTGGAGATCTTGAGTTTAGGGCTTACCAGGACCAGGGGGGGGTCTGGTTCAACTTGGAGGTCGTGCAGGATGAAGAACCAGAGGGGCCTTGAAGACCAATATTAACTGGGCAAACTAGTGGACTAATTGGGGAAAAACTGGGTTCTCACTTTCCCGAGTATATTTTAAAATCCGCATGTAAAAGCTGGCAAAGCCCTAGGAAAGATAACACAAAATGTTTTCTTGAGCAATCTCTTAAAATTAGGCGCATATTTACACACAGGAGGTGCATTTTAAAACGTGCATGCACTATTTAAGATTGCAAACTCAAATATAAAGTGTCCGTGTATTTTTTTTACTCAATGGTATATTGAATACTTCGGGAAGAAAATTCTCCTGCGTTATATACTGCTTATAATAACAAAACTTATAAACAACAATTTTTAAAGGGGGAAGTGGAATGTTTCATAAAATTTTCAGGCATTACTGGCTTGTAATGCCTTTCAACTGGTTTAATCATAAACTTTCCACCTCCGACCTTATTTGATTTTTTTTAAATTTATAGAGTTCGCTGTAAAATCTCTGGGAGATTGATTCCTATAGTTGCATGTCTAAATTGTAATGATAATACCGACTTATATAAAAAAACATTTTTAAAAGTCCACCCGACAAGGCCTTGTTTCTGACCGTGTCACGGTCTTTCTTCAGGGGATGTCAATGGACTTAATGAATAGTCTGAATTACTTATCTGAAGACGGGTTACTGAAGACTCTCGCTGGTGATTAGACTGCTCCTGTGTTCTCCATGCTGTAGCTTCCGTGAATCGATGTCCGTTCAAACACTATATAGGCTGATGAGCTCTTGAATCTAAGAGCTGTAGACGGGAGCCATAAGATTGCGGCATATCTCCACTCGCATGCCAATACTCGCGTTGATGGGAGTATGCATGCTTGGGTTAAAATTATCCTGTTAGGATTCAGTATGAAGTCTGGGAATTCGCGATCTCAACCTTACAGTGGAAAGAACCTTCTTTATTGACAGCAGATATTCCAACTTCACAACTACTTTGACAAACATAACTTTGCTACCATACACGCACTAATAACCAGCCGCCTAGATTTCTGCAGTTCTCTGTTCCACAGCATCTCGCAATGTAATCTCAAACTTCTTACAAAGTACAGCTGCAAGAATCCTGGTAGGGGTCAAAGCAAATGACGACAAAAGACTAATCTTAAGTCAACTGCCCAAGATACTTTTTGCTCTGTCTTCTTGCCTCCACCCCAATAAAGAACTTTGTTACTCTCAAATGGCTTTCCTATTCTCTTCCCATCTAGTTTCTACCAGGTTAACTTGCACCTGATTCTGTGCATTCAGTTGCTGTGCCCCAAAACTATGAAACAAGATACTACTATCCCTATACCTTGAGACATTGTACTTATCTTTGGGGAAAAATATTAAGGCTTTGCTGTTCAGCCAGACCTCTTCCTAAATTAAAAAAAAACAACTCATAAAATCTGTGATGGAGACCTCCATGTATAATTTGACTAATGAACTGGGTTATCACACAGTATCATCAATCTTGACAACTATAATAAAGCCCGTGACCGACTCCCTTCTATTATATCTTTATATCCTCCTCCAGACTATGCCCCCCCCCCCTTTGTGTTTCCCTATCATACTTGTAAACTATGGTACTAATGTAATGGGAAATTCATTATAAATTTAATTGTAAATCCACTTTGACAGCAGCTTGGTAAAAGTGAGATGTCAAATGTTTGTAGCTAGAGGTAAATGTACTTTTTGAGCAGAGAATTAGGGGCCATCAGGCTTCTAGGAATGGCCATCCGAGTGAGGCTGGACTCTGCTGGGACTCTGCAGAACACATCTTGGGTCTCATGAAGAGGCATCCTGCAGCAGGAGTGGGATGCTCCTGAAGGGGTGAATCAGTGGGGCTTGCCCCCTTTGGGTGAATGGGAGACTGGGTGATAGAATGTTTCCTGAGTTGATTGCTTTTTAAGTGGGCTGTTGGTATTTTTAGTTTTTTCAGTTAGCAGTGCAGATGATTGGGCTTTGCAGAATTTGTTTTAAGTTTAATATGTGGGTTGCTGGGTGGGAGTGTAAGTTAATTTTTTTTTCTTGTGGGGAAGGTTAGGCATACATGTTTGGATATTTTAACCTTTTAGTTTGTAATGCAGCTTGACTGTAGTACTGATTTATATATACTGCAGTGTTTTCCAACAGGTGTGCCATGGCACATTGGTGTACTGTTGGACCTGATCAGGCGTGCTATAGAAAAGTCGCCACTGTCTGGATCCAGACCAGCACCAGAGCCCTGCTTTCAACGCCTTGCAGTAACTAGAGACACTAGTGGTTCTCAAACATGCAGGAGCTCCTTTCTGAACACGTGTAGTCTTGCAACTCCCTATTCTTTAACTGCCATGTGATCTCTGGAAAGGGAGCATTAACAGGCAGCATACAGGCCATGGACAGTTGGGCCCAGCTTTGTGCAATGTACACAGCACTTCTTACCTCTACCAAGTCCTTCCATCGTAGCTCTTCTCCCCAAGCTCAATGAGATGGGAAGCGTGCGCTGAGCACTGATTTATAACTTACTCCGTGCTGGGAGCAGCAGCAGAGGTGGAGCTCTGGCAGCCACATGTGCCAAGCCAGCTACCCATAGAACCCAATTTTCTGCCTTCTCCTGCATTTGTTATAGAGGGAGTTGGAGCCTAGGAAAGGGGAGGTCTACTTACATTGAGTAACTGAGGGGATGGGGTAGAGGGAGGCATCATCCAAGCATGGTAAGGAACTGAATGTAGGGAGAAGCAGGAGGAGGCAGCGAGTTGCTGTGGGTGGAGGAGCATCTCAAAGATGAAGATCAGTGTTTCCCAACCTGATCAGATGTGCCACAGAAAAGTTACTGCCACCTGATGCTCAAATGCAGGCCAGTTCCTGGGCTCTGCTCTTAGCTTCTCACAACATTAACATCCACCACTGGTGTCTCTTGAATTTGTAGGAGCTCCTTTCTGAGACCTTGTGTAATCATGCATGTCTCTTCCCCCCTGTCTACATCATGAGCCCTGGAGTAGGCATGGATTGTTGGGGGCCCCCTTCTGAGTTGCCTCCTTTGAATCCTTCCTGCCTCTGTCCTATCTCCAGGCTGAGTGAGATGGGGAGAGTATGAATTGGCTTTGATTTATTCTTGTGTTGGGAGCAGCAGCAGTGAAGGAGCTCTGGTAGCCACATGTGGCACCCCAGGTAACTAACTGAGCTGGCTGCACCACACTTTTCCTGTATCCTGCACTTGTTTATAAAGAGAGCGGATCCATTATGATGGGTTTGTGTCTCCGTGCCCCCCTCATCCTTTGTTCTAAAATTTGGAAGAGACTGGTGGAGCTTTTAGTGCTTTCCTAGTTCTTCTTTTGGCCATGAGACCTCTGCATGGAGGTTGGTATGCCATGCATTATTGTTAATGTATGTGTGCCAAGGACGTGAAAAGATTGGGAAGCACTGCCATACATGCTCTGTATTCATGTCCTCTCACATCTTCCTCTCATTATCTTCATAGTGAGCTACAGCTTGTTAGCAAAACTCATTAGTGTTTAAAGTTAAATGATGTATCAATGCATACGTGCAAGATTTCTCTATAGACTTGGATTAATTGATGCATTCTCCATGTGCCATAGATTTTCACATAAAATCTCTAGAACTTTCACTACTGTACTCAGTTTTTGTTTAAATGGCAAATTCCCACATAGTCGAAATTTCACATTAATAAGTCTGCCTGTAGATCTGAAACACTCAGATTATACAAGCTTCACATGAATCAGCTCACAGTAACTTTAAGTCTCTGGTATTCTTTGCAATTAAAATAATGCAAATCAAAAATTAGAATATAGCCTGTTAGCCAGGAAAACTGTACATACAACTCAATATCTCATCCTGGTATTTGTTTCTCTTTCTGCACATATAATCGCCAAGTCTCCATTTTTGTTTTCTGAAAGAGAATCTGTAAACTTGTATTATTTTTCAGGCCCCTTAAATGTGTAGTGTAGTATTCAGTGTCTTTTGTCCTTGCTGGATAGAACATTCTAGACCTTGCTTACACATTTCTTGGTTGCTCTTGCCTTGGCAGACTTTTCTTTCCTTCCTAAGGTACTGCTACTCATATCTTCAATTATTGGAAATTCTGAAAAAGTTAAGGTATGTCAAGATACACGAGATGAGTGATTTATATTTTTTGTATGCTCATGTCTCTCAATATTTTTTGTATACTCGTGTCTCTCAATCTCAGTAGTTTGGCAGAAATGTCTCCTTATATTTTACTGAATCATTGCCTCCCAATCCCTCTGGAATCCTCCATTTTTCAAATTGTTCTCAGACCCCTATATTCATCTTCAAAGTCTCTTTTCAGACTTTGGTAAACTCTTGCACCTCTACCAATTTTAAGATGATTCAGTTAAAGAACAAGATTTCAATTCTGCAAGGTCTAAATATGAGCTGAATACCCAATCAAACCTGGCTTTTGACCCTCTTTACCTTGATGAGGTTGGCAGGTAAAGCATTAATGCATACATAGAAACATAGAAATGACGGCAGAAGACGACCAATCGGTCCATCCAGTCTGCCCAGCAAGACCATACAAAGCAGATGAAAGTATTCTCGAATAATGAGCCCTTATAATGCAGCATATGCAACCTGTATTGTTTTGTCATTGGCCATTAGTGCAACAATTCATCTTAAGCATAGGTGTCTTGTCATGCTCTGGCAGCTTTACAGCAAGGGCTGGTGTGATTTCACAGTGGCGGCCTCATATACTCAGTTATAATTCCTGGATTCATCCCACTTCTGTCTGCTTTGTTTGGAATTCTTTATGTACTGATTGACTGGAATGAGCCGTCTTGTGCCAGTGCAATATTGATAACATGCTCTACTGTCTCTCTCACATTGTATCCTTGTCACAAGTCAGTGACCGGGTCTGCAGCAGAATTCAGATGCATAGGAATCTGACAGGAGCTGCAGTGTGAATACTTCTGCTATGGTCCTTGGAAGAGGACTGAGATGACAATCTTATTTCATATATAGGCCACCTGAGCTGGGGTTTAACAAGACTTCCTAGGGATGTGCATTCTTTTTTAAACAAATGTGCAGTCTGACTTTAATGGGGACATTTTTATTTTAAGTCTAAAACTAATCAGCAATGCCTCTGAAAAACCAAAAAAATATACACCCTTCCATCCTTTCTCAAAATGAAATTCAGCCAAAAAAAGCACCGGAAATGAAAGAACCAAAATTATTTTGCCTGCACGTCTCTAGCCAGTCCCCGGCTTTACAGTGAGTGAATGCGTTTGACCATTGGGTTCACTACAAACTTGACCACACTTTGTACTATATTCTTATTTTTTTTTTTTAATAAAGGCGCTTAACATCACAAGCATTGATTTAGTTAAAATTTTGTATTTAGTTTTGCAGTTTGCTACAATATGTATTTAAGTGCATTGCATATTTGCTAAAATATTTAATGTTTACCAGTAGAGGCAGTATTCAGTTATAGCAACCTGATAATAGTGGTCCACTAGTACATAATGAAAGACCAGTGTTCCTCAGTAGCTATCCTAAGTCTGTTGTATCGTGTTATTCAAAGACTGATGCTGGCATTGTACTGCATACACTTTTTAACTGTTTTGGCTGTAGAGAATGCTATACAGAAAAGGACATACTTTTGTACCAAACACATACAGGATTTGTGCTAATTAACCCATTTTTTGCACCAATACTATTATAAACTGAAAGCTGGGGGGGTCATCTATTGGTTATAGCATATGCAGAACTCCTGAGATATTAATTCAGTACTTTTTGGCCTGTAACCTTAGGCAAGCCACTTCATCTGTGTATGTCTCAATGCATACAAATATTGACTGGGTGATTGGAGAGTTTCTCCTTCCCTTAATGTCCATGCACCAGTACTGTGCTGCATGCCATCCACACCAAAGATGATGATGGATTTATTCCTTCACTACTGAAATAAGGGAAGGCAGAAGATCAATTGGAATCTGTGGTATTGGTCAGACTAGGTAGGCCGTGTCGATCTTATCTTCCATCATATTCTTTATTTATTTATTTTATTTATTTATTTGAAGCTTTTATATACCGAGGTTTAGCACATGCCTTCACCCCGGTTTACATTGGAACGAAACAATGATACATAGAACAATTTGAGAAACAAAAGTATATGCAACTAGCATATGGAGAAGGAAGTAACAGGAATAACTAAAAAATAATTTAATTCAAATAACGAAAAAGAAAATAGAAACGAAAAACGAGGAAGGTATGTACAAACTCGTGCTCTGAATACAAGAAAGTCTGAATGGGAAAAGTAGGAAATGAGGGGGGGATGGGGTAGGTAATGGAAGGAGGAAGGGGTAGGTAAGCGGAGAAGAGAAGAGGGGAGAAGGATGGGAAGCATGAGGCATCACAATTGTGGATTGCTTAAATCATCATTGAAAGTCTGGCTGAAGATCCAGGTTTTCAGTTCTTTTTTGAATGATTTATTTTCGATGATAGTGGTGAGGTAGCATGGTAGGGCGTTCCAGAGTTTAGGCCCCGCTATGGAGAGAGCTCTATTTCTGGTGTTAGTAAGCTTAGCCATGGGATATGTGGGTATTTCGAGTAGACGTTTTTCAGAAGTTCTGGTGTTCCGTTGAGGTTTGTGGGGGTGGAACATTTTACTGACTGCGGAGTTAACTGAATTGTGTAAAGCGTCATGGATGATCGTCAGGGTTTTGTATTCAATTCTTTGAATGATTGGTAGCCAGTGTAGGCTTTTTAGTATTGGGGTGATGTGATCCGATTTTTTATTTCCGGTCAGTACTCTTGCAGCGGCATTCTGCAGTAACTGCAGCGGTTTTAAGGTGGATTTGGGGAGACCTAATAACATTGAGTTGCAGTAGTCTAAGCTGCTGAAGATCAGGGATTGTAGAACTGTTCGGAATTCCTGATGTTTCTATGTAAATTGTAAAATGCTCTGCAGTATTTTTACATGAAAGGTGATGCATTCATTCAAATGATTTAATAATAAACTCGGCACACGCAAATTCATTTCAGGGTATATTGGTGCATTGTGGTCTGCAAGAGGAACCGTACTGTTGCAGAAGTGTCCAGTTCACATCACTTGTAGGACAACAGGGGAGCTTTATCAGCGTGATATTCCTGTACGCTGGGAGTAAGAGCTGATATTGGCACATACAGTAGACTTACAAATTCTAGGTAAATGTAGAAAAACTAACCTTTTTTTTTCCTTTCTGCTCTTAGTAACCGCCAGTTTTGCTAATGTCTGATAAAGGCATGGAAGTTGAAGACAAGCCTCCAGCTCCTCCAATGAGAAACACCAGCACATTCATCGGAGCGGGCATTAAGGACTCTGGGACTTTAAATCATGGTTCAAAGCCACTGCCTCCTAACCCTGAAGAAAAGAAGAAAAAGGACCGCTCTATCCGATCTCTGTTGCCAGGCACAGGAGATAAAGGTATGGGACTGATATTTCACTTTAGATGGATGAATCATTTCATCCGTGTTCTGCAGTGCCTAAAATCTGTTTCTCCAGGACCTGGATCAGCCACGCAAGTGGTGATGTCATCTGACAGCACCAAGACGGAAAAGCATGTGCAGGTATTTCTCTGCAGAAACTGCCATGCCAATCTCTACAGTCTTTAATTTTTTCTTCTGCACGTGCAAAAGTGTTTTTAAGGGTCTCTTCATGCTACTTAGCTTTTTCTCTGCAGGGCTTTTGTATTTATTTTTTTAACTTTTGTCCGGTTAATTTCTTTATATTTTGTTCAAGTCTCCTTAAAAGTTAAATTAATTTCTTTTCCTTCAGACTTTAATTTGATTTAGTGTTGGTCCTCTTCAAAATGGCAAATAAGCCGGGGTTCAAGAGATGTCCGTTGGTTTTTCAAGTTGACTGCCAGTTCACCAGGAGCGATGTCTCCAGTGCCACTGGTTTTCCCATGACATGCCCAGTTGCAATACCTGTGCTTGCCATAACCCCAAAGGCCAGAAAGTCAAGAAACTGCACCTCAATAGTTTCTAAAACTTCTCCTTAGGCTGATACCTCAGCAATTAAAATAAAGCATTCTTTGGTGCGGAGTCCGTCATGTAAATCCAAAAAGATGTCGTTCTCTCTTTATTTGTGCCATAACTCTGAGAGGTCTTGACATAGGTGCCAAAAGGCCTCCAAAAACAGTGACCATCCAGCTCCTCGGCACCAAAATGTAATTACCCATATCTACAGGTTTGTCCTTGGTGCAGAGAGGTTCAGCATGTAGGGCAGATGACACTGAATCCCAGCCAATAAAACTATCTGAATCCACTAGGGACAGAATTGTACTTCACCTTTTTTTTTTTTTATCATTTCTAATATGGATTTGTATTGTAAACTGCTATAATTTCCAGTGAACGACAGTTACTTCAGACATGGCTTAGACTTGTTAGGAAACAGCTACCAGTCATTCTGGGTTTGGAAAATGCCTATGTCACCAGTATCAGAATGAGGAGCAGCCCACACTTTTAACATTTGCATTGCAAACTGCCTAGTATAAACATATTCATTACTCTAGGTCTTGTGTACACATTCAGATAGGAGCATATTGCATCTTTCAATCTCTCAGCAGCAGTCCGGCTGTCCAGTCCAAGGTCCCCACACTCTGGGGCTAGCAGCACATGCAGGGAGTTAACTATTCCCACAGTTTAGCTGGAAACAGTTCTGCAGTGTTTATAAAGACAGGAAACATTTATTCCCTGTATGTTCCCAAATCAGTCCAGACTCCTGGGGTTTATTCATTCCTGCCAGCAGATGGAGACAGAGAAAAGCCTCGCTGACACTGCTTGAAAAGCCCTGGTGCCACCTGTAGTAGCTCAGTATTTCTCTGTCTCTAGCAGATGTGTGGTGCATAAACCTGCAGTACTTCTTTACCCTTGCTTTGTTTTTTTTTTTTTTTTTTAGGATTTTTCAGGTGAGCCTTCCTCCCAGGGGACTGGTTCCTTTGGGAACCATTCTCTGTTTGGTTAAGGTGGACCTGTTGAGGTCCAAATTGTTCCGTGGGGTGTAAATCTGGTGGTCTAGATCCCTCCCCTCATGAGGCCGGCCGTGCTGCTTTTCAGCCCTGTTCCTTTTCTTTCAGGGGTTTCTCTCCTTATTATTCAGTGTAGCTGATTTTTGCTGGACAGCTCCTTTCAGCTCTAGGAGAGAAACTTTCCTGCTCTTGTTGTTAAAGTTAAAAATTAAAAAAAAAAAACAAAACAAAACAGGAAGAAGCAGGCTGAAGGGTAAGGCTCGGGGGACGACTCCCCCCTCCCCCCCCCCCTCCCCCTCCCAATCCATTCGTGCTGATTTTCTTTTGTTTTTTGTTTTTTTTAGCTTTTGCACTTTATTTTCTCACGGCTTGGTTTGCGGCTCGGCTTGCCGCACGTGTGGGGCAGTCTCTGTGCGTCTGTCAGGCAGGCCTTTGCTCACAGTGCGAATCATTTTAGTAAAATTTGGGAGGTTTTGAAATTATATCGTGGGAGTGGTTTAGCCATTGAGAGTTGTATAATACATTTTTTTTTTTTTTTTATAAAGAGGCATTAAAGAATTGTGGAAAGATATGAGTAGAGTTGTGTATGTATGGCTCCCAGTTGAATAAGTGGTGATCCACTGAGATGACAAGTTTGAATCCCCTGATGAAACCTTGGGTGAAACGGGAGTCTCTTGTCGGGAAAAGAATAAGATGAGGAATCATTTGGGAGGAGAAAGGCTATAAGGAGTGTACCACTTGGATGTGGAGGAATTGTGGTTGAGAATAATTTTGCACTTATGGGAGTGTTTGTAATATTTTTGATAAATGTTTAAAATATATTGTAGTTATAGCAAATAGAAAAATGTATATTGTATTTGTATGTAAAGTATGAGTGAGTTTTGTGATTAATATGTATATGATTTGTATATTTTATTGTGGTAAACGTATGTGAAAACTTTAAAAAATATTGTTTGATACAAATCTTGTTATTCGTACAAACAGGTATGTGATATGTTATTCATGAATGAGTATACCTGTGTTAACCCTATGATATATATGTATTCTTGCCTAAAACGTTGAGGTATGACTCCCATCAGAGTTTAAGTATTTTGTGCCAGCTCTCCAAGAAACTGAAGAATGTGGTAAGCACCTTAGATCAACCTATGAAGCATGTGATACTTCCAAGACATCAATAGTCATTGGAGCAAGAAGATTAACTAGGCTTAGAACTCCAAGCTGCTTAGATAATCATGAAAAACTTGCTGATATCTTATGTAGGGGGGATAATGTCTTTGGAGAAAAGGTGAAAGAAATAATAGTCGTTATTAAAGATCCTTGTACTACTCTGTACTATCAACAGAAGAACAGTTTGTCCAAAAAGCCCCAGTACTACAAAAGGCCGTACTTCTATTCAGAGAGATCCACTTTAACCTTACCAGCAACCCCTGCAACTGCCCAGGCAGTGTGTTGGAGCATTGCCAGATCTTTGCGGCTCTCTCAAAAGAAACCAAACCAGAATTTTTTACTTTACCGTTGGACAGAATTCCCAGTTAGTCTTGGATAGTTTTTCCAGTGGGGAAAGCCTTCCAATGTTTCATTTCCACATGTTCGTTTGATAGGATTGAGTATTAAAGATCATACAGCAGGAATACAATTTAAATTTCAGATCTTCTCCAAACAATCCTCCAATGAGGAACCCTCTAGTTGTAGTTCAAACTATACTTCTGCAGCAGAGCTATCAACCCTCCTTTTGGCCATTGTAATTGAGTCTGTTCCATCGCAGGAGATCACAGATGACTTATTCCTCCATTGGGGAACTCTGATCATCAACCTGTTTGCATTGGAGGTCAACTGGAAAGTCAAGTCTATTTTGTTCCATGAGTCCAAACAGTTACAAATCCAGCCTCAGTGCTTTCATGGTAAACTGGAGCTTCTGTCAATTCTATGCCTACCTTCCAATTCTGCTTATTGTGAAGGCTAGACAGAAGATTCTCCAGGACAAGGAAAAGGTTATTTTCAAAGCCCTGGCTTGGCCGTGTCAAGCATGGTACCCATAAGTCCTCAGTCTGTTGGTTTAGCCCCAAAATGGATCGGATGCTATCTTGGACTCTCAACACCAGGAGGATGGAAAATTCTGTCACCTGAATCTTCCATTCTGGCCCTCATAGCGTGGATGTTGAGTGCACAGTAGTATCCTCCTTGCGCCTTCCCTTGCTGTGGAGGAAATTCTAATTTTATCTAGAAAATCTTCCATGAGGAGGTCCTACAATTTCAAATAAAGGTTCTCTGCATAATATATGACCAGTCATCTGGCCTCATATTATATTCTCAGGGACCACCTTCAATATATCTTCTTCTCATCAAGCCTCAGCACTTCAGTCGAGATGCATTTCTGTACCATTGCAGCTTCTTACCAGCAGGTGGTTGGAGCTCCTCTTCCTCCACCCTTTAGCTTCAAAGTTCATGAAGGAACTGTAGCAATTCAATTCTCTATTCAGTAAATCTCCAGTAACATGAGACTTCAGTGTGATCCTGGCTCAGCCTATAAAACCTCTCAAATTGGTGGAGCTGAAGTTCCTTACCTGGAAGTTGGTGGTCTTTGTAGCCATCACATCTGTTCAAAACGTCAGTGCATTATAGGCATTGGTTTCTTATTTGCCGTAGCTCCAGTTTTTTCACTATATTCTAAGTTGCTTCTGAAAGTGGTATCTTGTGTTCCATATCAACCTGTCAGTTGTGCTGCCTACATTCTTTCCAAGACTGTATGAATGCAAAGGAGAATGGGCTCTTCACTCCTCTGACCGTAAGGTCCCTAGCATAATATCTCAATGATTCAACTTCGCTGTCAAGATTCTCAAGTATTTGTACTTTGATCCTAACAGATTGGGAAGGGCAGTGGCCAAAAGAGCTATTTCTAGTTGGCTAGCGGACTGTATAGCTTATTGTAACACATTACTAGATGCTGACTTGCTTACAGGTTATGCATTCTGTCCAGGCTTATGAAGTACAAGTTATAGATACTTCAGTAACTCATCTTAGGGCCACTTCATTTGAAGATATCTACAAAGTTGCTACTTGGTTTTTTTTTTTTTTTTACACGTTCATGTCCCATTACTGTCTGGACCTCATGTCCAAGGAGACCTTTTTTGTGCAAGTAGTTCTGCGCAGACTGTTCACTCAGTAGTCCACTTGCCATTGGTGGTGTCTGGATTATCTGTTAAGGTGTTACTCCACAAGGCACCCTCTAGCTTGGGATTCGCCACTGGTTTAATCCTGCTTGTTGATGGCGCAAAGTTGCTTACCTGTAACCAGTGTTCTCCATAGACAACAGGATAAATCAACCATGCATTTATCACCAGTCTGGCACCCTGGAGAGTTGACTACTCATCTTACTCTCTGGATATGACTGAGGAGCTCACAAGGCAGCAGCCAGGCACAGAACTTTTATGTGTGTTCTGACTTCTGAGCTCTGAGAGCTGGGTCTGTGTCTGCACAGATATTCACTTGTCATGGTTAACTTCTCCTGCTTTCTATGGAGAACCCTTGTTTAAAGGTAAGGAACTTTGCTTTCTCAGGTGGGACCTATATTTATGGGGGAATTAGTGGACCGCTAGCACTGAACGTGGAATTTTGCATTTTGCATTTATCAGCTAATACAGGGAGTCCAGAGACAGTTAACTAAATGTTCTTATTAAAGTGTGTGAATGTAAAGAGGTCAACATAGTCACGCTGTTCTTTCACAGCATGAAATTAGCATCTTGCATCACCTGTATCACATTATAGCAGACTGGGATTTAAATTCAAAGGTTGCAGCTGTTCTCAAGCCCCAGGTGTAATGCTGCCCACTCACTTGTGAAGCTGTTACCTAATTGTTAGAATTGAATCCTTATTCTTACATTTGTGATCTCGGTATCAAAA
Organism: Rhinatrema bivittatum; assembly: GCF_901001135.1. Taxonomy (NCBI): domain Eukaryota; kingdom Metazoa; phylum Chordata; class Amphibia; order Gymnophiona; family Rhinatrematidae; genus Rhinatrema; species Rhinatrema bivittatum. Next base: position 29,297,410 of record NC_042619.1, on the reverse strand, counting down.
GAAATGTGCACTAAATTCCTGTTACTTACCTCCTTTCATAATTTACCTTTTTTTTCCCCTAATAGCCAATAAAAAGAAAGAAAAGGAACGCCCAGAAATTTCACTTCCTTCAGACTTCGAACACACAATTCATGTTGGTTTTGATGCGGTGACAGGAGAATTCACGGTAAGAAAAACTGAAATCTATAATATAAAAAGTAGGGATGTGGTTATGTGGTATTATGTTGTCCAGTAGCACTTTAAAAAGTAGTAGTAGTAATAGTATTAGTAACCCTGCACAAAAACAGGAATCTCTCAAATATTTAATCTTAAAACAACGTAGTCCTATACAGAATGTCTGCTCCATGGAGTTTACCGTCCAGTCAAGACAAACGTGTACAATATAATTAACTGCCTTATGGTTCGATTCCCAGAAACTGCAACTTATAAGTGTTCAGAGATGGTTGAGTCTTAAAGAAATATTTCTCAGAAAGTTGACAACCTATTTAAGGCCAAAACATGGTCATATAAAATTTTGTTGCAGTCACTCTCAACTAAAATCTCATTGGCAGGCCAGCTCAGGGGCTCGGCCGTGCTATGCACTGCCATGTCGAGGAGCTGGGATTCAATGCCAGGGTAGGACTCTGCTCCCTGGGTCAGTTGAGACCGAGATGCTGCAGAGACAGCATGTCACAGCTCTTTGGCGATGGAGTTTGTCATTGTACAACAGCAGCACCTAGAGCTGACTGCAGGGTTCCATTAGGATTCCTGGTGCTTGGGCTTTGCTTAGATCAGTGGGAGGAGATATAATTAAAAAAATAATAAAAAATCCATGCATAGCTGTGCTTGAAGGCTCATGGTGCCAGATCCTGGCCTTTATTCTTGTTGAGCTGGAAGAAACAGCTAAGCCAAACACAATCTCATTGAGTTGATATACAGTCCCTTTACCTTCTTTTATCCTCATGGTTTGGTCAAAACAGAGAAACTGATGGCAGAGAGTAAATAACTGATTCACATTTAGAACAGGTAAATATGAATCCGTTATTTACTCTTTCGATAAGACTTGGGGGTACTCCATGAAGTTAACAATGTCACACTTTAAATCAAACACAAAAGGAGTTGATGGAGACAGACAGACATCCTCACACCTTGCCAGATAGTTTTCTTGTACAGTTATGGCATTCAAAAAACAAGAGGCTTCCATCTGTTCCATTATCTGGAAAATCTTCTGTTCAAAAACTGTCACCTAGTGACTTTTCTTGTACAGGGCCCCGTTTCAGTTTCCCTGTCAGAAGCTGCGGTGGAAGGAAGGCTTGAGCAAATTTAAATTTGATACAAGAGCTATCTTTATGATCTCTCGCATTAAGAATTTTGTTCAATACTGGCGTTCCAGGTTCACTTGGTCTACCATCATTGACTTCTCTTACTTCCTGAAGAAGTCTTAAGGCAAAATGAAGGTCCTTTGTCAAGGGGAGATCCATTTTGTATAAAGTTCAGCCGTCATTGATGTAACCTCACTCATAGCAGTGTGATACTTATCTGGACGTTTTATAAAGCTACGTTGGATTAGACCATAAGGTTGAAGTTTTCAAGCTCCCATCCCTTCACACGGTTTGCTATTGTGCCAGCTCACAAATATATTTATAAGGGCTTTGTCTGGTAGTAATACTTGTGGGATACATTCTCAATCTATTAGTAAGCCAGCACATTCTAGATAATTCTGTATTATAATTATTTTTAATGGCATTTCAAATTATTTTTGAATTTTTCATTTGTAATTGATGTAATAAGTTAGAATAAAGTGGTTTGTTTTGGTTTTTGTTTTTTTTTAAACATTTAATAATGGTACAAGATTGTGGATAATTAAAAACTCTTGCTATTAGTGCTCACTTGTTTTGCTCTATTTTTCGTTTAGTTAATGAACATTTGATTTTTGGATTTATACTGCCTTATCCATTATACTGCCATTATCTGAAATTCTTTTCTCAGACAACTCCCGTTTTGTCTGGAACAGGCCACTACCCCCAGAGTAAGACTGATTTTCAATCATTTTGGATGCAGGGTGCTCTGCTTGTACCTGCAAAGTCTGCAGTTTCTTCCTTGACCTTTTTCACTTACCTTTCTATCCTGCACCCTATTATGATAAACCTTAAATGGAATGGCTGAAAGAACTCGAGCACATCAAGGCTATGTCTATCCCCATCCTCTCAACTAAATCTGGTAATGACTTATACAACTGTGCTGTTGGATTTTTTTTTTTTTATTTGAGCATCATCTTTAGTTCATTTTACATGGATTTGATGAAGGGAATATGTTCTCCAAAGTTAGTCACAGATGAATAATCTCCAGCCCTAAGCTATCTGGGCTTCATTTCTAAGAAGTCTTTCAGCGCTAGTTGGCCAGATAAGTGAACCTATCTGGCTAAGTGGTGATGTCTGAATATCCAGCTATGTTCAGCAGCCACTATTTAGCCAGCTAACTGTTTATCTGGCTAAACAGTTATCTAAGTGGACAGAATGGGGGCCTAATGGGAAGGAGATACTTATCTGGATAACTTTGCCAGATAAGTGATAATATTCAGGCTTATCTGACTGTCAGGTCTATCCAGTACCGAGCGGTAGGAAGAGCTGCGTTAGTGCCTACGGCACCCGCGGTTACCGCACGCACAGTGCAGCTCACCTACCGCTCGATCCTGAATACTAATTTTATTTAAATGTAAACCGCGTCCGAAAAGCCTTAGGCCCGCGCAACCCATTTTACTGGATAGAGCGCCTATACAGTATCCTGGGTGCGCGGGCCTAAGGCTTCACGCCACGCTGGTATCTGTCATTTCAAATGTCAGTGTCTTCCCTTCCTCTTGGAGCAGGGCACGAAAAGCAGCCTTGCTCCTGGAGGAGGGGAGGAGGGGAGAATAGACACGGACAGCTGCCGTGACGCCAAACGTCGTGACGTCACGTCTTGAGCAGCCAATTGAATGCACAGGGGCCGCTTTCCCCCGTGCTGGCAGCCATCTTCCCGGACGAGGCAGGGGAGCAAGGATGCCGGATGAGGCGGGGGAGCAACGATGCCGGACGGCTGCAAAAGTGGGTCGGGTCCCCTTTTGGTTTTTTCGCTTCGCCGCTGTCATCTCTTCTCCCCTCCTCCCGGAGCAGGGCGCGAAAAGCAGCCTTGCTCTGGGAGGAGGGGGGACACTGACAGCGGCGAAGCAACTTTTAGCTTTTTGAAAAAAAACCAAAATTGCTTTTGGTTTTTTTTTCGCTTCGCCGCTGTCAGTGTCTATTCTCCCCTCCTCCCGGAGCAAGGCTGAAAAAGCAGCTCTGGGAGGAGGGAAGAACTGAAGCGGCGAAGCAACTTACTTGCACGGGGGAAAGCGGTCTCCGTGGCAGCCCCAGTCCTCTCCCCTCCTCCCGAAGCCAAAGGTTTTTTCGCTTTTTTTTTTTTTTTTTGGCTTCGGGAGCAGGGGAGAGGACTGGGGCTGCCACGGAGACCGGCACCCACGATCGCGGCCGGGGCAGGTGAGCGGGGGCTGGGGGAAAGCTTGCCATCTACCCTTACCCCTGCCTCTACCGCAGGGGTCAGGGTAGGCGGTAAGTTTGCAGGTTGAACGCGCGACAAAACGGCAGGGAAAACTAGCGATAGTCGGGGCACGGGTTACGGGATGCTAGGGAATAGCTAATTCGCTCGTTTGCATGCAATATCGAGCTAATTCGCTCGTTTGCATGCAATATACATGCCGCGGGCGGAAGGGGTTGCCCGGGGAATTTAGGACGCGGTAGGATTAGGTTAAAGGGGATTCGGGATCGCAGGAAGGGCTAACGCGGCCGGAACGTGAGTAAAAAGCGGCTTAGGAGCAGGGTAAACGCGGCCGCACTTTACAGGATAGGCCTGTAAGTTAGCCCTAAAAGCTGGATAAACGTGTTCAGCTATCCAGGTATTTTCAGCAGCATGGCCGCTCTGCTGAATATCCTTGTTAAGTGAGCAGGATATGTTTATCTGGTTAACTTTCCTAGCCAGCTTTTGAATATCTACTTCTAAATATTATAATTTTCCATAATAGCATTCAATAAACTAGGGTATGGTTTACCTGGATATTTAATACAATAAAATCTATAACAAAGTGGAAGTACAAAATAGTCCAACATATATTGTGCTAAAGGTCTGAAGATCTGCCTTTCTAAAGCATGGGATAAACATAGGGGATCTCTGAAGGAGTGATGGGATTTGTAAAGCAGACTAGACAGGCCACAAGGGCTTTTACTGCCGTTGTGTTTCTAAGTCACACAATTCTAGCCAAAAAAACATTTGGGTTTCAAGAAAGTGTACAGTATGCTTTTCAGGAGTTCTATGGGGTGACCTGATTGCATGTCCCCCATGCTATGCTTTAGTAAATAGATTTTCTTTCAGTATCTGAAAAGCCTAAGATAGTTGTGTTGTAAATTACTGCATAATTTTTGAAGCCTTCATTCCAATACCTGAAAGTGCGCTCTGATATATATATTTTTTAAATTACTGTATTTTGTACTGCATGTGTGTTTCCTGATTACAAATTTGGAAGCAGAAACTGGTGGTGCTGGAGGTGTATGTGATGTGCCATTTTCATTTTGCATGATTGTAGCTTTCTGTAATTGAAAACAGGGAATGCCGGAACAGTGGGCTCGATTGCTGCAGACTTCAAACATCACAATATCAGAACAGAAGAAAAATCCACAGGCAGTATTAGATGTGCTAGAATTTTATAATTCGAAAAAAACATCAAACAGCCAAAAGTATATGAGTTTCACAGGTAAGACATGCCATGACTATAAAGCAATGCATAATATGGATTTAATAGGACCCAATCATTATAGTTTTCTTTTGATGGTTCACTGCATAGTGTAATCGCATCATAATGTAATCGCTGTAGATCAGCTGATCCCAATCCTGGGTGGCCTGGATGTTTGCATTTTTCAAAAAGACATTTTTTTTACAGAATTAAGAAATATATTTATTTATTAAATCAATATTGCTAAGTGTTTTACAGAGAAATGATTTGGTGGCCATAATCCAGATCAATCCTAGCCCTTTATAGACTTGTGTTCTTTTTATACAACTATGGAAGGTGGATATGAGTTTGACATTACTACGTCAAAATGGATTTAATTTTGACCCAGTGTGCTAAAGATGCAGGTCAAAGTAATTGAGAAAGATCGCTGCTTTCAGGGAAAGTACTGTGCCCCCCAATATGTTTCACTAACTGTGAATGTTTATATAAAATACAGGAAGCCAGAAGTTCTAACTCACTTTAATGTTGCTTCAGTGTGATTTAACCTCCTTTCCCCTGCCTCTGCCACAGCATATTAGGTTTCAAACCAAGATTAAAATCAAGGATAAGGAAAAATGCATTCTTTCCTGACAAACAGCCAGCCGTATCTGAAAGTTGGCACAAAAGTCCCTTTCCAGTCTGGCCCATGTGATCGTGGTTATTGCAGGGTCAGAAATCCGACAAGGATCAGACAGCAAGGGATCAGACAGCTGCCGTGAAGCAGAAAATCATTTTGGACGTCTTGTGTTAGTGTGTGTGTGTTTGTGTCCTCTTATCTTTTTTCCTGAACGGCCTAGAACTCCCTTCATGCTCTCTATGGATCCCATTTCCTAGTCCAGTTTGTTAAACGCTGTGAGAAATCTAAGCAGTCAGCCAAGCCAAACCATTTTCAGCACTATTTATCCTACGTTATGCAATGTCAGAAATGCACATGGCACTTAGTTTAGTTTTGAGATCCTTTAAGAATCTCCTTGGATATTCCTGTGACTGGCTGGGAACAGCCTTGCTGGGGAGGGTCACAAATTGCTTTGTGCACATTTCAAACAATGCAATGAGAGTTCTCTGAAGACGAGGTGAATCACTACTTGCACAGATGGGCAATCTCGTCAGCACTCACCAATCAGACCTTTTTCAAGAGCTTTTTAGGATATTCTTAGAAATCCATCTGGTAATTCCAGTGCTCCCGCAACCCTGCAGTGTGCTTTAGTTTGTCTTTTTTTTTCCATATAGGCTGCATCTTTGAAGTAAAATGACTTCTTTTCCTTTTTCTATTATCAGTTTTCTGCTGCATGTCTGAGAAGACCAGTGGCTTTAAATCTTTGCCCCATGTGCAAGCAGTGTTGTCCATTGCAGACCATCACCATTTTGGGGAGGTGCACAGGGCCTCATAAACATATTGAGCTGTGTAGGGGTAGGAGCTTAGGCGTGGGGTCTGCATTAGAAACTGGTTGAGGGGTGAAGAGAGCATGATGATAAATGGCATGTCTCAGATCTATCTGCTCAGTCTCCTTGAGCAATATTGTGGAAGGGTTAGGTGGCAAAGTTTGTCTTTTTTTGCAGATGAGACAGATCTGCAGCAGAGTGGGACCTGCTTGAAGGAGTAGACAGTATGAAAAGCAATTTAAGAGCTGAAAGCGTAGTCGACTGCTTAACAGGCTGTGTTTCAATTCTAAAAAAGATGCAGAGTTGTGTGTTTTGGGTTTCAGAAATCTAAGGGAGCAGTTGATGGTAAAGGTGAGATACTGATAGCTACAGAGCAAGAAAGAGACCTTGGGATAATTCAGATGATTTCAAGATAGGGAAACAGTGTGACAAAGTAGTGACCAGTGCAGTGCAAGGGTGTATTGGGAGAGGCATAACGAATAGAAAAAGGCCATACAAATACTTGGTGAGACTTTTCCTGGAGGACTGTGTCCCGTTTTTGGAGGCCATACCTCCAGAAGGACATGGAATGAAGGTGGTCCAGAGGAATAGTGTAGGGTCTGCATCAGAAACCCTTATGGAGCTAGACCTGTATATCCAAGAGAAGATGCAATAGACATTCAAATGCCTGAAAGGTATTGAGACAGAAGCTACACTATTTTCAGTGGAAGGGAAGTTCTGGAACAAGGGGTCGTGATATGAGAGGGTATAAACTTGGTACCATGTTACTTTTTTTTTTCCTTCCATGATAAGGGTAGTGAGCACATGGAATGTTCTCCCAGAGTGGAGGAAGCTAAAACAGTAACAGACTGTGAGAGTGCATGGAATAAGCCCAGAGAACCATTACTGGCAAAAAAAAAAAAAAAAAAGAGAAACATGACCTACAGCCAAGTGTTAGAAGAAATGTACTCAAATTTGATGAGTGTTGGGGCTACCAGAATGAATGACTGTGATTAATATGAAATGTTAGAAGTCCTAGTTAGAGACCCAGGCAACCACATAGTTGGGTCTATCTGGTGTGCTGCAAGTGCAGTCATCTGGTGTGCTGCAAGTGCAGTCATCTGGTGTGCTGCAAGTGCAGTCATCTGGTGTGCTGCAAGTGCAGTCATCTGGTGTGCTGCAAGTGCGGGTCTATCTGGTGTGCTGCAAGTGCGGGTCTATCTGGTGTGCTGCAAGTGCGGGTCTATCTGGTGTGCTGCAAGTGCGGGTCTATCTGGTGTGCTGCAAGTGCGGGTCTATCTGGTGTGCTGCAAGTGCGGGTCTATCTGGTGTGCTGCAAGTGCAGTCATCGCTGGAAAAAACCCAGGTGTTTACCCGCCACTGGGTGGAGAAGTCAGAGGAGAGGAGTAGCAGCATCCTTACTGAAGAGAGCAGTGGCCACTGGGATGGAGAAGAGCTGAAAACAATTGTGGCTGTTGGGGTGAGGAGAATCATTTCTTTTTTTTTTTTTTTTTTTTTTTATATACTACCTTTTGTGAGACTTCAAAGTGGATTACATTCAGGTACGTGTAGGTATTTCCCTATCCTCGAGGGCCTACAATCTACCGCTAGCATTAAGGCCCTAACTCTTGCGCTAACGCCGTAACGCATGCGTTATTTACCGCATCATGCGTTAGTATGCAAGTTTCATATTTGCTGTGCAAGTGGGAGGGATTTGGGTGGAGTTAATGGTAATGAGCAGCTCCTAACATCAAATGCGATAGAGTAATGCACAGCAATGCAGGTTTTAACGCCAGAAATAACTACACCTTTTTTCTGTGCGTTGTGCCTGTTACTGACCGAAAAGGTTTTTACCGCAAATGCCAGAGAGAGTGCGCCTCTGTAGAGGCTCACATATAAGTTTACTATTTATACTACTGTAAGAGGGGGCACTAGTAACTCGGGGTGAGGTTTGGGGGGGCAGTTTGACTTGCACAAGCAGCACAGTGAAGATTGTCAGAGCGATGAAAGGTCAAAGAAGAGTTGACTTGTACAAAGTACTCTTTACCTAGCTTGATTGCAATTTGATGAATCAGGGGTAAGTTTGTAGATGAGACAATGGAAGATGAAGTGATTTGCCCAAGATCGCAAGGATTGGCAGTGGGATTTGAACTCCTCCTTCCCTGGTTATCAGTCTGCTGCTCTAACCCCTAGGCAGTGCTCTTCCTTTGGGTGCTTAAGAACTTTGGCTGCTGCCTACGGTTTCTAAAAAAATGTTTCCACCCCTGTCTATAATAATTATAAAGTCCTAGCAGGAATGCAGTCACTCAGGTGGGTATGGCAAGCTACGCAGGGGACCTTGGAGGGTGGATGTTTGGGCAACAGCCACCCTGTTGATATCTATGTAGATTTTAGACATGGGAAGGGAGATGTGGTGGTGAACAAAGTAGGTAATCTTTTGATCACCTGTTTAAGATGGTAAGGTATAAATGAGGTACCGTAATGTGACAAAAAAGCATCCTGGTTGAGGTGAGAGAGTTTACAAGCAGTCACTCTGTCTGGCAGCCGGATATATCCTTGCAGTGTGTACAGAAATAACTGGATAGACTTGATAAACCAGTTGGTCTTTCTTCCATCTACTAAGTTACAGTGATGATTTGACCTTTCGTAACATCTGCTCAAGGATGTCATGAAGAGCATTCAAGATATGCAAGATGAGGCTGCAGCAGGTGTAGGCAACATTGGTCCTCTAGTGTCACAAAAAGGTCTGGTTTTTAGGATATCCACAATGAATATGCATGAGATATATATTTGCATACAATGGAGTTGGGCTACAGTCTTAAACATAAAAACTTAAGTTGACAAGGTCCACTGAAACAGCATTGAAGATTTGAAATAAGCATGGAACTGCGCAGTCTGCTGGTGGCTAGATACAATCCCGGTGGTACCAGGAGCAAAAGACTCCAGAAACCAGAAATCTTGCTCTCCCAGCTTACATCAAGCTCTGAGCTCTTGATCATGGAGCAGAGGGAGACATAGCACTGAGATGGATCAATGGTGACAGCGCTTTGACTCCCATCTCTTCCCACCCTGATCTCAATCATGGCACCGAAAGCAGGGGGATTCTGGAGGCTAGGGGCTGCACCTTCCTGTCAAAGGTTGTTACTGGATGTCCAGCATCAGGCTTTTGGCACACAGGGAGAGATTCTGAAGGAGGTTAGCCCACCTGCTGAGGATTCTTTAACACTTGGAGCTACAGAAGCCCTCCCTTCTCCCCTTCTGAAGTGGAGCTTTCTTAGCTCTAGAATCGAGTTTAGGCATGTTGCAGGGATATGGGAGTTCAGGAAGTATCATGCGTGCCCAGAAAGATTTCTAAGAATTTCCTAGAAAGCTCTAGAAAGAAGTCTGATCGATGCTGAACAATAATGTTGACGATCCGTGTGGCTAGTAATTCCCCTGTCTTCATGGAGAACCTGTAACAGATAAGCACCGTTGCTATCTGTACACCTTAGAGGAATATTGCTGCAGTAACCGGGCCAGAAAGGTGGGGAGAATAAAAAAAAATAAAAAAAAAAAAAAAAAAGAGAAAATCCTCGGGTGTCTGCAAATTTAAGCTCATGGCAACATAGCCCAGTTGAGGCAAGTTAGAATTGAAGGCCCAAAGGAGCATGAAGAAATTGCCAGGAAAAAAAATCCTTTACAAATATTTTTCTAGTGTACATTAGAATTATGCATCTTCCGTCCCTGTTTTTTCAAAACAGCTTGCCTGCCTTGCTTCTCTCTCTACCCCATGTGATGTCAGAATGTAGCTTGGGAGAATAGCAATTCTCTCTCTTAAGGATTGGGTTGCTGTGTGCAAAACATTTTGCTCAGGAGCAAACATTTTTTGTTTCATTCCCCTGAGAGCACTACTTTTTTTTTTTTATGCAAAAAGCCTATCAGTTTCATACTTGCTGGAACACAATCTGTAGAGGGAACATTGGTAGCATCATGCACACAAACTTCCACATACATACACACTTAACACACTTGCATGTTGACAAATACTCTTTCACACACACAAACTTTCCCCTCATTCACTCCCCAGACTCTCACACACATGCACACTCACTCATTTCTCCTCCTTTTCCATGCACACACACACTCATCTCATTAACTGCAAACTGGACACCTTTCACTGCCAAACACTTTAAGAAGTAACACAAACCCCTGCAAAAAGACACCTAGAACCTTACCATTCTATACCAGCACTATCTCGGGACTTCAGCAGCCTTATCTATGACATGGCAGCAGTGCAAATATTATACCATGCCCTAGAACACTAATGCACCACCTACTGGGGTTAATAGAACAAGCCGTACTATACAAAGCCCTACAGAAAAACTTCATGCCAGCAGAAATACTGCACCTCAGTTACAAAGCAGACAGACAGAACCTTACCTTATAACAGAATAAGAGGCTATAAATTAGAAACTGAAACATGCAGACAAAAATAAAATGGAAAGCCCGAAAAACCAAACTCTCTAAACAGTGGAATACTGAAAAAAGAACAAAATACAAATATATAAGAAATGCACATTCCAAAATATAGCATATGCCAATCACTCAAAAATCAAAATCAAATTTTTTTTATCTGTGTGATCTTATTTTCTCACAGGACAAGCAGGATGGTAGTCCTCACAAATGGGTGACATCGAGGATGGAGCCCTGTACGGAAAACTTTTCTGTCAAAGTTTCAACCAGCTTTGACTGACACTGGCACACTGGGTGCACTGAGCATGCCCAGCCTGCAATTATCCCTGTGAGCCACAGGTGTCTCCCTCAGTCTTCTTTTTTCCGCTCTGCAGTCAGCATAGCGGTTGGAGCTCTGTGAGGATTTTTTAACTAATTACCTCATGGAAACACTTAACTTTTCACTTCAAAAAACACTTTTCCCTGCACAGGTCTCCCTCCGCGTACGTTTTTACGACGCTCGGTGAGTACTAATTCTTATTTTTCGGTCGGTTCCTGTCACTATCTTAAGGCTGTTAACTGACTGAAGCCTTCCCTTCCCCCATTTTTCAGTTAGCTTTAAACAGCTTGCGAGTATCTCTGTGACACTCTGCTTGCTTATGCTAGTGGGGTAGGGATTTTTTTCCTTAACTTTAGGACCTCTGTAGCTTCAAGTCCTTCGTTCCCTGGTACCCTCACGCAGTCGATACCCTATCGCTACACCGGGACCCTCCTAAACCGCCCTGGGCTTTTATATGTCATCAGCGCCCCTCCCCCCACGGTGCCCTGATGCCTTTATCCATGTTTTTTGCTTTTCAGTGCTACCAGGCTTTTTCCTCCTACGCACTGTTTTTTTCCTTGGGCTTCCTCGGTGCCGTCCCTACCCGGATGCATGCCATTGACGCACACGCTGTTAGTCACTGCCATGCATACTCGGGTCGCCGCCACCACTGCCCGAGACACTTTTTAACGATCCCAGGGTCACTTCATCAATGCCACCCCCCCCTTTTGGGGATGCCATCGATGCCCCATCCTCCCCACCGATGTCCAGCCCTTTTCCATCGGTGGGCATCGGTGCCACATCGATTCGTCGGTGGGCATCGATGCCGGATGGTCCCCATCGATGGACATCGGTGCCGGATGGCTTGTCCGTCGATGGCATTGGTGCCGGATGGCCGTCCGTCGATGGCATCGGTGCCAGGTCCTTTTGCATCGATGGACACCGATGCCCAGGTGTTTCATCCATGGGCATCTATGTTAGAATGCATCCATCGAGGGCAGTCGATGCCAGGCTGCTCCCATCGGTGAAATTCGATGCCCAGGTGGGTCCCATCGGTGGGTATCCATGCCGGCTCGATTCCGTGGATGGGCGTTGATGCCAATGCCAGCCATATGGCTGGCATCGATGCCCATGCCGATTCCAGGACTGGCGTTGATGCCGGGATGGAATTCATCGACTGGGAGATCCATGCCATCGATTCCATACGTGTCCATATCGATGCCACCGACACACGTGTCTGGGGCACTGATGCCATGTACACTTGGAAATCTGAGTCTGTCCAAATCGATACCGTCAACGTCTGTGGCCCTATAGTTGATGCCCGTGGCCATGCCACAAACGGCATAAATGCCCGCCTCCATGCATCGATGCCCTCGACACCTCCGTTTTCCTTCGGTGTCCTTGACGCCCTATTGATTCGACTTCGACTCAGTCGATGCCGGTATCTTTTTCAATAACGGCAATGTTTTTCGATTATTCGATTCCACATCGTTTCAAAGATACCTATGCCACTGCTGTCAGTGCCCGTCACTGTCATCATTCTCCTGGCCAGTCATCGACGATTTTTCATACCCATTTTGATGATATCCTCGAAGCCCCTTAGGTTGCCTTCAATATCGTCAATACCGACATAGCACCGCCACATAATACCCTCGCCTCCTCACATTGCTCCACGCTTTGGGTTCTTTTTTAAGCCCCGTATTAGCTTAAGACACTCCATTGTGTCAGGAGCAGAGCAGGCGTGCTGACAGTTCGTCATCGATCGCCTTCCAGGACGACGAGGGCTTCCATCTCGGCGCTGGGGAAAGACCGGGCCGAGCACCGTGGCACCCATCATCGCCGACATCGTGATCGTCCGCTGCTGACGCCATCCAGCACATCGGTGCCATCCTTCTCCAGGCTGGACAACGCTCGGGCAGAGCGACATCACCACTGCCATCAGCACTGTTCCTACAGTTTTGGCAGTCCTTGGTGATCCAGAACTTCCGGATCCAGGTCCGACAGCTTCTGCATTGGCGTCACGACACATCGAGCCGCTGTGACGAGGGAAGGGAACATGAGTTCCGTTAGGGCTCCTCTGTTCCTGGCGTGCCCCACCGTCAAGTGGTGTGGGACTATGGCCATCTGTTACACTTAGCAGTCTAAACGCCACTCACGCCTGGCCTGTCTCCTCTGTACCTGTGCCACCATACCGGGTTTCAGAGCGAGATGGACGTTTACGTGCCCGGCCTTACCCTCGAGGACTCCGGAGACCGTCGGAGTCAACAATCTTCACCGGCTCGTCTTGCGGCGATCCACGTCGGATGGTAAGTACCCGCTTCGGCGGCATTCCCATAGAGTTGTGTTCTCCCATTCGGACCGTGGTTCGAAAAGTTCTGGGTCATGTGCCTTTTAGAACTGTATTAGTGTCACATATCGCTATGTTAGCTATGTTAGCCACAATATCAGGAGAACCCCTCTATCTTCTTGGGATTGCAGCAGGGCTTCTTCTCTTGTCAGTAACAAGTCCCTGTGCCGACCAATGCTCTGACTCTTGGTTCCCTCCCAACCAAGGTCCAGCTGCATTGGCTGATCTGCTAAACATGAGATTCAGCAACCATTGCCCCATGTACAAGTCCACCTTGAGGCCTGGCCACAGGTCTCAGTGTCTCCTTGTACAGCATACAGAAATGCGGGTACCACTTACCGCTCACACACCTGCAGGAGCCTACATGATATCCTCCATTGGGACACCTCCTGGTCTCCCATCTGGTCAGATATCAGAGCGGCCACCCCACCTTGTACCAAAGTCCCGGTACACTCCCCCAGGCGCTACGAAGTGCAGAGGGGAGAAGGGAGGGGGGTTGGGGAGTTTTAATTGCACTATTCTTTCTTTTAACACAAAATAGTTACTCTCCGCACATCCTGGACCTAAGAAAATCCAACTTTCTTTAGACGTCACAGGTACAATGGTATCTTTGGTTACCATCACTCCATACTGCAGTAAGTACATTATTTTAATGTTTCTATGTGCTTTATGGTGAGTCAACATTACAACCCCAAGCTCTGCCGCTGGCACCAGCTTCAGTAAGTGAACTGTCTCTTGCATTACTGTTGGTGAATGCTGTTTTCTCTGCGGAGTGTAACATCATTCACTTTCCTTGCATAGACTACTGCTAACCACTTTCAGTACATGCAAGGAGCTCTCACTTTTTTCAGGACTCACTATACATTTACTAACTGGGATTACTGTCACTGCCATAAATCCCTTCTGTAACACTTCTGGACACCACAGTCTTAAGACCCTCTTGTCCAGCATGCGCACAGACATTCTGATACATTGTTATATGTCCCTGCGCATATTTTCCATAACCTCAGCCTTTCAACTTTTCATGGTTGGGCTATGGGGTTTCTTCCCACTATGCATTTTTCTCATAATTCAAAACTGCTATGGGTTATATTCAGTGACATTCTATACTCAATGGACCTAAGTGGTTTCATTGCTTTCGTCCCTGATTCTTATCCCAGTTCGAACTAGGACCTAGTCTCCTTCGACTCATGCTCGCAATTCCTTAGGGTTATAAAGTTTCTCCTGAAAGCTGTCAACCCATTATGCATCTATTGCACTCCAGCATAGTTTCTCATAAACTTCCTGGACGTTGCACCCATGAGTTATGCCCTTATGCCTTCCAATACTGCTTTTGCAACAATTCTTTGTGCATACAGACAGACAGCATAGGGACAATGTGCTTTCCAACTCATAAGCACGCATTACCTCTTAGCTGCTCTGCTAGACAGCTGCGCAGCTCTACCCTTGGCCCTTGTTCACTTCATGCGTCCTTGGGCCACATATCTAAGAGATTTAATGAACGCTCTATCAGACCTTCTCCACGTAGGTTCTATCCTCTCGAATGGTCTCAATTACATGTGTACAGGGCAAATCTTTTAACGCTGAGTTTAACTAAACTTTCCTCGGCGTCTGCATCATTCCATACGATGCACAGGTTCTGCTCCCTGCACATGTTTCCTATGCGTTCCCTTAGATGCCTTTTCTTCCATCAAAGGCCTCTTCAATATATCTCTTCTGCTGCCTCTCGTAGCCAGCATTCTTCTAATGTTGAACTGGGATGGGGTTCAGTATTCTTTTCCCCACTCCCTGACTGAGATCAGTATGCTTTCCCATACTTCTCAATCCATCATATCAGTAACCTTTTATTCTCTCACCAGTCAGTCCCAAATCATAGACTTACTGATGTTCTTAGGTTCTGGTAGCGTCACAAAACCTTCTAAACATAAATCTTGCCGTTTAATATGGCAGGCTTTACCTCCTGACGCTAAAAAAAAAAAAAAAGAGGTATTACCCCTTTTACTTTTCCACCATTTTTTCTTACTCCCTCGGATTCTGTTCTCCAGACATCCTCCACATAGATACACCTTTCTCTTAGGAGGTGTATCGTTTTGGGAGTTGGATTCCCGTTTTCGGTAATCCTCTCTGAGTCGGCTTACCATGGATTATCCACTGATCAAGCCGCCTCTATTTCTCTAATCACGGAATGAACATATATATTCTCCTTATAAGTCTCATACATTCTACGTTTGAGCCTTTCCATTCCTCTCTTCCACAGTTTGGCAAGGGAACTTCTTTCCCTCTTAATGTCATTCCTGCCAGCAGGGTCCGTGAGTTATGCACTCTTTCCATACTCACCTGACTCCGTTCCTCTGCCACTGAGTAGTTCTACGCATTCAACTTTCTATCCTTTTCAGGTAGATGTTGTATCTCCTTTCCTCAGGAAATACTCTATTAATTTTTCCTAACCTCTCTCTCTCGCCCTAGGGAGAGAGTGGGTTTTCCACATTCCTGGACAGTAATGCTGCGCTTACATTCTATCTACATTGCACTGCATTCCATGTGAATTCCACTTGACTCTTTCCTTCATGCAAGGGTCAAGCTGCTACTTCCAGTGGCCACACAGACCTAATCCTTCTGATTAAGTGGTCTATATTTCCTTTCCTACCAACAAGCAGACATTTCACTACAACACTGTGGGTATCCACATACTGTTGTGTCCGTCTTAGCCTTAACAGCTTCCCTTTGGTTACTGCTGCTTGTACTTTTTTATCAGGTTGCAGCCTGGAGTCCTCTCCATACTTCGCAGCCTATTATTGCTTACATTGACTAGCCGGCATGCTCCATGTTTGGCCAGTCCGACTACTCTTACCTTTTTCAATTCACTACCCAACATCCTTCCACGAACCCATTATGGTGTTGCGGATGCCCTCCGTTCCCATTTCCACCTCAGTCGTTACGCCTTTGCGCATCTGCGGTGTATCTGGTGCATTCCCGGGCATCCTCAGCTCGGTACTCACCCATTTGTGAGGACTACCATCCTGCTTGTCCTGTGAGAAAGCAAATGTTGCTTACCTGATGTAACAGGTGTTCTCACAGGACAGCAGGATGTTAGTCCTCACGAAACCCGCCCGCCACCCTGCGGAGTTGAGTCTGTATACTTTTATTTTAGTTTCGCTTGCGCTTTTTAGCTATAAGACGAGACTGAGGGAGACACCTGTGGCTCACAGGGATAATTGCAGGCTGGGCATGCTCAGTGCACCCAGTGTGCCAGTGTCAGTCAAAGCTTGTTGAAACTTTGACAGAAAAGTTTTCCGTACAGGGCTCCATCCTCGATGTCACCCATTTGTGAGGACTAACATCCTGCTGTCCTGTGAGAACACCTGTTACATCAGGTAAGCAACATTTGCTTTCCTAATCCATTGATTCCAGCCTTTTTTTCCCCTCATGTTCCCTTTCTCAGTCTCTTCTCAGTTCCTTTTACATGGTCTCTATTTTTTTTCTTTGCTCCTTCTCTCTCCAACTGTCAATCTTCCCTTTAAACACAAACTCCGGCTCGCACACGCATGCTCTCACTCACATGCTGGCTTTCACTCTCACCTGCTATTTCTCTCTAACTCTCACACACGTGCACACAGGCTCTCAACTCACACACCTCACACACACACCCTCAATTACTCTACAAGGCTTCGGCTTCCCTCTTGCCTCTGGGTCTCTGCTTCTCGGGTCACCACAGGATGGGCTCCATGGCGGCCCTGATCTTCTTGGGCTGCTGCAAGATGGGATCCACAGTAGCCCTGTTACCGGGACTCCTCTTCTCTGGCTCTGATCTTCTCTGGCTCCTGCAAGATCGAATTCGCAGTGGCCCTGCCACAGGTACACAGGGTAGATGCTCCTCCTCCTTCCTGCCCATGTGACTCTGGCAGAGAGGAAGATCACCCAGAGTTTTGGGGGTTGCTTGGAGACCTGATAATTCCTTGAATTTCCAGATAGGCCGCCAATTTCTTTGCTTCAGGCCACAGTAAGATGAGCTCACCTCGGCCCCGTTGGTCTTCCTACGCTGGTTTGTGTGGCTGTGCACATGTGCAGCTTAGCGGGACGATTGGAGAGTAGATATTGTAGCTAAAAGAGAACCTTTAATCTTCAAAAAGGTTGTTTAAGTAAATTTACAAAATTCATCCCAAGGTAGATTGTGCAATGAAAGAGAAATAGCTAAAAATGTTTAAAGCTATATACAACTTTAGTGAATTTTTTTTAAGGTATTACAGTACATTTTATAAGGGCTGTCTTTGAAGGACCAAATTAGTATCTTTAACACTTGAAGTTTTGAAAATGTTTTCAGTTTTCTGCTTCCTGCACGCAGGTGGCAAACATTTCAAGCTGTCAGTTGGTTGCCCTTTAATCTCTTGGCACAATTCTGGCCCATACATCAATGCATGAGTGGCTTTCAAAAACAAGTTAGAATATTTGAAAAATAGCCTGCCAAGATGACCTTCATGCTTTTGAACCTAATTGAATTCTGTAAAGTTGATCGGTGTTTTTGCATTGAAAGCTACAAGATTTTTAGGTTCTGTTAAGAAATCAAAACTACAGTTCATGTGTCAAGGCACGAAATACCAAACCTCTTTCCGTTTGAATCTTCTTTTTTTTTTTTTTTTGTGGAAATGTTTTTTATTAATAGTACAACCACAATTAAGAGCATCATTTGACAAAGCATAGCAAAGTATAGACTGACATACAATAAACATGTCCAAAGTAAATAACAATACATGATGGCAACCCGCCATTCATATATACCACCTGAAGCCACCATGGAACGTTAGGTCGCGTTGGTATTTAAGAAGCCACCTGAAGCCACCATGGAACGTTAGGTCGCGTTGGTATTTAAGAAGACCATGTGTACTATTATTATTTTCCAGGATTAGAATATTAACCAGTGGGATTAGTATCAATTGAATGACAGCTAATCCTTTTTTATTTTTATATCCCAAGTTACCTATACCAATACCGCTTCTCCCTGTCCACCCAAAGACACTGGTATACTTAAAAAAATATATATATACATAGCTATTGATAAGTGATATCTCAAGTGTAGAGGTAACTTCAGTAGCAGAAAATAATTGTTTGTGGTAGCTAGATAGACTTGTACATGATGAAGGTGTAGCAGTGCACAGATGAGCAGGTGGTTGTGACCCTTGGCTAAAAGTTGTAGGATCAGACCCAGCTGTATTAGGGAAGAAAAGTGGTCTCTTTATATAGGCTTTCCATATATGCCTTGTCCTGTTATACTGGGTAGAGGACTTTTGCTTCGTGGTCAGAAGTTCCATATGCAGTAATTTTTGGAATTTGTTCTGCCATATATAACTGAGTAGGATTTGTCCATTGAGCCAGAATAGAGTCCTTGGCAGTGAGTAATATTTTGTCCAGTAATTGAAGCCGAACGCCTTCCAGGGATAAGGCTTCATCCCGCATCATGCCAAAAAGCCATATAAGAGGGTCTAAAGGAAGAGCAGTTCCCCAGAGTTGCTTAACCATATGTTGTGGATATTCCCAGAATTTTTGCAGTGAAGGATAGGACCAAAAACACAATGGTGCACATCTGGTACACACTTTATCCGAGAAAACCCCCATATAATAGGTGTGGCATTGGGAGTAAAATGCTTGGTAAAGAAATTTATATAGCTTATCCCTTATTCATAACTGATTCATTTTAATCGCCTGTATATAACATGTCTATTACTACTGTTGTTGTTTTAATGTTATTTGTTATTAGTATTTATTCAATTTTCTCCAAGTTCATTTTCCTGTTCCATGTAAGACTCGCATGTTAAGTCACACCAATGTTATATGTAAACCGAAATGATTAGCAACATTGTTGCTAGAATTTCGGTATATAAAAAATGTTAAATAAATAAATAAATCCCTAAGGGTTACATTTCCACAGAAACAGGTATGCGTCGAAAACAAGACTGAACATCTTTCTGTGAAATCCCTTGAGGAAGCTGCTGATTCCATTTTGTAGCCACGAAATCTAAAGCGGAGAAAGGGTTAAGGGCCATCAACGCTGAGTAATATTGAGAGCATGACTGACGCTTACCATCTATGCCTAACAAGTTTTTCAGTTCACGATATTGGTAGAAGATGGGATTTTCTTTCCGCTCTTCAAATATAAATGCTTCAATTGCAGGTATCCATAAAAGTCATTAGGAAGTGCGTAACGCTCTCTGAGCTCTTGGAAACTGAAAATCTGAATTGGGTTGGCCTCCTTATCCAATAACTGTTTATATCTCTATAGGAGGGCCAGCTAATAGCTCGAGTTGAGGTGTTGGTGGTGGTTTAGGGGCCAGTTTTACATGCAGAGTGAGATGTACAAATTGCACAGTACACCTTGGTGAAGATTTAACGTGATTTGGTGTGAGGAAAGACACACAAAGATGAGATTTCTACTATGTTATTTCGCCCTTGGTTGATGGAACCCTGTTATAGAGTCCAAGCTAGGATGAGAGAACACTGTAGAAATCTCATCTTTGTGAGACTTTCCTCACTTCAAATGATGTCAAATCTTCACTGAGGTATACTGTTCTTTCCAGGGTATGTTCGCTTGGGATCTCTGGTGCTGTTCTTTCTTGGTTTACTTTGTATATTTCCAGTAGATCTCAGCACTTTTCTATTCAATCCTTTTCCCGTCGATAGCAGGGCTGAATTAGTCATGCTGTCTGGGAAGCGTTGCGACCCGAAGTAGGAGTCGTCTCCTCAGCTAGTAACAGAGCTTTGACTCTGTGCAGCTGCGCGGTGGTGTTCCCGCACGGTTCCCTCTCCTCTTCAGTTTTTCTTTTTTTCCCACAAGCCGATCACATGCGGGGTTTTTTCTCCTCACATACTTTTTTCCTCAACAGATTTTTTCATCGAATTTTTTCGCAATTTTTTTGCCACATTGAATCTCCAGATGGCTCCAAAGCCTTCGGAATTCAAATATTGCCAAAGTGGCAAAATTATGTCCATAACGGACGGACATAATTATTGCAACCTTTGCCTAGGCCCAGAACACAACCAGATGTCATGTAGAGACTGCGACCGCATGTCTCCCTGGGCTCAGCGGCAAAGGGCAGCAAAAATAGAACGCCTCCAGACAGGCTCCTATGCTCCACTGACCTCTGTCCATTCTTCGCCGGGACTGGCGATATCGAGTAAGGCCCACAGGAAAAGGGTGTCTTCCTTAGGCCCTTCTGAAGTGAGGCAAACTATATCCCTTCAGGATTCCAGAAGCTGATGCTCCCTTCATCTCTGGTCGGGGCTCCGATGAGAGAAGGTAAACAGCTGGACAAAGGAGATGCGTCAACGGGTGTCAGGCCTTCAAAGCCTAAAGAACCCCTCCATTCGGCATCAAAACTGAAGCAGAACGCATCCAAAATGCAGGGCACGTGAAGCGGGTTCAGCGCACTGCGCCGGTTTAACGCACGGCGCAACCAAAGAACGCGACAGTCACAAAACACGACGCATCCAAGCAGCGCGACGTGGGCTCGAAGCAAAGCATATGTAAGGGGCATGCCGTGGGCTCAAAGCAGGTCACGCCTTTAAAGTACACTGCACAAAAACACCGTGCATACAAGCCGCATAGCGCAGAAAAACTACACAACGCTTCTTTGAAGTGCAGTGCAGCTACTCAAACTAGTTTGATATCATTGCACTCTCTATCTTTCGAACATACTCCTACGAAAAGGGTGCTAAAACGAAAACATCTAGAGGATTCCCCTTCTCCTTCCACATCTAGTTGAGAAATTGACATGGAACTTCTTTCGGTATCAGGGTCCTCCCATTCCGAACAGTCTATTGAGTGACCATTCTTTTTCGGGGATGTCAAACTCCTTTGGCTAAAAGACATCACCTATCTCCCATCAGGCCCACATCCCAACTTGTGGGAACCTCGCCTGAAGGCATTTTATTAACAGCTATTCCTACAAAACAGAAGAGACCGAACATACACATCCCTCCGCAGGGAACACTTGCAGAATCTGCGAAGTCAAAAATATCAGATATATTGGCCACTTTCTTTAAAGACCTAGAACAAGGTCATCAATTTCCAACTGAAACTTCTCCGCAACTGTCTACACCACCTTCTCCGGATCCTATCCAACAGGACCCTATCCCATGACTGGAACCTCAACCAGCCAGCCTGGTTTCACAAATTTTGACTGTTTCCTCTAACTCTTCGACAGGACTACCTTCGGATCCCCCGGAGGGACCACCGCAACCTTATTCTCCTCCAGAGGACTTAACCTACGCCAAGTTTATTGATAAAGTAGGCATCCTCCTCCAAGTCCCGATTGCGAAAGTACCAGATCCCAGAGCTGAGATGATGGGCATTCTAAAAATATTCGAAGTCCCCGCTGAGCAAACTGCCCTTCCACCGCATGATGTTTTACAAATTCTTCTATTAAAGAATTGGAAAACCCCTTTTTCCACTATTGCAACCTCCAGAAAAATTGATCTAAAATACAAAATTAGAAATTCATCCATTTGACACTCCTCAACTCCCACATCATTCGGTCATTGTGGAATCCGCTCTTTCAAAAGCAAAGCATTCCAGGCTCCACTGTTAACGCGCCCCCCCACTAAAGAGAATAAGTGCTTGGATGACTTTGCAAAGGTGTGTACCATTCCTCGATGTTAACCTCCAGGATACAACACCACCAATTTTATACCTCGCAGTACCTCTTTGAGACTTTGCAAAAATTACACCCACTTTGCATTTCGGAGGACAATACTCTTCTACAACCTTTTCTAGACCTCGAAGAAGGTCTCAGACATCTCCTATGATCCGTTTGCAAGTCATTTGAATCAACAAGAGCTTCTGCTACAGCTATCGCTGCTAGACGTCTGGCATGGCTCAAAGCGAGTGCTGTTCGGACAGATGTCCATGAAAAGCTGGCAGATATTCCATGCGCTGCAGACAATCTTTTTGGTGACAAATGCACAGATATGTTCTCTCGTCTCAAGGAGCAGAGTGCAACAGTACAATCACTTACCTACCCATCAGAATTGCACAGATAACAGAGATTTCCCACATATTACCGTCGCCGGTATTACCCACGAACATATTCTTGGCCTTAGTCGCAATACAGGCCACAACCATATGCTCCTCCCAGGTCCACTCCCTGACCTACAACAAGAGGGAGACCCAGGCAGCAGAGACAACAGAAACAGACACCGGCACTACAACAGAAGCAGCCACCTTCTTTTTTTTTTTTTAGTGCAATTCAGCCACCACCACCCCCAGATTTCATAGGAGGTCGCCTTCAATTCTTCCTAGCCAATTAGAAATCCATTACCTCAGATCAATGGGTGATCAATATCATCAGGGAAGGTTACCATCTAAATTTCAAATCCATCCCACCTCTTCCTCACCTGTCTTCAGAACAAACCATGCTCTCGCATGCAATATCCCTCAATGCAGAGTTAACCAACCTACTTCAGAATTCCATTCAAACAATCCCTCTTCAACTTCAGAATCAGGGATTCTATTCCCACTATTTCCTTATTCCAAAGAAATCAGAAGACCTCCATCCTATTCTAGATCTCCGTCTCCTGAACCAACACATTCAGAGGGAAAAATTCAAAATGACCTCTCTCAAGAACATCCTACCTCTGATACAACCCAACGATTGGTTATGCTCAATCGACCTGAAAGATGCTTTCTCCCATATACCAATTCACCCTTCCTCCTGGCAATACCTCTGTTTTCAAGTTCAAAATACACACTACCAATACAAGATTCTTCCCTTTGGACTGTCCTCAGCCCCCAGGGTATTCACAAAATGCCTAGCAGTGGTGGTGGCTCACCTACGACAACTGTCAATCCAAATATTTCCTTATCTGGATGATTGGTTAATAGTAGCATCCGATCCGTCTGCTCTGAAGGTACATACGTTGCGCGCAATCAATTGCCTCCAAACACTGGGATTCCTAGTCAACTTCGAAAAGTCCCACCTACAACCTACGCAGACACTTCAGTTAATAGGTGTTATCAACACAACTCAAGAAAGAGCCTATCTTCCATCGGACAGTATGCGCACAGCCTGTTCAACAAAACTCAAGCATCTGCACGCCAGATTCTTCAGATTCTAGGACTTATGGTGGCAGCCATCTACGTGGTCCCCCACACCAGACTTCACATATGTCGCAAACAGTGGTCTCAGTTTCATCAACCACTCGCTTGCAAAATTCACATAACCAACTTAATGAAGGAGGACATTCGATGGTGGCTCTCTTCTTCCAACCTCTCCACGGGGGCCCCCTTCTGTCTACCCCCTCATCAACTCACACTCACCAAGGACGCATCCAGGAGGGGCTGGGGGCCCCACCTGGGTGACCTAAAAACCCAAGGCCTCTGGACTCACAGGAAGCCACATACCAAATCAACCTCCTAGAACTACGTGCCATTTGGAAAGCATTTCAAACCTTCTCCACTCAAGTCCAACACTCAAACCTTATGGTTTATACCAACAACCAAGTGGCAATGTTTTATATAAACAAAGAAGGAGGGTCCGGTTCTTGGATGCTATGTCGGGAAGCACTTCGAATACTTCACTGGACTCTCAAGTTCCAAATATCAATACAAGCCACTTATCTTCCTGGCCTAGACAATATAATCGTCTAAGCCGAGTTTTTCACCCTCACGAATGGACACTGAATCCAGAGGTAGCAACAAACATTTTCCAACAATGGGGTTCCCCCCTCAATAGATCTTTGCAACAGAAACCAACAGACAGGTTCAAACCTTCTGCTCCATTTATCCCAGCAGCATACGCTTAGCCGCAGATGCCTTCCTCATTCCATGGACACCAGGCTTGATGTATGCTTATCCTCCCATTCCCCTAATCTCTCGGACAATTCAAAGGTGCATTCAGGAGATGGCGGACATGATTCTCATTGCTCCAGCATGGTCAAGACAGCCATGGTATCCGTATCTAATGCATCTTTCCATACGCCCACCAATATTGCTTCAAAACAGTCCAAATCTTTTGACACAAGAAGGGGGCTCTCTCCTCCACCCGATTAATCAATCGCTTCAATCTCACAGCATGGAGATTGAACGGCAAGTATTGAATCACCTTAATCTATTTAAACAGGTGGAAGATATCCTCATAGCATCCAGGACACCTTCCACCAGGCGTAACTATACAGGAAAATGGCATCGCTATCTAAACTGGTGCAATCCTAGGAACACAAATCCTTTTTCTGCTACCGCTTCTCAGTTACTTCAGTATCTACACACCATGTACGAAGTGGGTCTAGCGACCACCTCTGTCAGAGTCCACATCAGTGCTATCGCTGCCTTTCATGACCAATGTAATTATCTGCCTATTTCAAATCATCCACTAATATCTAGATTCATGAAGGGCATGTTATGACTTCGCCCACCGGTGACCAAACCACCGGTACTATGGGATTTAAACTTAGTTTTGGAGCAACTCATGCTGGTTCCCTTTGAACCAATGGACACAAGCCGCACAAAAGTCACATGGAAAACCATTTTTCTAGTGGCCATTACATCAGAAGAGTCAGTGAACTCCAAGCTTTGGTTCACTACTCCCCCTATCTAGAGTTTTACCATGAAAAAGTGACTCTTCGACCTCATCCCACCTTCCTACCTAAGGTGGTCTCCATGTTTCATCTCAAACTATCACTGTCCCCATTTTTATGCCAAAACCGCATTCTAATGACCGAGAGAAACTTCTACATACTCTAGACTGTAAAAGAGCTCTAGCCTACTATAAATAAAGGACTCAGTCCACTTCCAGGCACTCTCAACTGTTCCTATCTTTTAACCCCAATGATCCAGGCCAGCCCATTTCAAAAAGGATTATAGCCAGTTGGTTATCACAGTGTATTCTATTCTGCTACAATAAACGTTCCATCAAACTTGATAGTAAGCCTAAAGCGCACCAGATATGCACCACAGCAGCATCAGTTGCACACTTGCACAATGTTCCATTGTTAGATATCTGCAAAGTGGCAACTTGGACGTCCATTCATACCTTTACGTCACACTACTCTCTTCAACAACAAATGACCTCTGATGCAGCACTGGGCACTGTAGTCTTATCAACTTTAAAAAAGATATGAGACTGTCTACTACTTCAAGGGTTGCTGTCCAAACCTTCAAAAACATTATACATGGACGCAACCCAGGAGCTTGGGACTCCCAGACAGCATGGCTAATTCAGCCCTGCTATCGACGGAAACACAGTTTATGGTAAGCAAACGTGCTTATTCCTCCTCTTGGTACAATTTACAATCTGGTGTTCCTCAAGGGTCGGCGCTCCCGGCAGCTCTGTTCAACATCTATTTAACACCTCTGTTGTATCCTTTCTAATCTTGGTGTTCACTTTAAACTATATGCGGATGATGTACAACTCTTTTTTTTTTTTTTTTTTTTCCCCCTCTTAAAGAAACCTGTGCATAAACAGAATCTTTTCTTCATGTTGTGTCTCAACTCTCCATCAATGGCTAAGCCGTAATAAGCTAGCACTTAATATCTCAAACAGATATCATTGTCTCATTTTCCAAATCAAAATATTCCCAATAGTTTCCAATTCAATAATTAAACAATTCAATTTACTCAAAGTTCATAACCTTGGAATTGTTATTGACCCGGCTCTATCAATGCACGGTCATATTAAGGCCCTGACACAATCCTCTCTTCACAAGCTTAGAAGTCTCCATCATTTAAAACTCCTTCTAACCAAAACATATTTCTGTTCCGTTTTACAGTCTCTTCTCATATCGAGTATTGATTACTGCAACTCACTCTGATAGGAACATCATTCCATGAACATATTACATCTGTTAGAATCCCTGCATTGGCTCCCTATATCATTTCGAATTCAATATAAGTTGGCAACAATTATACATTTATTTACAGTATTCATTCTCCTTGGATTACATCCATCCTTAAAATTCATACTCATCTTAGAACACTAAGATCCTCCTCAATTACTACTTGACGTTCCCTCTCCCAGAGTTATCCACTTAGAAGAAACCTGAGATCACACATTTTCATCTGCAGGTTCAATTTTATGGAACTCCCTCTCGACTGAATTAAGAAACCTCACTGAAAAAAAATGTTTTTCAGGAAAGCCTTAAAAATATATTTATTTAAGAAAGCCTTCTCGAGTCAAACAGACATGATATAAACACCACTGCTTCCCTAAATTATATGTCCGGCCAAGCTTCTGTTTTCTTATAAGCTTGTTTACAGTGTTTTTATTTTAGATTTTATTTTATTAAAGTTATTTATTTTCTAAAGTTTTGGCAAATTTGTGGTTTTATTTATGTATTTTATTTTTAAGTTTAGTTTTTCTGTCTTATTTATGTATTATGTATCTACTGTACCCCACCCTGAACGTAGGAAGGGCGAGTAACAAATATCTTAAGTAAATATTGTCGCAGGCAAGATTCAGTGATATGAACAGATAAAAGGCCCTACATTTAGAGGGTACTGGGCTATTAGAGATCCCTTTTTCACAGGATTATTGGTCACAATGGATTTGAAGGAGAGCTTTATTATATGCTGCCCTCTGAATGTGGAATTAATTCCAACAGAAGCTAAGGCCTGAGGTCGAAATAAGATTTTAGGAACGGTTTGAAAAGTGTATTGCTAAGAAGAGCTTTTGAGTAAGACATTTTAATAAGTTGAATATAATTTTAAGTGTTGAATGTGTGTTTATTTTATGTATGTTTGCTTGTTACCCGCACAGAACTATATAGGAAGGTACAGGCTATAAGATATTTTAAATAAGGTTTCTGTTACTCAGGAAATCAAAGCTCTTCCTAGCTGTGCAATTTCTATTTATTTATTTAGAAGTTTTTATATACCGATGAACGTTGGGAACATCTCATCAGTTCACATTAAACGAAACAATCAGCTACAAGAGCTTTACAGTGAAACAAAGAACAATGCGAATAAAATTAAGTATAAAAGGGATTACAGATTATAGAGTACGTTACAAAATAGGGACGTGAAATAATAGAATAAAATTAAACGAATTACAAATTATATGGCATAAAATATGTAGCATAGAAATATAACTATTTACAAGAATGTCATGGAGGTCAGATGCGGGAATAGAAGTCAGGGAGGAGGTATGGTGTTCAGAGTATGCTTGTTTGAAGAGGCAGGTTTGCAGGTTCTGTTTAAATCTTTTTTTAGTAATTAGGCAGAAGCTGAGATGGCTTCTGAAGAGGTTTGCAAAGCAATGACATCATCAACCTCCACATTTTCTTCACCTTTTGAGTACAGGAAGAGTTTCTTCTGGTCTCCAAATAATTGGGAATCCTGCTCATGGGAATGCTGTAGGATATATGAGGAGAGAAACTGTTGGGGAAAATAACCCAGAGAAGTTCCACCTAGAACTAAATGAGCCTGCTTCTGAAACGTGCATGTCAGCCGTCTCTGCATATACATGGGTGAAAAACCCCTCCCTGACTTATCCTGAAAAAACACACACACTCTCGCTCGTTTCTTGGGCCTTCAGTTAGTTTTTTGTGGGTTTTTTTTTTTTTTTTAAATCTGAGAAGTTGTTGCTTTACAATTTGTATCTCTTGGCATGCTCATACACAGCAATCCCTTTCCATTGTTTGATTTTGTCATACTGTGCCTTGATATTTAATACATGTTTCATGGTTTTTGCAGATAAATTGTCAGAGGATTATAATTTATCAAACGCATTGGTAAGTTTTCTTTTTGCATGCATTTATCCATGTTTTCTGTTCTGAGTGCAAAGCTTTTGCTGTACTTGCAGCAGTATTATAAATGCAGGGAATTTAAATCTAACTTGAAACATTCAGCTTCTGATTTGAGCAGAGGGTTTTAAAAGTTCCATGTTGCATTAAAGGTCTGACCTTTGAGCTCTTGTCAGGCTGACTCCCTTTCTGAAAAGTTTTCCATTAAAGCATAGTTTTTTTAGTTTAACATTATTAAATCCTTTTTGGGGAGTTTTATATATTTGAAACTTGAATGCTCTGAATATCTCCATTTCCCCATATGATCAAGTTTGACATTGCATGCTAAATCTAACCTTTTAAAATCATATTTGTATTAATTCACTAAGTTATAAATTGTATCATAGTGGCAATTTTTTTTAGTGAGTGGAATTGTCTAAATTTAGGGGTTTTTTTTAATTACGTTTCATTTGGCTTCAGGGATAACCTCAATAAAAATTCTGTATATTTCTAGTTTATTAGGGTTTATATACCGTCGTATCGGAAAACCATCATGGCGGTTTATTCATATGGAGTAGTTTGTGCAAAGAACTCAAGTTATGCATGAATGATAAATATGGGATCAAAACAAGTATTGATATGTCCAGCTGAAGTTTATAAATTGTCTTTTTAAAACCATTTTATTTACCTAGGATTTATGTCCTTTTCTTTTGTTACACTCTAGATAGTCTCCCTTGTTCTTCCACCAGTGCATCCAGCTTGACAATTGTTTAATTTCACATATATAGTTGAGTAACGTAGCTGTTCTACTTTTTCTTGAAGCACACAGAAAAGCTTTAGCTAGTGTGTTGCTCCTTTTCAGTACGTGCTTGTGAGGGAGCATATAAAACTCCCTCAGAACACCTTAAAGGATCGGCTGCGGCTATCTGTACCGGTCCTCCTTAACTTCCCACCCAGCAAGGGATTCTGGGCCAGGGTGGATCCCTGCAAGGAGGGATAAGAGGCCAGGGGATGAGGGAAGCCTCGAGATAATGAACTTATGGACTGTAAGTTACAATTGTTTTATTGAACTGTACAAGCCAGCTAAGTTTTGTTTATAAGCTTCTTTACTGATGAACAGTATTAAAGATTTTTGCCAGAGTCCAGCCTGGAATCTGTTCTCTGGCTAGTTTAAATCACTGGGCATCACATATGGTGTTAGCAGTGGGATCTCTTGCCTAAGCAGGGAGCACAGGCAGAAGCCCACAGCCTCAGCAGCCTAGAGGGTTTTTTTCTTTTCTCATGGGACCTTTCTGTTCCACTCACCCAACTGAAGCTACAACAGGCCATGGTGGGGTAGCCCCACCTGTGCAGTCAGGGGTCAAGCAGAGAGTCGGGGCCGGACAGGCCAAGCAGGGTTTTTTTTGTGAAATTTTCCCCTCCCTCTCCTTTCCCCGGCTAGAGACCCAGTTTGGAGGTGGCTCTGAAATCAGGGGAAATGGAGCAAGTGATCCAGGTCCCTGCTACAGGGCAACAGAAATTGCAGATCATCCTACAAACTCAAACTGGCCAGCAGCAGGCGCTGCAAGAACAATTTATACAGCAAAACATGGTGCTAATTCAAGTAGCAGATAACGCGAAACTTCGGCCGTTGTTGAGCTATTCTGGATAAGTTTTTTTTGTGGACATTCAATTATCTAAGTTTTCCTCCATTGAAATATTTAATGCCTTAAAGAAGTATTTTCAAAAACGGTGAGGAGGTATAAACGACACCATCCAAAGCCGCAATTGACTGAATAGACAGGGCGGTCTCTGACTTAATTGCAGAAACACACTGACAGGCTTGCTGATGCGGCATTAATACTAATAATAATTTTTAAAGAAAATAAAAAATGTAACAAATGTGATATTACTATATTTTTGGCACCCATATATTGAAGTTGTTCTGCATTTCCCTTTTTTTTTTGCATTTGCTAATTCAAGTAGCACAGGCCATGCAGGCTGCTGTGACCAGGGTGTACACCAAGTGAATTTACTTCACATCCTGTTTAAAATGAAGGCAGGTGAGAACCCAGAGGTCTTCCTTGAAAAACAATGCAAGAACTGCCCACCTGTCAGCTTGGCCTGAAGCCAGTTGGACTATGTACGTGGCTAAGTTGCTCATAGGCAGGAGTTGGCGCTTTTCCAGAGTACGCTCTCTCCCATCCAGAATAAAAGTTTCTTGATGAAATCTGGAGCTCTGCAGCCTGGAGGGTTCTATTGGCCGAACTTTCCATGCAAGTGCATGGTTAAATATATATTTTATGAGCCATCTCAACTCGCTCAGTTTATAAGGGACAGAGAAGCTCAACTTCATGTTTGACTTCTGACCTTTCCCTGTCCAGTGACTGTTTCCTCCCCAGTTACGTGATTCACGCATGGGTACTAGAAGTCTGCAGCACATTGGTTCTTTCTTTGTGACAATGCTATGTTTTTTTCCTTTGATATAGTGAATCGGGATCTTCTAGTAACTGTGGACTGGCAGAATGCATGAGGGGATGTAGGCTTGATTTCTTGGTTAACTATTTTTTTTCTTCTTCTTTTGTTGAATTTCTTCCCATTGCATTATCTTCACAAGATTACCTTGCACAGTATTATGAAATTGCATTAAATTAAAAACAAAGATTGACTGACAACCCCCTAGTGATGATTTTCTTGCAAGGTACTTAGTTGGGGGCTAGTGATAACCTTCACCTTCCCATTCCAGCTGCAACTGGGAGGGGGGAGGGGGGTGGGGGTGTCAAAATGCAAGTTCCAAAAAACAATCCAGGTCAGCAACCTGGCAGTGTCACCACTGCAAACCCCTCACCCAAAACTGTCACATAGCAAATAAAGGGAGCTGCATGTGATCCAGCAAAAGGTTACTTCTACCTCAGGCTGGGGGCTGAGGGCTCCTGGAGGTAAAGGAACAGCCTGTGTATAATTTGGGTGAGTCAGTATTTGTAGGAGATCGGGATGGGGGGGGGGGGGGAGAATTGGAAGGCATTAATGGCCTTACTATGGCGGTTTGTCCTGCATACGTTACTTTTTTTTTTTTCCAGCCTGCGATGAATATTTTCTTTCCTAGCTTGATTGCTCTTGAATACCTGCTTTTTACAATTGCTATTTGGAGAAGAAAACCAATCAATTCCAGATATCAGAACTTAAACGTGGTGAACAAAGTTATGAAATTTGGTATCCTTTCATAGCACTTTGATGCCAAGCGGTCCAGACTAGCCAGAGAACAGACTCAGGCTGGACTTTGGCAAAAATCTTTATAAGCTTCTTTATTGGTGAACAATATTAAAACAACTTAGCTGGTTTGTGCAGTTCAACAAAACAATTGTAACTTATCATCTTTCTCTCCCTGGAGCCTCCCTTATTCCCCAGGCTCTGGCCTCTTATCCCTGCTTCTAGTGATCCACCCTAGCCCAGAATCCCTTGCTGGGTTGGGAGTTAAGGACCGGTACAGATAGCTGCAGCCAGTCCTTTAAGGGGTTCTGAGGAATTTTCTTATATGCTCCCTCACATATCGTCCCCCCTCCGCTCGGCCTTGTCAGGCCAGGTGTCCAACCATGCCCAGGCTACTTCCTGGCTCTTCCTCAACGGTGACCCTGATTTCCCTATGAGCTGGCTCCACAGGGCTGTAAACTGGGGACAATCGCATCCCAGAATAACCAGGTACGGGAGATCAGGAAGGACGCCTGCTTCCCTAATGATTTGACTTGCAGGGGTCATCAGCAGGAACGGACTGGTTGGGTATTCCTGTTTGTCCCTATGTATGCAGTTTCTTGTCCTTACAAACCAGTCTTGCCAGACCCTAAAGCCACCAACACTTGGGTGGGCACTTTGTCCAGTTCCACCTGAATCATGAACTCTTTACAACTCTGAGACACATCCACTAAGCTATAATTTTGCAGTTTTGCAAACATGTTTGCCGAGCCTTGTTACCATATTTCGTTCTTATTCTGGGGTTCTGCTTTTGCTGTCTGCTCTTTCTTGTGCTGTTCCTCCAGCTTGCATTCACACTCCGTGTCATCTAACCATGGACACTCTTTAACGTTATGGTCCACAGTCTTACAAAAAGAGCATGCCCACTAGGTGGGTTCGCCTTTGCCTTTAGTCGTTCCCTTCAAGGGCTCTATTTTAGCCTTTCCAAATGGGCAGTGGTCCTCCTAATGACCATTTCCTGCACAAAAGGAAAACATTGTCCACAATTTCATTCCCGAGTTGGGGTGAATTCTGTGAATAAGTTTTCTTGCTTTGGAGTTTTTCCTTTATCCCCAGAGACTTTACATTCTAGTGCTGGCTGGTTCACTAAGCTGATGTCTATAACTTCAGATCTCTCAAATTGGCAGTCCCTTGCCAAATGACCTCTTCAATCCCAGTTAACACCTGTAATAAGACTTTGACTTGAGTTCTAAATACAGAAGACGAGCTATCCGCCTGTGAGGAACACTGCTGGGGACCTTCACACTCTGTGCTTCGCCAGGGAGGTTGTGCTGGCTCTTTCTAACCTCCTTACCATGTCAGCTATTAAGTGTTCCTGGTGGAAGGTGTCCGCCACGTCTAGAGCTCTTTCCAACGTAAGCCCCGTGTGTCTGCAGACCCAATTCCACATGGGTCAGTCAAGCCCATCTAAGAATTGTTTTAGAAGCACCTGTCAGGCTACTTCGGGACCAGTCGTAGTCTCTGGCTGTAATCACTTCCAACTGACATCCTTCAGGTGATGAAACAGGTTTTGGGGCTCTCCCCAGGCTGCAGGAATCCCCACCAGAACTGCTGCTGCTATGTTTCTGAGGCGTACCCAGCTCTCTCCCACCACATCTGGAAACCTTTTGTATTTTAAAATAGTTTCCCTTTTACAAAAAAATTCTCATCTCTGTCAGAATTCAAAACTAACAGGCCGATACAGTACAGTGCGCTCCGGAGCGCACTGTTAACCTGCCCTTGGACGCGTGTTTTCCCTTACCTCTTATTCAGTAAGGGGCGGAAAACACGCGTCCAACCCGCTGCACCTAATAGCGCCCTCAACATGCAAATGCATGTTGAGGGCGCTATTAGGTATGCCCGCGCGATACAGTAAGTAAAATGTGCAGCCAAGCCGCACATTTTACTTTAAGAAATTAGTGCCTACCCAAAGATAGGCGCTAGTTTCTGCCAGCACCGGGAGAGTGCACAGAAAAGCAGTAAAAACTGCTTTTCTGTGCACCCTCCGACTTAATATCATGGCGATATTAAGTCGAAGGTCCTGAAGAGTAAAAAAAAAAGTGTAAAAAAAGAAAAAAAATTAAAATGGGCCGGCGGCTATTGGGCCGAAAACCGAACGCTCAATTTTGCCGGCGTCTGGTTTCGGAGCCCGTGGCTGTCAGCGGGCTCGAGAACCGACGCCGGCAAAATTGTGCGTCTGCTGTCAAACCCGCTGACAGCCGCTGCTCCGGGTCAAAAGAAGGCACTAGGGACGCGCTAGTGTCCCTAGCGCCTCCTTTTGCCCGTTTCTACTGCACCACCTAATTTACATACTGAATTGCGCGCACCAGCGAGTGGCCGGTGCGCGCGCTGGGAGAGCGGGCGTTAGTCCACTCTCCAGCGTTTTTACTGAATTGGCCTTTAAGTTAACAATAAAGATAGGATTAACAGCTTCATCTGCAAATTTTTCCAGGAAGGCAGTTAAACTTAATACATCAGAAGAAGGTAGAATTTATGAATTAACTTGATCAGTTTTCTTTTTGAAAGGTGGTAAATAATAGACTTGCGCTATAGGAGGCAAAAGCTGTTTGTTTTTTTTTTCTGGTACTATAAGGACTTCCATGAAATATTTTTTTGAACATGTCCACAGGAGAAACCAATTTTTGCTTAAAGTTAATAAGCCAAAGATTCCTACAGTGAATAACATTCTCCAGCCATTCAACCTTATTTTAAAGAATCGATTGACCTTTTACAAAGGAGTCTCCAGATTCTTGAAATATACTAACATCTGATTCTAACTTATGTACTGTTTGTTTAATTAGTGAAATTTTTCACATTTCTTAGTGTCAGAGCCCAAATCTTATTGCAGTGAAAGACATTGATCCATTTGCTTAAATAATAAGGGGTAGATTTTTTTAAAAAGCGCGATCGCGTATTTTTGTTTGCGCCTGCTGCGCAAACAAAAGTACACTGGATTTTATAAGATACGCGCATAGCCGTGCGTATCCTCTAAAATCCTGGATCGGCGCACGCAAGGCTGCCGATTTTGGGCAGCCTGCGCACGCCGAGCCGCGCAGCCTGCCTCCGTTCCCTCCGAGGCCGCTCCGAAATCGGAACGGCCTCGGAGGGAACTTCCTTTCGCCTTCCCCTCCCTTCCCCCTCCCTTCCCCTACCTAACCCCCCCCTTACCTCTGTCCCTAGATGTACGCCTGCGAGAAGCAGACTTAAATCTACGCACGCCAGCGGACTGCTGGCGTGCCGTCTTCCGACCCGGGGGCTGGTCCAGAGGCCTGGACCACACCCCCAGGCCGGCGCCACGCCCCCTTAAAAAAAAACCTGGGACCTACGCGTGTCCCAGGGCTCTGCGCGCGCCACTGGCCTATGCAAAATAGGC
The DNA here is from genome assembly GCF_901001135.1 of Rhinatrema bivittatum. NCBI lineage: Eukaryota > Metazoa > Chordata > Amphibia > Gymnophiona > Rhinatrematidae > Rhinatrema > Rhinatrema bivittatum. Next base: position 29,262,888 of record NC_042619.1, on the reverse strand, counting down.
GCGCCGGCGCGCAAGTCCCTGCTCGCGTAAATCCGGGCAGATTTACGCGAGCAGGGCTTTTAAAATCCGCCCGTAAGGCAGTTATCTCCCAAATACCTGCTGAGGTTTTAGTTGTAGGTCTAGATTGGTTAAACCCAATTGCTGGCTCCTGGGACTGCAGCTAGAGAGATCCTGAGTGGAAACTGGTACTCAACAAATCAGAGCAAAGCAGCCTACCGGGCCCATTATTTCAGCGGCTCCCTGTACCAGTCCCCTTCTGCCTAACTCGCTCCCTCCAACTGAAGGCTCACAAGCTCTCATGATGTCGTCAGCCCATGTCAGTCCAGCCATCATCTCCGGTCACTGGTCATCTCACTACCTGGGCTGCTGGGGAGGATCACGTTGCACCGGGGAAAAAGCTCTCTCTGCATCCAGGGATCCTGGGAGTGGGGTCTCCCCTACTGGCAATTCCAGCAATGCCCCAGGGGACTTCCACTCGACACCTCTGCTTCTTACTTAAGGACATAAGCATTCAAAAGGCCAGTTGGGGGTTGGGTTGTAGTAACCTTAGTGTAAGTGCGTGCCTTCCCTTTCCTTTTCCCCATATAGCACCATACAAAATTATTTCGACTAGAAAAGAATATCCACCTGCAGCCATCTTGGTTTCTGGTGCCCTCCAATGTATTTAATTTTAGATTTTTGTATTCCACTTTTTGGCACTTCATTACATTCAGGTACTGTAGGTATTTCCCTTTCCCCACAGGGCGTACAATCTAATTATGCACCTGAGGAAATAGAAGGTAAAGTGACTTGCCCAAGGTCACAAGGAGCGACTTTGGGATTTGAACCCTAGTTTCCCGTCTGCTGCTCTAACTACTAAGCTGCTCCTCCACTCCATTTTTATGCTTCAAATCTATCAGAAAACGCGCACAAATTCAACAATCTTCCCCTGTTTCTAAAGACTGTTTAAAGCTACCATGCAAAAGCTGATTTTAAGTCTAATGCTGCTTTTCCTAGGCAGAATAGCAGTACTTAATCATACCTAAATTTCTGCTGTCTTCACACTCTAATCCTCTTCTAAGCATGGGATCTACTTAATGTCTGGGTACTTGCCAGGTCTTGTAACCTGGATTGGCCACTGTTGGAAACAGGATGCTGGGCTTGATGGACCCTTGGTCTGACCCAGTCTGGCAATTTATGTTCTTATTGAGGGAAGGGAGGGAGATGATGGCAAGGGAGGCACTAGATTAGGCATCAGAGTTGCGCTTCCTGTTCTCTGCTTACATGCCTGAGTGAGGCTTTTGCTCTTCCCTGCTCCGGCCTCACTCCCCTCTCCCATGCCCTAAAGGACAGAACAGGAAGGGAGTGTGTTGGATTAGGGAGTCGAGTAGATTTATTTACTAAAACTTGATTTCCTGCTTCATATTGCAAACTCTCAAAGCGAGTTACTGAGACAATGTAAAACTTTGGGTATGAAGAAGGTGGTTTTGAAATGGTTATAGAGTTTTTTGACTGGGAGAAAAGAGAAGATTTTCCAAGGTAATTATTCTGCTGTTAATTGCATCAGTAGCATGGGATCTTCTTAGTGTTTGGGTAATTGCCAGGTTCTTGTGGCCTGGTTTTGGCCTCTGTTGGAAACAGGATGCTGGGCTTGATGGACACTTGGTCTGACCCAGCATGGCAATTTCTTATGTTCTTAGATGGGTTGTGGGCTGCCACAGAGGTTGTCTATTTCACCCATCCTGCTCAATATTTTTATGAGCAGAGTTGGTGAAATTATTCGTAAGGCTGGGTTTTTGCCATATATATACGCAGACAATGTCCAAATTTTGATCCCTTTGAGAGTGAATAGGGAAGAATGTTATCTGCAGTTAGGAATTTGCTTGGATTCATTGAAGAGTTGGTTGAACAGGAATTAGCTGATTCTAAATAGTAAAACTGAAGTTCCTCTGAAATTGACAGCGGTGGAGGTCTTGCCTAAAGAAGAGGTTAGATCACTAGGGGTCCAATTAGATTCCACTTTGAGAGTAGAGACACTCATGTTACGCACTTGGTGAGAAATAGGTATGAGGCTTAAACTGTTTAGGCAAAGCAGACCATATTTGGATTCCTCTGTATTAAGATCGGTGGTTTGTGCCCTTGTTCGTTCATATATTGACTACTGTAATGCTTTTGTTTCTGGGACTTCCTGCAAAATCTCCCTGAAAATTGCAGGTAATACAAAACACGGCAGCTCGTGCTAGGAGAACCCCAGCGGAGCCGTTGCTATTAGATCTGCCAGATGTAAATTTAAGAATCTGTCTTTGGCTTTTAAATCTTTAAAAGGAATAGACTCAAAGCCGCTGGGACATTGTTTAAGTTGCTATAGGCCTGGCAGAAGTTTGAAATCAATGAAAGGGCATTTTGTTTGAAAGATCAAGTAGTTAAAACGTGTTGTCATTCCAGTCTGACAGCTACGTCTTTTTTGTAACTTCACCTTCGAATAATTTCAGTTTTGGGACAGTTTGCCATCCAGTTTGAGAGAGGAGGTGGATTTACTAATGTTCCGGAAGCCTAGTGAACGCTGCTATTCAGCAAGGTTAAAGGATGTTTATTTGTTATTCAAGAAGAAATTGCGTAACTGTTTTAATTGCATTGCAAATCGCTTAGGAAGGTTTTTTAATTTGTCAGGGGATAGATAAATGATTTTACAATGTTTGCTCCCTCTGCAGCCTCACCCCTTCCCCTGGGACTGGAGCAGGAAGCAGAGGACTGTTTTCTGCTAAGTGAGATTTGGGGCATTGACCATGTCTGCTCATGCATAGTGACATCCTGGGTCATCAGGCAGGCCTCTGGTTTTTTTTTTCTCTTGCATCCATCCCTTCTGAGTATCTTTTTTTTTTTTTTTTTCTTATGATTTTGTCTTACTATGCGAGAAGCAGGGCCAGTGGTAGTAATTTTGGTCCCAAGTGTGGGAAGATGTCATCTGTCATCGATCATCAGAGTGTGGACTTGGTGTTGCCCATCAATAGGGCTTTCAGCCCCTTCATTGTTCTCCTATCTGTTCAGTATGAAGTTGGAAAGGAGACTGTAACTGGTACTCGCTTGATATGCTGTCTCTGCTGAGATTTCATCTGAATCCCTCAACCCTGATGGATGTGTTGAATGATCCACCAGCTGATGTGTCTCTGGTCACAGATTATTCCAGCACTGCTCCCTGAGCATTTGCTAAGCCAGCCCAGTTCCCCTGGGTTTTGAGTCTAAGCTTGGATCTTACTGGGAGATTAAATTCAGAATGTTATACTATAGCCCATGGGTTCCCAACTTTTCAGGGAACGTGGACCGCTTTCAGCCTCAAAGTTTTATGAATACCCCCACAAACTTCTCTAACTTTTGAATGTCATAAAAGAAACGATAAACACTCCAGAATAATCCATAATGTATAAAACTTCATAATAAAATAATGCTTGGTAATCTAAACCGAATAAATTGGTAGGGCAATTTTCTGTATTTTTTGTTTTAAATTGCCCTCTTAATTGAAGGTTGAGGCCAACAATGGTCGCCTCCACCCACTCCGGCTGCAATAGGGTAAAGGAAGGTTTCAGGTTGGCAGCTTGGCGAGACCTGGCAGAAAATCCACACGGTACCCGCAATCGGATTTTCAAAGGGAAACTTCTCATGGCATTTTCTTCTGGAAACTTGGGCCAGTGGGGAAAAGCAGGGACTTTTGTTCCTGGGTACTTTTCATTTGCGTTAAAGCAACATACATGCATGAAAGCGTGCCAAAGGATTTCAGAATGAAAGCTCTCAATCTAGCCCTGTTCCTTGTTTCCTTGCGTCAGGGATGGGGAAGAGCAATCTTCAAACGACCTTTTGACGTGGGTAAGCAGGGGTTTCCTCGCAGAAAGTTTTGAAAGTTGGCCCCCTTTTAACCTGCTTTTTCTTTCATACTTGATTATTTTCTTGTATGATTCTTAGACACAAACAGAAAATATTACAAAATCATTTAGATTTTAGAAAAAGAAAAACAGCCTGCTTTTCAAAGGGAAGAAAGCTAATAAGATCCCCATATCTGTCTGGGTCTTCCCTGAAATAACTTTGTGTTTAATGTCCTATCCACACCTGGCTGTTCTCTTCTTCCTTGATCTCTGGCGGTCACCTTTCCCTTTTTCCCTCCTGGACCATGGTGATCCTCTCTATCCTGTCCTCTTGATCCCGTTTTCTACCTTTAGTTCAGAATGATTCCTGGGGCTTACTCCTCTTAACCAAGTCTGTCATGGATTCCTGTTCTCCTTTATCCAGCTTTTCTTTTTTTCATTCCTGTCTCATTTCTTCTTTCCTCTCCATGTTATCCCCAGTAGCTATTTCCTGCTTTCTTTCTCTGTCATTCTACTCACTTTTTTAGTGCAGCTCTCCTCTCTCAATCAGGCCAGGGACAGAGCAGGTGGCAGTAGCAGAAAATGCTTCTCACATCTGTGATCACCCTGCTTTCCTCCGTCTGCAGTAGTGGCTGCTGAACGTTCTGACAGCTGCACTTGGCCTCTTTATTCTCCACATCCTCACAAAACCTTTTATGATTCTCAGGAGCTGCAATTTGCCCTGCTGTTCTCTACCTCCCCCGGACATGTGGTACTGTGGTTCAAGGATCCTAATGGATGCAAATGGTCCCTCTCTGTTGCTGCTGCATTGTGGGGTAAAGTTTCCCAGGTCAGATCCCATTCTTGTTCTCCTGGCCTGAGGCAGCAGCTCAATCACAGAAGGCAGCAATCCTCTCATTTTCTCCCCAACTAAACTTTCTTGATCCCTTCTGGAGGACCTCCTGGAATGGTCTCGTGGACCCCAGGTTGGGAACCACTGCTATAGTCTCGTACAGCTTCTTACCAGCCCCACATGGTTGAATATTTGTATACCGTTTTGGAAAATGCTGCAAAATTTTCTGTTTACTTCAAAAAAGGCCAAATGAGTTTCACATATTTTATGGAAATAGTTGAAGAATATGAGAAACATCTAGTCTGGATTACCTAAGATTTTGAGATGACTCCAGCAGCCTCTGCAGTGGTCCATACTTGGAGACTATCATGGCTGTGAACGTCAGGCCTTTGGGAAGGTTTGCAGAAAAATCTTACTAATGTGCCATATACGGGGGATATTCTGTTCAGATATCAAGTCATTACAGAAGAAGTAGATATAATAAAATATCATTTGATATTTTGTACTCTTCCATCCTTGTCTGGTTTTCCTCTCTTTTTAACCTTTATGCACCATTATCAATCACATGAACAAATGGCCAATGTTTTAATATATGGCACTAAATATGTTTTTAAAATCCAAACATTGTCTTCTATCTCAAGGTTCAAGATTGCTAACCTGATGTGGGAGTACAGTAGCTACCCCTAGGATACCTCCCCTTCCACCAACTCATAGTGCTGTTTTCTGTTTACTGAAGACTGTTAGATGGACAAGGACCTAAGTCTATGAATGGCATAAGCTACATGGGATGAAGAGAACACTTAGAATTTATTTTTTTTTTTATTTTATTTGTCAAATAGGATTCATTTGGTTTGTTATTTAGTAAATAATGGCTCATTAATCAGGCTTCCTAACACTAGCAATTAATTTGGCAGGATCAAAAACATCTATTAAGATCTTTAAAACATACTGAAACAAAACAAGTAACTATCTTCCACTTTTTTTAAATTCTGAGCATATGTGAAATAGCACTGTTAATTTATTGTCTACAAAAATAGCTTGTTTATAAGAACATAGCATCACTCTCTAATTATATAAAATCACTTGACTTGACTCATTTGCACTAACATTAGCTATTTATATGACAGAGCAAGAGTGTGACATAGTCTAAATTTCAAAAAGGTACATTTTTTTTAAATAAAGCTATACAGTCCTTATACTAGTATACTCTAGGTTTTAGAGGTTGAATTATTATTGGACATATGGGAGATGCTCACCCCAATTGGCTGGGTTCCTGAAACCAGTGAGTCCCTCTGTAGTTAAGTTCTGGAGATTCTGTAGGATGGACACTTCAGATCCTGTGGTTCCATCTATCAGTGTCTTAGCATGATGACCCCCATCTACCCAACCCTAACATTGCACTTTATTCTCCACTGTTAGGACCAAGCGAAAGGACAAGAGATGCACAACATTAAAAACTGGCATGGGCAAGCGGTAGCTTTATCAGAGCTATCCCTTCCCAATGATGCTGTAGCCTTATATATAAAAAGTATCAATGAGGAACCTTAATTATGGGTCAGACTAAATGGAGTGCAATATGTAACCGTCTCTCCCTGCTCCTCTTCTTCGTAAGGAGCATAAAAAGTCATGTGACTTGAGCTTGCCGCTCCCTATGCACAATTAAATTTGAAGATTGTATGTTGTCATAAGGATAACTTTTTTAAAAATTGACTATTCATCCATTGTTGAAAATTTTTTTCTACATGTGGCTAGAGGAATGTTTTATGCATTTTAGAAAATAGTAATTTGAGGTCGACATTCAGAAGCCATTTAATCAGATAACTGAAAAGTTATCAGTCTAAATGGCAATGCGGCAATATTTGAAGCTGTTTGCAGCTAAATTCTAGCCACATAACTCGATATTTGGAGTTAGCTGCTTAACCAATGTGGCTAACTCTGGTCGCACCATAGGGCTGTTCTAAAGTTAGCCGGATATATTCAGCAGTGGCACCGGGCCACTGAATATCCCTGTTAAGTTAGCCAGATAGCTATAGTTGTGCTCATAAGTTTACATACCCCTGGTAGAATTTGTAATGTGTAGCATTTTAATAAAACATGAGTGATTAGACAAAACACATTTATTTTTAATGTTTCAAAATTAATATTTTATTCATCACAGTGCAATTATTAAACAAACCATAGCAATAAAAGAAATAATAAAATGATCCTGTTCAAAAGTTTACATTCCCTTGAATGTTTGGGCTGATAATGCACACTCAAGTTGACACACACAGGTTGAGATGGCAGTGAAGGGTAAGTATCCACACCGTGCCTTGTATGATTATAATTAGTGTCTGTATCTAAATAGTCAATGAGTTTCTTAGCTCTTGAGAAACCCTTATGCATTTCATCCAGGGCTGTACTGACTTTGATTACTGAAGCATGGGGAAACAAAAGAACTGTCAAAGGATCTACGAGCAAAAGTAGTTCAACTTTATAAATCAGAAAAAGGAGATAAAGATATCCAAAGATTTGAAAATGCCAGTTAGTACTGTTCAAACTTTGATCAAGAAGAGGAAAATTGTGGGCTTGGTTAATACGAAGCCAGACAAAGAAAGATTTCAGACACAACTGCCAGGAAAATTTGTTGGTATGCAAAGACAAACCCACAAGCAACTTCTACTGAAATACAGGTTTCTCTGAAACAAATTAGTGTGGGTGTTTTCAGTATGCACAGTAAGGAGATACTTGAACAAAAATGGGCTACATGGTAGAGTTGCCAGAAAAAAGCCATTGCGGCACCAGTACCACAAAACAGCCCACTTACAATACGCCAAACAGCACCTAGAAAAGCCTCAAAACTTCTGGAACAAAATAATTTGGAGTGATGAGACCAAAATTGAACTTTACGGTCACATCCATAAACGCTATGTTTGGAGAGGAGTCAAACACCATCCTTACCATGAAGCATGAAGTTGGATCTCTGTTTTGGAGGGATGTGAGCTACAGCGGCCCAGGGAATTTAGTCAAAATTGATGGCAGGATGAATGCAGCATCTTATTGGAGGAGAATTTACATTCATCAGCCAGGAAGCTGCGCATGGGGCACACTTGGACTTTCCAACATGACTATGATCCGAAACATAAGGTCAAGTCGACCCTTCAGCGGCTGCAGCAGAAGAAAGTGAAGGTTCTGGAGTGGCCTTCACAGTCCCCTGACCTCAGCATCATTGAGCCTCTTTGGGGAGAACGCAAACATATAGTTCATGCTAGACAACCCAAGAATTCACAGGATCTGGAGGCTTTTTGCCAAGAGGAATGGGCAGCTTTACCCCATGAGAAAATAAAGGGCCTCATTCACAACGATCACAAAAGACCGCAAGCCATCATTGATGCAAAAGGGTTCAATATTAAGAACTAAGAGCCACCACTGCTAGCAGCCACATCAGAGTTGTCTTCTTATCCTTCTACCTCACACCACCTGGTCTGCAGGATGGCCTCCCACCAGCAGGGAATGGTGGTGAGCAGCTTCCCCCGCCCCTACCAGCTTCCCTCTGCGGTTGAACCATGTGGGACCTTATAGTCTCGCGCGCTCCACTGACCCTGTGGCCGGAAGCAAGCAGAGGAGAATGCATCAAAGGGAATCTCACTAACACCTGCTGTTTGTAGGATTGAGGGGGAGGGAAAAACTAATGTCCCAGGGGTCATAGGGTGAGGGACAGATGAATGCCTGAAGGGCTGGGTGAGGGGAAAAAGGTTGGGAACCACTGGTCTAACAGATGTTTTTTGAGGCAGGCACATTTTGCCAAGTCTAAACCTGTCTTCCACTATTTTCATTTATTTTATTTAAAATCTTTTCTATACTGCCTATATATTATTTAGGTCTAGGCGGTTTACACAAGCTAACATACTGCACTGGCATCAAAAAGACAAATGTAAAATAATTAAAAAAATTAAAAGAAAACCATGCCTAAAATATAACTAGTCAAGAAGCAATTTAAATGATTAAAGATAAACCCTAAGCAACTCCAGAATATATTTTTTTTTTTTTGTGGGAAGGGGTTGCATTATATATATTTTTTGGGGGGGGGAGGAGTTTTTAAAATTAGCTAATAGTGCTATGCACTGAAGAAGAATTTCAGTTGGACTTTCTTGTTTAAAAAATATGCTCAAACAGGGAAACTAAATGTTTCAAGTTGTAATTCCTGTACTCTGGAATACTGATCTGTATGAACCATATCACTCATTCTGGATGATTAATACTGGCATATTTCTGATGTCTGGTAATATCAAATAAATCAAAATAAGCTTTACTGTCAGATTTCTGCTTGCTTGGAGACTTAGCGTTTTTTTAGAGGCCATGCTTCCTGGATTAGGGATCTGAGGAAGAATGTGCAATATCTTTTTTGTTTGTTTGGTTTTTTTTTTTTTGTTTTTTTTGGGGGGGGGGGTTGTTTTTAATTTCAAGAAAGCAGTAGGTAGTGGGAAGTTCAAACAATATGTAGACTAAGAATGACTCTGAATGATGCGTTAAGCATAAATTCTACAAGAGAACGTTAAATTTAGTCCAGTTTCATCTTGAACTAGAGTAGAGCCATTTAACAAGACTTGAGATGTACAGGTGCTTGGGTCAGTGGAATTCAGCTCCAGCAGAGGCACGGAGGAGGTTATTCATTTCCTTTTCTCTGTGAGCAGGTGCAATCCTGTTTTTTTTTATTTCCCCCCCCCCCCCCCCCCCCCCCCCCCCCCCCCCCCCCCCCCCTCTGCAGCAGTTGAATTATTGTAATGTATGCAGTTATAGTTGCTAGTTTTTAAATAACTGTGTGATTTAGGGACTATTTTAAATCTAGACTGTAAAAGCTGTCACAGACCCCCCTGCGGCACTTCCAGTCTCTGAAGATGAAGACGAGGATGAGGCCTCGCCACCTCCAGTGATAGCCCCACGACCGGAACATACAAAGTCTGTGAGTAGATGGACATCTTGGGTATTTCCCAAATAACCATCATTCCTGGGTCTAACTTGATTTTATTTTTAATTACAGTATTTTAGTGTTAAGCTTCATATTGTGTCCCTATGTTTTTGGACAGAGAATCTCCTCAGTAAACTTCCAGATCATTTAGAGCGTACCCTTATCCTGCTTGTGATGACCGACCGGGAGCAGATGACTTGTGTGTTTCCCCCATGATTAATATCGTTCCCTTGCCCGCCTAAGACCAGCAGGGTCCTGACTGGTTCCTTCTAGATCCAGATACAGGAACAGCCTTAAAGCAAACCAAGAGGTGTTGCTGTTGTGCAATGGCTTCTGCTCCTTAGGGTTCCCAGCTCCCTGCTGTCCTGAGAAGCAGGAGTCAGACCCAGGAATTAAATCTCTCTCCCAAGCAGTACTGTCACAGGGCCATTGAGCCAGCCCTCCTGCAGCATTAAAATAATGTGTTGCATGTACAAGACAATTTTACAGGCACCGGGGAGGAATCTTTTACCCCTACATGGTCTGCTGATCATTTTGCATACATTTGGTAATTGTATTATGATTGGAAAGTGCTAGCTGTACTGCCAATAATTACAATATTGCTGTCTGTCTCTGCATAAATACATACCAAAACAATGTGAAATGCGTCATCTTTCTATGCCAGCACTTCACTGCTAGGTCAGCAGTATAAATAATACTAAGAGAACAGAGTTTGTCAGTTTAACTACTTTTCCCTTCAGTGTTTGTATGCATATAATACAGTAACTTACAAAAAGTCTTCACACCCTTGTACATTTTTCACATTCTGCTGTCTAAAAAAATATAAAACAAAATGCATTAAAGTAGAAGTTTCACTGATCTGCACAGCATACTTTACCCTTTCATTATGAAAGAACTATAGCAATTTTCCAAAAGTAAGAATATTTTTATTTATTGATTTGATGTATATTCTACCTTTCAGCCACTTCAAAACAGATAGTCTTGCTTGCATAAGTCTTCATACCCTTTGTCAGGGTGAACCCAAATGAGCTCTGGTTCTAAAAATTGCCTTGAGACCCATAAATCAAATCACAGTAGTTGAGCTGACTCAAATACTGCTGAATGAGGAATTAAGTTCTTTGTTGCGTGAAGTCAATTTGAAGCAAAGGTCGAAACATGCTGAACAAGGAACTGCTGAAAAAACTCAGGGATAACGTTAGTCAAAGGTACAGAGTTGAGGAAGGTTATAAGAAAACTTCCATATGTTTGAATTTCCCCGGAGCACAGTCAGGTCCATCATTGTAAAGTGGAAACAATTTGACATTATCAAGACACTGCCACAGTCAGGCTGTCCCTCCAGAGTCAGTGGCCATGAGTTAAGGAAACTGCTGTGGAAGGTCACCAAGGCCTAAGGTCTCTGGCTGAAATGGGGGAAACTGACTGTTCAACAATTTCAAGATTATGCCACAAACATAGCCTGTATGGGAGAGTGGCAAAAAGAAGGCCACTCCATTGCTGAAGAGAAGCCAGGCGATGTGCCACATAGCATTTGTAAAGAAACACCTAAAGGGACACTGGGCATATGGGAGAAGGTTTTGTGGTCTGATGTAGTGGGTAGGAAGATTGGTGATTATTTTGTCATAGCTCACACAACACATTTATTTATAAGTATAGAAGTTTCTTATAAGTCTGAGAATAAGCAATAGGAGGTTACAAGATTAGAGTTTGCATTAAGGAATATACACAAAAATACTTCCCCTTACAGTTCCCAATGTGAGTCTGATTATATCTTTGGAAATGTGGGCACACAGCACCTGGAAACCAGCAACATCTTATCAGGCATGTCATTAACCACTGGTAATGTCCAAAAACATTTCCTCTGAGCTGTTCTTTTTCTGATTTCAAACAGTTAGCTTCAAGTAGTTCTTTTTATGTTGATTCTGTTGACCTTTGTCCTAGTTTGGTTTTCTCTGGGCTACTCCCATGTGTTCTTGAGGCCCCAACTGTCTGTCCTTATCACATCAGCAAGCAGTGAGGTGTGGTCAAGTCACTACTGTCCTATTTTCCTTTGATCTTTGCACAGTTAGCCTCCTGAGTAACTGCTCTTTAATATATCTGATCTCATGACTTGTTTTTTGTTACAAGCAGGCTGAGAAAAATAGCATATTTATTCTCAGAACTTACAGGCCTCATACCAAATAATTACCCTAATATCAGTGATTGTCTTCTTTACTACTTCTATCGCGGTACAACATTCTTCACATAAGCTTAACTAGTAGCTTAAAATTTCCCATATCTGAAGAGATCAAAGTGGAACCTTTTTGATCTTGATCCTAAGTTTGTGACATAAAACAAACACAAGACATCACTCTGCTAACCCCATGGTGGCAGCCTTTGTGTTTTGGGATGCTTTGGAGTGGTGGGTTCAGAGAGGCTTGTGAGAATACTGAGGGAGGGAAGAATGGATGGTTCAAAGTTCAGATAGATCTTGAAAGAAAACCTGCTATAGTCTGCCAGAGAGCTGGGATTGTAGAGAAGATTTACCTTTTCAGTGGGACAGTGATCCTAAATCAAGCTGTTTTACAGGCCTCCTATCTGCCGGGCATCTCTAATATGCTGGTAGATCAACTCAGTGAAGCATTTCAACCACCAATGGTCTCTGCAACAATCAATGGCCAACAAACTCTTCAGTTTGTGTGATCTACAGTTGGTGGACCTCTTCCGTCACAGGAGGAATAGCCTAATGGTTAGATCAGTGGGCTACGAACCAGGAGACCAGGGTTTGAGTCCTGCTGTTGCTCCTTGTGACCTTGGGCAAGTCACTTTACCCCTCCATTGCCTCAGGTACAAACTTAGATTGTAAGCCCTCTGGGGATAGGGAAATATCTACAGTACCTGAATGTAAACCGATGTGATATCTCAGATCGAATGTCTGTTTATTAAAATAATAAATAAATAAATAGAGAAGATTTACCTTTTAAGTGGGACAGTGAACCTAAACACAAAGCAAAACCAACAATGAAATGACTCAGCAAGAAGAAAATAAATGTCCAGTTAAAGCCCAGATCTGAATCCACTGCAGTCCACAGACTATCCCTATCCAACTTGAAAGAGCTTGAGCAGTTCTACCAAGAAGGGAGAAAAACTGCACCATCCCACTGTGTAAAGTTGATAGACGCTTACCCTAAATGACTGATGGCTGCTGGTATTACAAAAGGGGCTTCCACCAAGTATTGTCAAGGAATGTGAAGACTTATTCAATCAAGACCCTTTTTGTTTGTTCTTAATTACTTTGAAATATTTCCATAATTATACACTTTCATTGTGAAAGAACAGTGTTTTGTAGATCAATGAAACTCTTAATGCAGTTTGATCTGTATTTAGGCAATGTGAAAAACGCACAAGGGTGTGAAGATTTTTTTGCAGGACACTGTATATGAGTATGTATTTAATTTTAAATGTTATATTACTGTCCCTTAAATTTGTTACCATTTACAGTATGAATCTTCCTTTTTAAATTTCTAACACCCTTTTCTAAACTAGATTCTTACTCGTTCAGTGATTGAGCCTCTCCCTGCACCCCCTACCAGAGATGTGGCTACTTCTCCAATCTCTCCACCTCCTGAAAACAGCACGGTGCCTGCAGACACATTGCAGAGAAGTACAGAAAAGCCAAAGAAGAGAGCCAAAATGTCAGATGAAGAGATCCTAGAAAAATTAAGTGAGTTGCCCTTTTTCCTCTCGAGATTCATGTTCTGTTAAGACTGCTGTACCTGTAATTCAGGGAAGATGTGTGAGGTTAGATTCTATGGGTAGCACGGCCAGATCTTCTCTTAGGGCATCGCTAATCTCGGGAGAAATAGTTCTGCTTTGCCCTGCAGCACCTCACTTCAGCAGCCAGTTAAAAAGTTGTAATTGGTGAAGACTGAGTCAGTGTAAGTTTTTTTTATTTTTGCTTCACTTCTGCATGCTTTTGCATTTTTATTATTTTTGATTATAGTTAAAGCCCTTCAGCCAAAATTTGGAATAAGACAGGTAAAAGTGTTGCTTAGGTTAACTTAAATTCCTGAGCCGTGTGACGTGTCTCCTCTTCTCTTACTTTCCTGCACAGTTACACTTTAGATAGGTTGAAGAGAGACCAAAAGTCCATTGTGTTAAACCTCTTTGGCTGGGTGAAGAGGGATTCAAGTGAAAGCAGAAAAGCTGGACTCCATTGGATGAACTCTCCCAATAGCATTTCCTTGGACCAGCATTGAAAATCTAAGCAGGTTATCAAACCCTGTGATATGTGGGTTTTCCCCATGGAGTGAGGGTGTCAGGGTGTCGGATTAAGTATAGGAATTTGTGGTGTTAATTTCCATTTCTCTGCAAGCAGGTGGCATCCTGATAGTTCCTCAGTAGCACTTGAGCTAGCATATGTACTGCTAATTAATTTTAAATGATGGTATGATTTAGGGGCTATTTTAAATCTAGAATGAAAAAGTTATATCAGATGGGAAGATGACAAACTGATTTGGGTAAGGAGTGATGTCCAACAAGTGGTCAAGCTTCTAGTGCTGGCAGCTGAAATCTATCCTTAATGGTGTAGGCCAGAATAACGGGGTAGACTTGAGTGAGTCAATTGTTCTTTATCTGCCATCTGCATGTAGAAATGCATCCTAATTCTTCTTAGATGTAGCCTGGAACCATATTCCATAGCTTTACTGCTTAGTGTTAGCTCCATTTTTCTCTGGAGGTGATCAGTTCTCTCTCTCTCTGGTTTCTAAGGGCTCCTCATTTTTATTAATTGATCTGGAGCTAAATAATTTCCCTTTAAGACTTGTGCAGCCCTTTAGTATACTGGTATATGTGATCATGTACCCTATAAACCTTCTTTTCTAAGAAAAGCAGCCTAGTTGGATACATTTTAAATAGTATTGTAGCTAGGTGGGTAACCTCGCTATTTCTTTAATTTAGTTCCTCCTGCATGTTATTTAGTTGCTTGATATTCCCGGACACCTAGAACCAGTAACGTGCTGGAGGGGCTCTTGGGAGACATTTAAGCATTTTAGGAATACAGAGCTGTGTAGAGCCCCTTGATAAGACATTAGTATCATGTCTCATCCCATACCAGAATTTACCCTCATACTCTGAGGCTTCCTTATCTTGTAGTGCCATCTCACATTTGAACATTCTCATTTGAGATTATATTTGAATCCAGAAACAAAAAGGGCTTGTATTCAGGCGGTCGTCGTTACATTTATCTAGTGCAAAAATAAACATGTTCATAATTGTACTAATTGTTGCTCAGATTCAGTGGTTGCAATAAACCTTTCAAGTCTTTGTTGATAAAACTGTCCTATAAGAAACGTGACAAATTCTAAACTGTAAGTAAAACTGGACTGATTAATGGCAGTAATCCTAATTGAGAGAGGCCTTTTCTGTGAAACATGAACTGTGGTGTACGATTAATTGCCTAAAATTACCTAGTGCTAAAATTGACAGCAGTTTGTGCTTCAGGCGCATGGCAGAAATCAAAGTAGTCAGGTGACCATTAAAACCTGTTTGGCTACCGGGTTTCATCATATCACTGCAGTCCAGCTGTTTCTGCCACTCGTCCTCCAGGAAGATGACGCTTCATAGCAGAACCACTACCTAAATTAATTTCTTGGATGAGGTTACCAGATGTCATACTGTGGTCGGGGTATGTAGATGGTAGTAGTGGCTGATTGCTGAAGGTAACGGAAGTTGTGAAAACTATCCTCCGTTTTCTGGACATGTGAGAGGATATAATACATTGAAATTGTCAGCTCAGTGTGCTGCGGCAGTTAAATAAGCAAACAATGTAAGGAATTATTAGAAAGGGAATGGTGAATAAAACAGAAAATGTCATAATGTCTCTGTATCACTCCATGGTGAGACCGCACCTTGAGTACTGTGTACAATTCTGGTCGCCGCATCTCAAAGATATAGTTGTGATGGAGAAGGTACAGAGAAGGGTGACCAAAATGATAAAGGGGATGGAGCAGCTCCCCTATGAGGAAAGGCTGAAGAGGTTAGGACTTTTCAGCTTGGAGAAGAGACGGCTGAGGGGGGATATGATAGAGGTGTTTAAAATCATGAGAGGTCTAGAACGGGTAAATGTGAATTGGTTATTTACACTTTCAAATAATAGAAGGACTAGGGGGCACTCCATGAAGTTAGCAAGTAGCACATTTAAAACATCGGAGAAAATTATTTCACTCAATGCACAATAAAGTTCTGGAATTTGTTGCCAGAGGATGTGGTTAGTGTAGTTAGTGTAGCTGAATTTAAAGAAGGTTTGGATAAGTTCTTAGAGAAGTCCATTACCTGCTATTAATTAAGTTGACTTGGGGAATAGCCACTGCTATTACTGGTATCAGTAGCATGGGATCTTCTTAGTGTTTGGGTACTTGTGGCCTGGATTGGCCACGGTTGGAAACAGGATGCTGGGCTTGATGGACCCTCTGTCTGACCCATTCTGGCAATTTCTTATCTTCTTATAAAAAGGGCACCTTGACTTCAGGGTCATTGTCAAGAGATTAATTCCCATTGTGGATTTTAGCTTCTGTTGACTTCTTGCCTTGCTACTTCCCATCCTTCCCCAGAGAGCCATCCTGTAGAGCTTTCACATCTATAGGGTATACAGGTGAAGTACTGTAGTCTCTGAGCAGGGTCCTCCATTACTGCTTTTTGGCTGGAAACGTACATTGCAGTAAAAGCCTTGTTGTGCTCATGCATTCACCTTCTATTTTTGGTCAGTCCGTGGAGCAGGAAGTTAAGCTGCGTTTTTTTGACCGAGGTCCCCTGTTTTGCAATACTTGCTAGAATTGCACTTGTCCAGGTGGACTAAAACAAAGCATTTGGTCGTCTTGTGCTCATCTCCTTCCATTGAAGTGCAGGCCTAATATCCTAAGTCATTGTTCTGTATGAAACTCCTCTGTATAATATCCAGTGGAAAGTAAGAGTGCAAGGTGAGTATAAAGGTTTCACTTTAAAAAAAAAAAAAAAAAAAAAAAAAAAAAAAAAGGCTGCTTTAAATATGTAAGCACAAATGCATTCTTTTTAATTTACAACCTTACCATGTGCTCGGAAACCAATAGTACATAGTAAGTCCATAAACCCTTCCTTGTTGTTTTTCTAGGAAAAAGATTTTATTAATTTTGTTTTCTTTAAAGGAAGTATAGTGAGTGTGGGAGATCCCAAGAAGAAATATACAAGATTTGAGAAGATTGGACAAGGGTAAGTGCAGATTTTTCTTTGTTAGTATAAAGATTGTAGGAAAAACAGGATGGTTCTGAAATATTAGTGTAACGTACCTCTCTACTTCTACACACGCGCGCACACCACAGCTTCTTAGGGGGTTTGCATAATTTTATTTTTTATATAAAGCCTATGTCATTAGATGACCTCGTTTCCAAATATACTTTTGTGGACAGATAACCATTAATTTGCTCAGTACTAACCCAGTCTTAAAATGACACACAATATTTTCAGCACGAAATGTAACTGTTGAAACTGCTGGCATTGGAGATTTAATTTTACCTTATAAGAGAGAGTCATCTTTATGGTATTTGTTGTGTAGCATGTGACTTGGAGATTTTGAGATGAGTAATCCAAGCTTGTGTGGGATGTTATGGAAAATGCTGACACTTTTAGCTTGTGGATGTTACATTGAGGAACATGGTAAGAATATATTTGGTTAAGTAGGATCTAAGAAAACAGCTATTGAACTGTTAAAGGACACATTTTCAAGCATTTTAATGGTTGGCACTGAAAAACAAATATTTGCTGTTGCAAATGAAAGAAAATAGCGGATAGGATGAATATCATAGTTCCAAATCAATAATAATTTTGTAATATAATGTCTCTGTTCAAAATCCTTTCCTGCTGTAGTACACAGTTTTCAGGTTGCATAGTAACATAGTAATGAAAGCAGAAAAGGACCAGATGGCCCATCCTGTCTGCCCAGCAGGCTTCTTATGGTAGTATCTGTTGCTCCATGCAGGATACTCCCATGTGCCTCTCAAGGGTAGTAACTGCCGCTCCGTGCAGTTATCCCCCAAGCCTTATGATAAGGGTGGTAATATTTACAATCAAACCCAGAAATTACTGCTAGCAACATTTTTACTGGGTGAGGAGCCTTCCTGATAATTCAGACAAATGCTGCTTGACGTTCTTTGCTTTGGGACTTGGCCGTATAAGCCATCCTGTGCTTTCTCCTTTGGGTGTCAGTACCCTAGACTGTAAAAGTCAAGGCCTGTGTTGGTTGCTGCCTGGATCCAGTGCCCCTTTTTTCTCCCCAACGTCAAAGCAGGGAATGATGTTGCAGTGGTATCAAAAGCATCAAGGCTATTGATTAAGGATAGTAATCCCCATGCCTTCTGTTAAGGGTAATAACTGCCGCTCCGTGCAGGTTACCCCCATGCACCCTTTTCTTCATTTCCAGCCTTCAGCCTTTAGGGATCCACAGGGTTTATCCCATGTCGGTTTGAATTAATTCACTTTTTCCTTCATCACTTCCTCTGGAAGGGCATTCTAAGCATCTACCACCCTCTCCATGAAGAAATATTTCCTGACTGTTCTGAGTTGTACCCCCCTAGAGTTTCATTTTGTGACACCCCCCCTCCCCCCCCCCCCCCCCCCCCCCCATTCCCCGGTTTCACTGATTCCTTTCCAACAGAAAAGATTTGAAGTTCGTGCATCATTAAAACCTTTCAGGTCTCTGAAGTTTTGTATCACATCTCCTCTGCACCTCCTCTCTTCCAGGGTACACACATTTAGATCCTTCAGCCTCATCTCATAAGTCTTCAGATACAGACCCCCTAACATTTTGGTTGCCCTTTTCTGGACTACCTCCATCTGTTTTGAGATAAATCTCCAGAACTGAACACAATACTCCAATAGAAGCCTCACCAAGGACCTGTACAAGGGCATTATCACCTCATTTTTCCTGCTGGTTCTCTCTCTCTCGTCCAGCATTCTTCTGGCTTTAGCTATTGCCTTGTCACATTGCTTCGCTGCCTTTAGATCACTAGACGTTATCACCCCTAGATCCCTCTCTTGCTCCGTGCACAGCAGCCCTTCACCTCCCATCACATACAGCTCTCTTGGATTACCGCACCCCAGATGCAGGACTCTGCACTAGCTGGCATTGAATCCCAGCTGCCAAGCCTTCAACAACCCTTCAAGCTTCCTTAAATCACTTTTCATTCTCTCTACTCCTTCAGGCATGGGCCACTCTGTAGCAGATTCTAGTATCATCCGCAAATAGACAAACTTTACCTTCTATCCCTTCCTCCAAGTCGCTCACAAAGATATTGAACAGAACCGATCCCTGTGGCACTCCACTTAACACCATTCTCTCTTCAGAGTAGGTTCCATTTACCATTATACGCGGTCTCCTCCATCAACCAATTTGTAATCCACACCACCACTTTGATGCTCACTCCCTAGCTTCTCATTTTATTCTAAGCCTCCTTTGCAATTATCCTTCTATTCACCTTGGAAGGCTGAAAGGCAGTTTTGTGAATCCCAGGTGTTGATGTTTTACACTAGAGCTCATCAACCTTAAAAAAAAAAAAAAAAAAAAAAAAAAAATTCCATGGCACCCTTTCAAGTTTGCTGAATGCTCATGGTACATGGAACCAAATTTTGCACCATTCCACACCCCAGCACCCCCGCAGCAGCTAGAAAGCACTTTTAACTCGTGTCCACAGCAGAGGCATTCACAGGAAAGAAGCACTGCTCTTCTGCCAGTGGGAAGAGGAGGAGGAGATGTTTGGGTCCAGGGCTGGTGGGTGTGCACCGAATACAAGAGAATTATGTACCAGAAAGTCAGTCTCCAACAAAATCCAGCTATTCTGTGTTTGAAACGGGGACAGGGCAGGCTTTTCCCTGGATCCCAGGATATTATTTTACACAGAGTTATTCATATTTTCTGTCTGGCCGCTTGGTCTCTCTGGCTTGCTTTCCTGCCTCAGTGTGAGTCGCTCTCATTCTCTGTTCAGTTTGTTTTCCTCCCCTCTCTGGTGTTCTCCTTCCTTTTTCTGTTTCAGTTCACGCTTCCTTTCTTTCAGAGTAGATATTTTAATACTTTCTACTCGCTTCTCTTGATTTTCTTTTTTCTCTTCCTTGGCTTTTCTTACTGCCTGTTCTTTTTCTCCATTCCGCTTCCATTATGTTCCAGGGTCTCTCTCTCTCTCTATAACCCCATTTTATTTATTTATTTATTTATTCATTTATTTATTTATTTTAACAGTTTATATACCGAATTTCTTGTAAGAGGTTACAAATCAAAACTGTTTACATTGTAACAAAAACAGTGCCTCAAAGAGTGCAATTACATAAAACAGAGGAATACAGAACTAGGATCATGAAACTATTGAACAAACCAGGGTATAAATCAAACTATGATACACGGCTGGTAGGGTTATGGTTAGGTTAAGACCAAGGTATTAGCAAAGGACCTTGGGATTGGGGCTATAGAAGGACATATAGCAATTTGACTATATCGAGAAGAGGCAGGCAAGAGTCAATGGATTACTAGTGATAGAACTGATTTAATTCATCTGGCGTCTGATTTAAGCAAAGGCCTGCTTGAAAAGCCAGGTTTTGAGTCTTTTCTTAAATGTGACCGGGCAATGTTCCAGCCGGAGGTCTGGTGGAAGAGAATTCCAATGTATTGGTCCAGAGGCTGAGATGGCTCTCTTACTTAATGAGGTTTTTAAAGGGGGGACCTGGAGGGTGTCTTTATATGCTGCTCTTACCGGCCTGGATGGTAAGTGAGGTCGGAGAGGGATCTTGAGATCTAGTGGGGTGATGTTGTAGAGAGCTTTGTGAGTAATGATGAGAGCTTTGTACAGGATTCTGTATTTGATCGGGAGCCAGTGGTGATTCTTCAGGATGGGATAATGCATTCAGCATTATCCAGTAATGTCTCCTCCCTGTGCCTCCCATCCCTAGAATTTTCCCCCTCCTCTTCACTTCCTCTGTTCCAAAGCATTTTTCCTTCTCCTTCCCTGTACCCTCTTGCTTGTTCATTTTCAATCCATCTATCCTGGGTCATCTTTCTCTCTCCATTACCCTGCCCCTTATGCAGAGCTCATTTTCTCTTATTCCTATCCCATGTCATATCTCTCCCTCAGTCCCTGGTTCTCCTCTTTCTCTCTGCCCTTTCTCCCTTGCTGGGTTGTCTCTCCCTTCTCCTCACCTCCCCCATCCCACAAATATGGCCCAGCTTGTCCTCCCAATCCTCTCTGCCCTTTGCCCAAAGGAGGAGCAGTGCCTGCTCAGGCTGATGCAATATCTGGCACTAAGGTTAGTGCACTGCTGGACACACGTTTTGGATGCGCTAGACTTATGCCAGATGCAATATCAGGATTAGCGCGTCCAAAATGTGCATAACTAATAGCTCTCATCACATGGAAATGCATGTTGATGAGGCTATTAGCTAGTGTGCCTGATGTAAAAAGTTACCGCAAGCTATAGATGCACATGTTTTTACGCTCAAACATTAATGCCAGCCCCGGAGCTGGCATTAAGTTTTGAGGCATCCCAAGCCATGCACAGAAAAGCATAAAATACTGCTTTTCTGTGGTTCTTCCAACTTAATATTGTGATACTAAGCAGGAGGAACCACCGAAGCAGAAAAACAAGTCTTTAAAGCAGTCAAGTGAGGAAAAGAGACGCTCAGTTTACGAGTGTCCATTTCCTAACCTGCGCCTGGCCAGGTCTTCTGCGCGCTCGATGCCATGAATATGCTAGGATGAACAATTTATCCCTAGCACATCCTTCTTAGCATGGCAGCTCATTTGCCTATCACATCGAGCGCCCAGGAGAGGTGACTGTGTACGCATTAAAAAAAAGTGCATGCTGTTTGGATGCACGTTTTTGGCGCGTCAGTATTGCATCGGCCTGTCTGTTTCCTGCACTCTTTTCCCGTACCCCCACCAGCGTTCACCCCACAAAGCATTTCTGCCTGATTGGAACTGCAGGTGACGCTCTCCTCCTCCTTCCCTCACAAGCTGGAGCAGACCCACTGCAGCAGAGAAGAGCCCTGTATTCCAGGCAGAGGGTGAGTTGGGGCAGGGAGCAGAAGCTGTTCTCTGCTCTTCACTGCTGCTGCGTGAGCCCCCCTGTTCCAGCCTCTTCCCCCCTCTTCGGCAGTGCTAGCTGGTGGCAGCAAGCAGGGAGGATTCAGGGCACTCGCCAGTTGACTCATGCACATGTGTGAGCCTGCTTCTCAGAGGCCTAGTAACATAGTAAGGGACGGCAGATAAAGATCAAAATCCATCTAGTCTGCCCAGCAAGTTATTTTTTAGGATAGTAACTGCAGCTCCATCCGAGCCACAGGTGGGCTTCCGGGGGGGGGGGGGGGGGGGGGCCTGTGCCCTCTCACTTTTGGCTTAGGCCCCCACCCCCTAACCTCTGAGTCAGCTTCTTAAAGGTGCAGGATTTAGAGGGTCTGGAGGCATTGAAATTACTGCCAGATGATTCCCTGTACCTTTAAGAAGGCTTAACCTGAATGGGAGACACCCCTGCTCTTGGACTAGATTTATAAAAGTCCAAGGCTAGCAAAGTCTTTATTTACTTTTGTCAGTTACTTATTTACCCCACCCCACCTCACCTCCCCAGCCCCTTCAAAGTTCAGGAATGTCTGGGCTGGGTGGAAGCCTGTTTACAGCAGTCTGAGAGATTAACCCTTGTGTGCCTTAACCATGGAGAGAAAGTGAGGAACAGTGAACACAGACCAGGGGGACTATGACAACAGGAGATAATGTCCAGAAATGAAACGTTTTGTAGCCATTGCCTACCCATATAGCATGGGGGTAAGGGATGGGGGTGGAGCAGGGGGGCTGTCCACAATGCCCCATTCGTTAACCTTGGGCCACCCCTCCCCCTCTCCCTCCCCCCCCCCCCCCCAAAATGAGTTCTGGCAATGCCCCTTCTGCCGCCACTTACAGCACAGGAAGGGCTTTTCCCAGACGCACCATGGCACACAATAGTTTTTCTTAGTGTGAATGTTTTTATGTCTGCAAGCCGCCTTGAGTCTACCAACTAGGCAATATAGAAATCTTCAAATAGGTAAAGCACCACTCGAGATCATATGAAGGATGTCAGAATTTTATTAAATGCTAAAGAAAAAAGAGCCTGAAGAGTCTCAGATCAACACAGAACTAATCAAAGAAGAACTGAGAACAATCTCAAGAAAAAAGGTTTTGTAATCTTATACTCAATGAATAGGAGGTGTCAGCAAGCCAAGATTTTTTTCTTTTTTACTAGAGGGCTAGTGAATCCTCTCTGACCTTGTCATTCCTTGATCTTACATCATTGTTTAAGTAGTTCCTTCTTAATTGAAGTACTTTATTCTTTATGCATTCATACAATCTATTTATTGAATTTACATAATAATCCAAGCAAATAAAATGCTGGTAGAGAGCAATACAGTGCCCTTTCAGAAAAAAAAGGTGAAAAACCTGGAAAACAAATGTACAGCAGTAAATTTTCTCAGGCGTTGAATTGCAGTCTATTATTTAAATGTAAATTATTTTATTTCTGTAATTAAGGTGCAAATTAAGGAAGGCTCTTGTGGCATATTTCTAATAGCTTTTTCTCTATCCATATACTGTATAGGGCTTCAGGAACAGTTTACACTGCAATGGATATAGCTACAGGGCAGGAGGTAAGTGATGACCTAATACTACTTTAAACAAGACGCACTTGCAGTCTGGTTAATGTGAGGAACCTTTTCCAGGCTGTCTTGCTTGTTTAGCACTTAGCACACAGGAGGAAATTATACTGCATTTTTTTCACCTATTAAAAGCTCCAAAGGGCTGATTCAATACCATGCGCTTCCCGCTGCACGTGGCCTGACGCGCGTCCATAACCCCCCCGATCCAATACGGTGATTAGTGCGTCCAAATCTCCACGTAGCTAATGACGCTCATCACATGAAAATCCATGTAGATGAGGCTATTAGTTAACCCCCGCAATCCAATACATTTACTAGAGACTCCAGTGGATTAAGCAGATAGCTAAGAAACCATGCTTGATAAACGAATCTCTACTTGAGAAACTATCCACCATGTTTCAGGTGATGTCCTCGGCCCTGCCTGCCAGGCCTCCAGGTTCCCAGGGAGGTTTTATCCATAGGGCAAATGGGGCCTTAGAGGGGCCCAGCTGGATCCCAAATAAAATTAGAGAATAAAATAGTAAAAAAATTTAAAGAAGAGAAGGTAAAATAAGAGAATCCTTCTTTAGGTCTTAACGAGGATTGGCTGAGTAAATTGCACAAAACTTTTATGTGGGGTTTGCCCAGGGCCTCATCGAGGCATAAAACAGCCCTGCAAGTTCCAGCGGGATATAACGGCAGTCCTGGTAATTTAATACATAGACTTGCTGAAAATCGTTTGTCAGAAATTACTCTAAACTGGATAAGTATTTGTCATTGAAAGAATTTTCCTTAATAGACAAGGAACTCTGCTAAAAGTTAGAACTTGCTTGCTTTGAAACTATTTGTAAGGGGTGAATTTTCAAAGCCACATGAGTGTAAATGACTTGTTATGAAATAGCCTGGGGTTTGTGTATGAAAACATATGGACATAACCCAATTTTGTTTGTACTTTTGATTTTAAGAAGTGTGTGTGTGTGAATTCACATGCACAAGTTGCATAGAGCAGCAGGTATGAGCTTTTGCACATAGTTTCGTATAGTTTTCAAAGTGAACTTATACACAAGCTTGCTTTGAAAATGGATTTAACTTAAAATGCATGCAATTGTTGCATAAATTACCCATGACATTACAAACCTTCTGTTTTTAAACTAGAAAAGAAAAATCCATCTGATCTGAATGTATTCATTTAGATGTCTAATGTTTGACACCTTTTCTGTTCTTGTCTATTTTCAGGTTGCAATTAAGCAAATGAATTTGCAGCAGCAGCCCAAGAAAGAACTGATAATTAATGAAATCCTAGTTATGAGGGAAAACAAGAATCCCAACATTGTGAATTATCTAGATAGGTATGGCTATTTACTATTTATTTAGTTAGCATGATCTGCCTATATATAAGGACTCTGGTGATGGTGCTGTTATCCACATTGATCAATTTATCATTGGAATTTGTGGAATATAAGTATAGTAAATTAAGCAAAATACAAAATAGCTGATCAGACAGGATTTGCCAGAGATCATAGAATAAAATCCTGCAAAAGACTGATGAAATGAAGGGATCCTGGCAGGGAATCTGTTGGTGGAATGTTTGACACTTGGCTTGGGTTTTCTGTGTGACATTAAGTAAAAACATAAGAATAGACCAAATGTCCATCAAGCCCAGCATCCTGTTTCCAACAGTGGCCAAACAAGGATTACAAATACCTGGCAAGTACCTAAACATTAAATAGATCCCATGCTACTAATGCCAGTAATAGCAGTCACTATTCCCTAAGTCAGCTTGATTAATAGCTGTTTTTGGACTTCTACTTCTGGAACTTGTCCAAACCTTTTTTAAATCCAGCTGTGCTAACCATCTTTACCATCCTATGGCAATGAATTCCAGAGCTTAATAGTGTGTTGTGTGTGAGAATCTTTTCTGACTTGTTTTAAATGTGCTACTTGATAACTTCATGGAATGCCCCCCTGCTTCAACGGCAGGGGAGAAAGTCTGATACTTCACTTTCAACGCATAGCTCTCTACTTCAACAGCAGGGGGAATGTAGAAAAGAGGATCTATATATAGACAACAACCAACAAGGACTGAATTACATAGTCGAGTAAACAAAAGCATGGGTGTAGCTTGCTTATTGAGGCAGTTACTACCCCTAACTAAGCTACATATTCACTTAGATGCAGTTCCAACACTGCTCTCTACATTAATGGTGGGGTGGAAGGGAAATAGAACCAAAAGGTACTAAGAGCCAAGTGTAACAAGTAAGAGGAAAAAAAAAAGTGCATAGCTTGCTGGGCAGACTGGATGGGCCATTTGGTCATCTTCTGTCGTCATTTCTATGTTTCTATATGAAAAAGTAATTAACTGATTCACATTTACCCATTCTAGTCCTCATGATTTTATAGACCTCTATCATATCCCCGTAACAGCCCTAACCTCTTTAGCCTTTCCTCATAGGGGAGCCGTTTCATTCCCTTTATCATTTTGGTCGCTCTTCTCTAAATATTTACTATTCCCTGTACGTACCAGGATCAGTCCAGACGGTGGGTTATGTCCCCCGTCCAGCAGATGGAGTCAGAACAGAGCTCGAGAGTGGCACCTCATATGCTAGCGCACCCTCTGCTGGAGCTCAGTATCTTTCTGACTCCAGCAGATGCGAGTTGGGGAAATCAGGATTTCCCAGGGGGACAGGTTTTCTTCTTTTCTTTGGCTCTCTTTTGAGTTCTTCCTGTCATTTTTGTTCCTCTTTGCAAGGTTGGATCAAGTTATTCTTAAAAAAAAAAAAAAAAAAAGTAAATAAATTGCTGTTCACGTTGATTTTTGAGGAGGCGTTTCTTCGAGCTCTATTCTGCCTCCTCCTGCTATTCTGTACTTGCGCGTTGGGGTAAGTGGGTTTTCCCTTTGTGTTTTGCTTGCTTTACAGCTGAGTTGGCCGGTGGCTCCGGCTCCTACGCGCGAGTGCTGACAGTCCCGCGGCCCGGCACGTTTTTTCCTCGGGCCTGGGCGCACCGGCGGGGGGTTTTCCCGCCGGTGCCTACGGACTTGTTGGGCGGGTTGTGAAGGCCACTCCGGCCCCCCCGCGGTGCGATTTCCTTTCGGCCCCCCCCGAGGCGGACTTTCGTCGCGGCATTCGATGCCGCGCTTCTCGAGGTGCGAGACCTGCGGAGAGCAGGGGTCTCGTTTCTCGAGGGAGGGGGTTTGCCCGCGCTGCCTTCCCGAGGAGGAAGGCGCCGCGCACGGCACGGGTGCGCTCCCGACCCCCCTCTCCCCGTTGCCCGGGAAGCGTGGGCCGGCCATTTCCTCGCCAAGGGCGGGAATGGCGGCCATTTTGGAGAGGGAGCTTGGCGCGGAAAACGGCCGGGAGGAGGATGCCGCGGCTCGGGGCGGCCCTCGCCTGCAGTGCAGCCCCGAGGAGGGCTTGCCGAATCGTCTGCCCCAGGAGCCCTCTACTTCTGGCGCGCCTCCCGGCATGCCATTTTTCTCCCCGGATTTTATTTTAAAACTGCATAGGGCTTATTTACAAGGCCTAGCAGATCCGGGGGGCGCTATGGCTGGACCGCCCTCTCCCAAGATCCCTAAGCTAGCTTTGCCGCCCACCGGGCCTCCGGGCCCGGCTGGGGCAGTCCCAGGAACCCCTGCTCTGCCATCCCCGCCGCGCGCTGTGGGAGCGGCTTCCACCCCGGGATTCGATCCCTCTGACCCTCCGGAGGCGCACGCGGATGGACAGACGGAAGGAGACGATCCGCGCGCCCTACGAATATTCCACAAGGAGGAGCTGCAGGATCTGCTGCAACAGACGCTGCAGGAGCTGGATTTGGATCCACTGCCGGATCCGCCGGCGCCAGTGGCTCCAGCGGTGGCGACGTGCTCTAAGAAAGGGGATCCAGTCCTGGCCGTGCTCAGGCCTCGGGCGAAGGCGTTTCCGGTTCATGAGTCTTTTCTGCAACTGCTTACTGGAGAATGGGACGCCCCGGAGGCGTCCCTGAGGGTCTCCCGAGCCATGGAAAAATTGTATCCGTTGCCGGAGGATTTCTTAGATCTCGTCCGGGTCCCTAAGGTGGATTCGGCGGTCTCTGCGGTGACGAAGAGGACGACGATCCCGGTCACGGGCGGTACGGCCCTACGGGACACGCAGGAACGCAAGCTGGAAACGTTCCTCAAAAGAGTGTTTGAAGTCTCGGCCTTAGGCATGCGTGCCGTCATGTGTACCTCGTTGACTCAGAGGGCGAGTCTCCTCTGGGTTCAGCAGCTCCTGACGTCCCAGCAGCTGCCTCCGGAGGAGGCCGCTCAGGCGGACAGTCTGGAATCTGCCATTGCATACGGGGCGGATGCTCTGTATGATCTCTTCCGTGTCCTGGCCCGGTCCATGGTCTCGGTGGTGGCAGCTCGTAGGCTCCTCTGGCTTCGGAATTGGTCGGCGGACGCTTCTTCGAAATCGAGCTTAGGATCCCTCCCGTTCTGGGGGAAGTTCCTCTTCGGCAATGAGCTGGATGAAATCATCAAATCATTGGGAGAAAACTCGGTGCATCGACTACCCGAAGACAGACAGCGGACTTACAGGCCGTTTGCTTCTTCCAGAACCAGAGCGAGGGCGCAGCGGCGTTTCAGGTCGTACCGACAGCCGGGACCTCGAGCCGCCCCCAACAGATCACAGCCGTGGTCGCGTTCCTTTCGCGGGCAGAGGCCCGCGAGAGACGGCTCGGGGCAGGGGAATCCCCCCGCCAAATCCACCCAATGATGCCAGGGTGGCCCACTCCTCCAGCCCGACCATCGGGGGCCGACTCACGGAATTCTTCGAGGAGTGGGCGAAGATCACCTCAGACCAGTGGGTCCTGGACGCCATCCGGCACGGTTACGCCTTGGAGTTTGTCCGCCCGCCACGGGACAAGTTCCTTTTCTCCCCGTGCGGCTCCGAGGCCAAACGAATGGCGGTTCAACAGACTCTGGACCGCCTTCAGGCCATAGAGGCAATTGTGCCCGTCCCCTTCGCCGAGGTGGGCTCGGGGCATTATTCCATCTACTTCGTAGTTCCCAAGAAGGACGGGTCGTTTCGCCCCATACTGGATTTAAAGGAGGTCAACCGGTCACTCCGGGTCAGCCGTTTTCGTATGGAGACACTGCGGTCGGTAATTGCCGCAGTGCACCGGGGGGAATTCCTGGCGTCCTTGGATCTGACGGAGGCGTATCTCCATATTCCCATACGTCCGGACCACCAGCGTTACCTTCGCTTCAAGATCCTCGGACAGCACTTTCAATTCCGGGCTCTGCCCTTCGGTTTGGCGACAGCCCCCCGGACCTTCACCAAGATTATGGTAGTGGTGGCGGCGGCCCTTCGCAAGGAGGGTATCTTAGTGCATCCCTACCTGGACGACTGGCTGGTACGGGCGAAGTCCTTCTCACATGGTCAGGCCTCGGTTGCCAGGGTCTTGGAGGTCCTGCGCTCCCTGGGCTGGGTCGTGAACCTTCCCAAGAGCTCACTCGTGCCATCGCAACGCTTGGATTTCCTGGGCGCGACTTTCGACACTCAGCAGGGCATGGTGTTTCTGCGTTCCGACAAGGCCCTCTCGTTAAGGGAGCACATACATCATTTCGCGGCCTTGCCGGAGCCCACCGCTTGGAATTATCTGCAGCTCCTGGGAGTGATGGGCTCCACGATCGACATGGTGCCCTGGGCCTTTGCACACCTGCGTCCCCTGCAGGCGTCCCTGCTTTCTCGTTGGAAACCGGTCTCGCAGGAGTATCAAGTGATCCTGCCTCTCCCTCAGGCGGCTCGGGACAGCCTAAAGTGGTGGTTGGTTCCGGCTCACCTGGCTCGCGGCGTTTCGCTCGAAGTCCCCACTTGGGTGGTGGTGACCACGGACGCCAGTCTAGTGGGCTGGGGCGCCGTCTGCGATCGCAGCGCCACGCAGGGGCTATGGGCGCCGGAGGAGGCTCGGTGGTCGATCAACCGACTGGAGACCAGGGCGGTACGGCTAGCGCTCCGGCACTTCCTCCCTCTGGTTCGGAACAGGGAGGTGCGGATCCTTTCCGACAATGCGACCACCGTGGCCTACATCAATCGCCAGGGCGGAACGAGAAGCGAACACGTCTCCGCCGAAACCACGCTACTGATGGCATGGGCGGAACTACATCTCGTGCGGCTCGCGGCCTCTCACATAGCCGGGGTGGACAACATCCAGGCGGATTATCTCAGTCGGCAGCGCCTGGACCCCGGCGAGTGGTCACTATCCGACGCCGCGATGAAACTCCTAGTTCAACGCTGGGGGATGCCGCGGTTGGACCTGATGGCGACGGCGTCCAATACCAAGGCCCCGCGCTTCTTCAGTCGCAGAAGGGAGCGAGGCGCGGAGGGAGTGGATGCTCTGGCACTCCCGTGGCCAGAGGACCAATTGCTCTATGTCTTTCCTCCCTGGCCCCTTGTGGGCAGGGTCATTCGCAGGATAGAAAGTCACAGAGGCCTCGTGATTCTCGTGGCTCCCGAATGGGCCCGACGTCCCTGGTTCGCGGACCTACTCCTCCTGGCGGTGGATGGACCGATCCGGCTGGGTCACCTTCCCCGGCTCCTGCACCAGGGTCCTGTATTTTTCGACCAGGCAGAACTCTTTTGTCTTGCGGCATGGCTTTTGAGCGGCGGCGTCTCCGCCGCAGAGGCTACCCGGAGGCGGTGATCTCGACGATGCTTAAGGCCCGCAAGCCCTCCACGTCCGTGGCCTATGTTCGAGTGTGGAAGGTCTTCGAGGCCTGGTGTGCCGGTCGGGACGTCCGGCCCACGGAGGCGACGGTCACACTAATCCTTCAGTTCTTGCAGGACGGACTGGACAAAGGTCTCGCTTATAATTCTCTCCGCGTACAAGTGGCGGCTTTGAATATCTTAGTGCGGAACACGTCCTCGCTCCTGCTCCATCCGGACATCGCCCGGTTTCTGAAGGGGGTTCAACACGTCCGACCGCCGGTCAGGGACCCCTGCCCCTCGTGGAATCTTAATCTAGTACTTCGGGCACTGGCAGGTGCTCCATTCGAACCACTTCAAGGATCCACACTTAAAGACCTCACGATGAAGACAGTCTTTCTTCTAGCGATATGCTCCGCTCGGCGTATCTCGGAGCTTCAAGCGCTATCCTGCAGGGAGCCCTACCTGCGTATTTCGGATGCCGGGATTTCACTTCGCACGGTGCCAGCTTTCCTGCCAAAGGTGGTGTCGTCTTTTCACTTGAACCAGACGGTTGAGATCTCGGCCTTTTCTCCAGAGGATTCTCGGACGCTTCGCCATCTGGATGTGAAGCGAGTGCTCCTCCACTACTTAGAGGTTACCAATGCCTTCCGGGTATCCGATCATCTGTTTGTCCTCTGGTCGGGACCTAAGAAGGGTTCCGCCGCGTCGAAGACGACCATCGCCCGCTGGATTAAGGACGCCATCTCGGCGGCTTACATTGGTTCTGGACGAGACCCACCCAGGGGAGTTCGAGCCCACTCTACTCGCTCGCAAGCAGCATCCTGGGCTGAATCTCGTTCCGTGTCTCCGCAGGAGATCTGTCGGGCGGCGACTTGGAAGTCGCTGCATACCTTTGCCAGGCATTATCGGTTGCACCTGGCGCCTTCGGGATCCGGTCTCTTTGGGGATCAGGTCCTCCGAGCAGGGCTTTCAGGGGCCCACCCGGTTTAGGGAAGCTTGGGTACATCCCACCGTCTGGACTGATCCTGGTACGTACAGGGAAAAGAAAATTATTCCTTACCTGCTAATTTTCGTTCCTGTAGTACCATGGATCAGTCCAGACGCCCACCACGCTGGGATCTCAAGCTCCTGCTCGGGTTTTCGTCTGTATGGCTGTCTTGTTGGCTGCCTTTTCTTTCTTTCTTCCGCTAAGTTTCTTTCGGGGTTACAACTCCTCACAAGTTGACTGTTCCGACCTGAGTTGCAGGTCGTCTCGGTTATCGTTCTTGATGGTTTATTTACGTCAGGTTTCTTGATCCACCTTGTTCCTTACATTGCTATTTTCAGCTTTGTTATCCATGATACTGAGCTCCAGCAGAGGGTGCGCTAGCATATGAGGTGCCACTCTCGAGCTCTGTTCTGACTCCATCTGCTGGACGGGGGACATAACCCACCGTCTGGACTGATCCATGGTACTACAGGAACGAAAATTAGCAGGTAAGGAATAATTTTCTTTTGCAACTGTCTCTTTTTTTGAGATGTGATCAGAATTGCACACAATACGCAAGGTGCGGTCTCACCATGGAGCGATAGAGGCATTGACATTCTCCATTTTATTCACTATCCCTTTCCTAATTCCTAACTTTTGTTTGCTTTTTTTGATTGCTGTATGCAGCATATTGAGCCAAGAATTTCAATGTGTTATCCACTATGATGCCTAGATCTTTTTCCTGGGTGGTAGCTCCTAATATGGAACCTAACATCGTGTAGCTACAGCAAGGGTTATTTTTCCCTATATGCATCACCTTACACTTGTCCACATTAAATTTCATCTGCTATTTGGATGCCCAGATTTCCAGTCTCACAAGGACCTCCTGCAATTTATTTAACTACTCTGAATAATTTTGTGTCTGCAGATTTGATCACCTCACTCGTCGCGCCCCTTTCCAGATCATTTATAAATATATCGAAAAGCACCGGTCCAAGTACAGATCCCTGAGGCACTCCACTGTTTACCTTTCTCCACTGAAAAAAAACTGACCATTTAATCCTACTCTGTTTCCTACTCTCTAACTTTCTGCTGCATGTAAATACACAACCTGCGCTAGGACATGGAGATTCACGTTTTGGTGGGACAACAAATGGTACTTTCACTGAAGAAACTCATCAGAGACATGGAAGTATTCTGTGTACTACCTTCTAAGGTCCCTAACAAAGGCTGGTTCACTAAGGTCACAGGTGTAAGGGGTAAGAACATAAGAACATGCCATACTGGGTCAGACCAAGGGTCCATCAAGTCCAGCATCCTGTTTCCAACAGTGGCCAATCCAGGCCATAAGAACCTGGCAAGTACCCAAAAACTGTCTATTCCATGTTACCGTTGCTAATGGCAGTGGCTATTTTCTAAGTCAACTTAATTAATAGCAGGTAATGGACTTCTACTCCAAGAACTTATCCAATCCTTTTTTAAACCCAGCTATACTAACTGCACTAACCACATCCTCTGGCAATGAATTCCAGAGTTTAATTGTGCGTTGAGTAAAAAAGAACTTTCTACGATTAGTTTTAAATTTAGTTTTCATCAGCCTCTTGCAAGGCATCTGTATAAAGAATACCTTCTAATACCATGTTATTTATTGTTCTTATATGTTTTTTCCTATATATTAAGTTGTTACTTAAAAGTTCTTCGTTTATATGTAATGCTACCAAGCAAGTTTAATTGTTCTCTGTAAACCGATTTGATTTGCATACAATGTAAGAAGATCGGTATATAAAAAACTGTAAATAAATAAATAAATAGATGTGCCCCATGCTAACTTCATGGAATGCCCCCTAGTCCTTCTATTATCCAAAAGAGTAAATAACCGATTCACATCTACCCGTTCTAGACCTCTCATGATTTTAAACACCTCTATCATATCCCCCCTCAGCCGTCTCTTCTCCAAGCTGAAAAGTCCTAACCTCTTTAGTCTTTCCTCATAGGGGAGCTGATGGTCCTATATCTATACTAGAACAGTACAAAATATCCCAAAGTGGTGCATTCTGAAGTATGGAAAATTGCCAGCTTGTTTTATTTAAAAATGGAGGGTAGGAGACCAAATCTTTGAATGTATTCCTTTATAAGGTGCCCAATATCCCCATTCACCATGCTAGATCTTGTTTTTTTGCCCTCCTGCTGTCTTTTCAGAGGCCGGCAATGATCTGGTCCCTGTTACTTAAATAAGTGATAGGCGTAGTTAAAATAATAGCTGTAATAGCTTACACTTGAATCTAATTGCTTTGGGTCACAAGTTAACTACCACTTTATAAATGTATTTTTACTTAATGGCATCAGTCTTCAAAGCAAATGGACTCATTGCTTTTTGTATGCCAGAGACCTTTATTATCTAATTAGAGAAACTGCATTCTTGCATGACTTACTCCTCCATTCTCCCAGACAGTCTGTTCTGTCCCCCTTAATCCTCTCCTCGGTTAACAAAGCTCTCTTGTGTTTGGCCGTCATTCGGATGTGCAGATGGCACCTAACATTTTGCAAAGTGAACAGTGGTGCTATTGGTACCACCGTAGCCTGTCTTGGCCCTCTCACCTCTTGCTATTCCTTGCCAGAAATATGATGTGGATTCCTGAAGTTTCCCCCGTCTCTTAAGACAGCAATTCTTGGGTTTTTGTACTCGGGCTAACACACTTGGCAGTGTATGGTGATTGCTGCCGTAACTACGTGTGCCCTCTTTTTGAAAACCATTTTTCATTCTTTTAAAAGAAAAGTATGACTCATCTGGTTACAGAAATACTTCATTTCTTTGTAACAAGTGAACTAGATTCCTCAGCCTAAAAATACTTGATCACAGTTGAGTTATTGATTTATATCTCGCGTTTTCCAGAAAACAATTCAGCTCGGTCAATCACAATCTTACAAATAGAATAAAACTTAAACTACACTGCCTTGTGGGGGTCTATTGTACAGATTTGAGGACAACTGATGTAGGGTGACCATATAGCTCCATGTCCAGGGGGGGGCAAGCTGAGCTGTTTCTAGTTTTATCTTCTTGCATGCATTGCAGTGTAGCTCTGATTTCCCTAAGGCACGCAGGACTGTATTACCATGCATGCAGTGGGGTGAAATGAGGACGGCCCCTGGGCATCATCCTCTGTATAGTGCAGCTTGCCTACAAATGTACAAACTGTGAGCCCGATCTACTAAACCTTTTTCTCATTGACACAATGGGGAAACTGCCTAGGGAGGGCAATTTTGAAAGCAGGGCAAAATGCCCTACATGCGTCAGTTTTGGTTTTTTAAATGTTGCGCACCCT
Organism: Rhinatrema bivittatum; assembly: GCF_901001135.1. Lineage (NCBI taxonomy): Eukaryota > Metazoa > Chordata > Amphibia > Gymnophiona > Rhinatrematidae > Rhinatrema > Rhinatrema bivittatum. The sequence continues at coordinate 29,228,663 of NC_042619.1, read as the reverse complement.
CTAGGCATGTGAAATGACCCGGGTACTTTTACCCACACTGTCCGGAGGCGATCCGAAGGGTTTGTTTCAGTCAGGGGAGGAACTTTTATCATGTTGATTGATTTGAAAATGCAAAGTTATTTCCCTTTTAAATCATTCCGTGCACAAATACTGCACCTACTTTGTACCCACAGCAAGAACTGAAGCCAAACTACTTGTGTAATTTTGCTTTGATTATTGGTGCAAACACCGTGGGTACAGAAATACCTGCGGTATTTGCATCAATGTGAGCAGTTTAATTAGTACTCTCTCCCCCCCTAGTTCCGTATGCATTGAAATTCATTCTGGCCACCCAAGAAGCTCCTGTCATACCTCCTTATTGGTCTCAAATTACAAGAACAAGGCCCTGCGTTCCATCTGATTCACTTTTCTTCTGTACAAGTGTAGTCTATGGGTTTTCTTACAGACTAACAGTTCTTGAATCCTGCAACTGAGTATAAAAGGCTGTGCTGGCAGAGATGTTGCATTTGACGTTTTATTTTGTACTATCTTTTCCCCCCTTGACTCTTCAGCATTTCAGATGGTGTCTCGTGTGCAGGCCTTGCTTGGATCAGAGGTGTGCTGCTAGTGATGGCAGAGAACTGGAGGCATTTTTTACTATTAGAATGTAATACTAAATGAGCAATGTATACAGCACTGCTTAAGAGGAAGCAGATTGCATGTCAGTTCATGTTGAAAAGAAAATCATTAATGTCCAGTAGTAAGATACATGAAAATAATATAAGTCTTTTTTTTGTCTAGCAATTTCCTTCTGCTCTTAAGTTTTTAACTCAATTGGGACTGCAGAGACCCAACCTCTTGGGGTCTTCCCCACCCTGTTCACTAGCCCAGCTATTGATGTGATAGTCCTTCATGCAGGGGCCACAGACCACAACTCCCTCTGAACCCAGTACGTTAGGTGTTACTATTGAGCAATGGTTGGAGCTGAGAATAATCTAGTCTCTAAAAAGCATCTGGAAAGTAGCTGAGCGTGCATGACGGTTCGGCTGGTAACTGCTTTCAAATTTGTCCATCTGAGCATCATCTCCCCAAACCTCTGCTGTGGTTTTTGTTGTGCATGGGTTTTCATTGTGTGGTTTTTCTTCTCTCCGTTCTTGTCTCTAGTTGGGAATTTTGGCTCTCTTCAGAGTATTTTTCATTGTCTGTGCTCTGTATTGATCACATTAGGCCCTCTACAGTCTACACCACCGAACCACGTTGAGCTAGGCCTGTGGCCTGTTTTCCCTCCTTTGTGGGGGAGGTATTTCTGAAGAGTTTTTTCCTTCAATTTTTCTTTGATTATTTTCTACCCAAAGATGTTTATAAAGCAGGCCAGAAGTTTCAAGAGAGATCTCTCATGATCCTACAAGATGTCCATTGATAATGCATTGGCTCCAAATACTAATCAGTTCTGCTACTTTTCCCTTTAGTGCTTTTGGCTGTAGCAGAGATGTATAGTGCTGGGGCAAATTTTCTTTGCGGTGCAGTTTTTGTGGGATTTCTATTTTTGGGGACCGGAGGAACCCTTGTGGTAAACTTTCTGTGAAGGGTAGCCTCGTGGCTACTCTAGTAACAATCCAATATACCAGCTTGCTACTCGTTCCTGAAACTCAGTGCAAATAATTTACCATTAAAAAGTCTTAATTTTTTTACTTTTTTTTTTTTTTTTTTTACTGTTGTCTTTCCATTGCAGCTATCTTGTTGGAGACGAGCTGTGGGTAGTCATGGAGTATTTAGCAGGAGGATCTCTAACGGATGTTGTAACAGAAACCTGCATGGATGAAGGACAGATAGCAGCTGTGTGCCGAGAGGTGAGGTTACAGTGAATTGCACAATTTCTGTTCATTGGAGCTCAGAACTACCATTGCCTTGAAGGAAACTTAAAAAGCGTGATTGAGCTGTGATCTGCATCTATAGATATCTTGGGGGGGGGTAGGGGGGGTTGTTTGACTTTTAACTTTTGTTTTAAATCTGTACTGTCTTTTCTTACAGTTACTTTAAGAGTAAGCAGAGCAAGAGTTTCAGTTTCTTAAAAGAAAATCAGCAAAGTATTTGCATATGAACAATCGCTTTGTAAGTTTAGCTGAGGTTTAAAGATGCATCTTTTGGGATTAAACAAGCGATGCCCAAATCCCTGTAACCCTAAACTGCAAGAAGGGTGGTCTTAAGAAATACGTGTTTACTGGTAGTCAGATGAAGTGCACTGTGAAGGGTAATTTGTTCTGTAGCACCACGGGGCAAAAACTGCTGACCAAGAAGCTTCAGTATGATTGGTGCTGTGTGAGAATGAGAATTAAATGTCCAGAATTACATTAGCAATCATTTAAAAGAAAAGAAAAAGTAGGTGATCCATTTTCATCTGAACGTTTGACTATAAAACTATAGAGATCCTGTGGATGAAATCCAGTGTTCCCACTCACTAGGCTTTACAGAGATTCCTGCCCTGCTTGTACAATCAGTGCTGCTGAATTGTATTGATTTTTAATTTGAATTCCCAGTGTTTGGTTTTCTTCCCTGCCAGTGTCTTCAAGCATTGGAATTCCTTCACTCAAATCAAGTTATTCACAGAGACATCAAGAGTGACAACATTTTACTGGGAATGGACGGCTCAGTCAAACTGAGTATGTATAAACCAGGGAACCACTTAGATTTTTGTTTATTAGAAATGTTAATTTAGTGTAACTGATACTCACTGGTTAGGACGGACTGTCTGCCCTATCCAAGCTCATCTTTTGCTATTTATACCAGAACTTTCCATATGCATTCTGCATGGGTAGGACAGAAGCTGCCCATCTCAGGACGTTATGCTGGAAGGAAATAGGCTTTAGAAATGCTAAGTCGGAACTCATTCTAAAAGATTCTGCTGTGACACAGCACAATCTGCTTATGTTTATGGAAGCGGTCTGATGCAGCAGCCTAGCCTCTTCCCCTGTCCCTCTCTGTGCAGCTCATATGTTGTCATCTAGCTGCTAACGGTCATTATATTAATGCTTTTCCGTTTCATTTTCAGCTGATTTTGGTTTCTGTGCTCAGATCACCCCAGAGCAGAGTAAGCGCAGCACCATGGTGGGAACACCATACTGGATGGCTCCGGAAGTAGTGACCCGGAAAGCCTATGGGCCGAAAGTTGACATCTGGTCATTGGGAATCATGGCTATTGAAATGGTTGAGGGCGAGCCTCCATATTTAAATGAAAACCCTCTCAGAGTAAGCCTTTGTCTCAGTACTATTTGTTCATTACTCATCACGATTGTATCTGTGCCTAAAATTACTTAAATACCTTTATTTACTGAACCTGAAAGCACGTTTAGGCCCATATTCAGCAGTTCGAGTAGTAACGATATCCAGAAACCTTTGGCTGACTATTCAGTGGGACAAGTCTCCTGCTGAATGTGCGTGACTAAAGTTATTCGAGTTAAGTTGTTGGGATATCTTTAAATCTAACTGGTTATATTCTGAATATTTATTTTAAAATATTTTCTTACCCGTCCTTCCAAAGAAGGTTTGGAGCAGGTACAATAAAACATACACAATTGGTTCAAAATGAACAAAATGTAAATAATTACACATGAGAAAAATAATACAATAGAGCCATCATGCTACAGGCAAAAAGGCTGGACAAGATGAATCAATATTATACAAGAAAATCAAGTGAAAGCAAAAATATACAAGGCAATACAGACAAGAGGCTTTAGTCATGGTTGGGAAATGCTTTACTGAGCGAATGAGTGTGTAATAGTTTGTTAAATAGTTTGATGTCATGGGGCAGGGAATTGCAAAAGGTGGGAGACCCTGAATGGAGAAGGAGCGCTCCCTGGTGACGGTGAGGGAGGCAAAAGGAGTGGAAGGGATTTCTAAGAGCTGCTGACTGGATGAAAATTATTGGGTTAAGTTTACTTAGATACTTGAACCCTACCTGGCTATTCAGAATATAGTTAAATTAATTTATAAAAAAAAAAAAACCTTCCAGGCCAGTTTCCCTCACTCCCTCAATAAGTCAAAAGGATATCTGGGCATAGCACCTGATTTCCCTCCAACCCCTAAAAGGATGGAAATAAGTTGTGGGCTACAGCCACATGGGCTCCAAGACCCCTCCTAACCCCCACCCCCCTCCCCTGAAAGCACCAAGGCTGTAATTCCCATATAAACCACCGTGCAGTGCCCAGTGTTTCTTTGATAGCAGCAGTGGGAGGATTTGCTGGCTGCCGCTGGGAGAAGTGTAAATGTGCCATACTTCCAGCAGCTGTGGGGGCGGGGTTTGGTATCGCATGGCATTTACCATCATGGCCTGTAACATTTTCATTCTTTTACGGGTTGGTAGCAGGGGTTGGGCACTATGCCCCAATATGCTTTACTTATTTTGGGGTTTGAGGGGTTCGTCTGGTCTGTTGGCCCGGAAGGGGGTGGGGTGGGGTATGTGTGAGTTTTTTGGGGGTTTTTTTGTTTGTTTTTTTTACTTTATTGGCCATGTTCTGAATATAACCGGTTAAGGTTCAGGTTATTCAGGCACATGTACCTGGTTAACTTTAGGATAACTTGGGCCAGCCCCAGAATGCCCCTAAGTTATTCAGATACATTTTATCCAGCTTTCAATAACTAGAGAACTTCAGACTGGCGGGAAATGTAAACCCCTTTCAGTAGGGACCTTTCTGTGCCCAGGTCATCACATCACTGGTATAATTCTCTTCTTATTGGGTCTCTTACATAAGCATGGATGCTCGGGTGATAGTCTGCAGTTTTGTAAAGCAGTTCCTCCTGCAGCGGAGAGGGGTTGGAAGAACAGGCTGGGGACAAATTAAAAATAATTGCCATTTAAAGACTGAAGGGCATTAAAAGGTCTAAATACAAAGGACTGAAACGTTGGCGCACAGAGCCCTGCGAGGTCTGCACGAACATCCCTGCAAGAGGCCCCTAACGCCTCGTATTCGACACATCCCCCTACGGAGACCGTTCACCGCTTTCCAAACGCGTGCCCGGCCTTTACTCATCTCTTGTAATAGGAAAGAAAGAAACACACTTGACTCCTTTGGAGAGAGAATGGTTGGAATGCTTTTTTTTCTTTCAGCCCTTGTAGAAGACTTTGCTATTGAAGACAGGATTGGGGGTAATACATGGAGATGGGGAAGGAGAGGGTTGGGGCCTGAGACCATACTTAGTGGTGCTGTCGCTGCAACCTGAAGCTTGAGGTGATTCCTGTTTAAGGAAGCTGTTACATGAAGCTGGGGAAGGGTGGATGAGGGACAGAATGAAGCTTTGCCGTCTCTTTCCTGTTTTAAACCCAGGCCTTGTATCTCATCGCCACTAACGGCACGCCAGAGCTTCAGAACCCTGAAAAGCTTTCTTCTGCATTTCGGGACTTCCTCAACTGCTGCCTTGAAATGGATGTGGAGAAGAGGGGCTCTGCTAAAGATCTGCTCCAGGTGAGTTTCCTGCCTTTCTTAAGGAAGGTTGGAATATAATTAAAGCTCTGGGAACACAGTGGTGCATTGGGGACTGGGCCATCATTCAGCCAGATTGGCAGATTACATTTTCCTGGTGGCTTAAGCCTGAAACGCACAACCACATATTGGCTGTGCCAGTTGTCTGAATCTGACCCACATGAGTTTATGTCCTTGTCTGCTTCCTAATGCAAGCAATTCTCTTCCAGGATTGCTTTCAACTAGAGAAGGCTTGACTGCAAACCGTAAAGCTATTTGAAAACAAAATGTAAAAAGAAGCAAACATATTTTGCTGACATATGATACTCTAGCTTTTAGAGGAGGTGCTTAATTTTCCCAAATATACGTTAAAGTAGTTTTTCACAAGAGAGGATGTTGAGGTGGGTGGGGGGTGTTTGGCTAGTTAGGGCTCATTTACTGTTGTGAGTTTGTGTCCTGTTTTGAGGGTGCGTTTCGCAGATTTCATGGACAGGCAATAGACTCCTTTGATTCAAAGTGCCACACTTTTTATTCTCCATAGAAACATGTTGGCAGGCAGACAATCTTGGCCCATCCAGTCTACCCCACCATCCAAATAATTTAGCATTATAATTCTCATCCCTTCCTCAGAGATCCCCTGTATTTATCCCATGCTTTCTTGAATTCAGATACTGTTTTTTGTCTCCACTGGGACGCTGTCCACCCATCCATCATCCTTTCTGTAAAGAAATATTTCCTAAGATTACTCCTGAGTCCATCCCCTTTCAACCTCATTTCATGACCTCTCGTTCTAGCGCCTCCTATGCATGGAAATCTTTGAGATATTTGAATGTCTCTCTCATATCTCCCCTATCTCTCCTTTCCTCTAGGGTGTACATGTTTAGATCTTTGTCTATCCCCATATGCTTTAGAACGAAGACCACTGATCATTATAGTAGCCCCCTCTGGACTGCCTCCATCCTGTTGATATCCTTCTGAAGGTACGAACTCCAGAACGGTGCACAGTAATCCAAGTGAGGTCTCACCAGGGACCTATACAGGGGCAATATCATCTCTCTCTTTTCTGCTGACCATTCCTCTCCCTAGGCAGCCAAGCATCTTTCTGGCTTTTACCATCACTTTATTCACCTGTTTGGCCACCTTAACATCAGATACAATTACCCCCAGATCCCGCTCTTCCTTTGTGTTTAGAAGAATTTCACCTCTAATACTGTACCTTTACCTTGAGTTTTTGCAACCTAAATGCATTACTCTGCATTTTTTTAGCATTAACTCTTAGCTGCCAGACCTTAGACCATTCCTTGAGCTTCGCTAGAGATCCCGCCTCATGTTTTCCACCCTGTTACAGACTTGGTATCATTGGCAAAAAGACAACCCTTTTTAGATAACCCCATCCATATATCACAAAAATGTTGCTTGGTCAGTTACAAAATACTTATCTAATGTTCCTGAACATACCCAGATCAGTCCAGACCAGTGGGTTGTGCATCCCTACCAGCAGATGGAGTCAGAGAGCAAACCTTTGGGCACTGCTACATATACGAGTGCCACCTGCCGTCCCTCAGTACTGCTCTGACTCCAGCAGATGGTAGATAGTTGGTAGGCTAGCTCCCTGAAGTGTTAGGCACCGTTGTGGGCCATCCCTCAGTGGAAGCCGGGCGACTGGGGGGTTAGAGACCCCTGACTGAAGCTTCATCCACAATAGGCCGGTGATAGCCAGGGGCTCCTGGCTCCCTCACACACTCCTCTAAGGCTGAGTCCATAAGGTTAAAAAAAAAACCAAAAACGAATGGTTTTCTTCGGACTGAGATAAGGAGTCTGCGCTGAGGACGGGCCTTGTCCGCTTGCCGGCAGGCTGGTGGGATTTGAGCAGCTGGTCTTCCCGCACAGTTTTGTTGGCAGGCGGGGCTCCGGATGCTTTGACGGTGGGGGAAGGAGAAGGAATTGCTGGCGTAAGTCGGCAGCCATGTCGCGCAGTCTATTTTCTCCTCGGTGGTTTTTTCTGTGCCTCTCTGCTTCTGGGAGCTGCGCTTTAGGCCCGACACACCTGATTTTTCTCGCCCAGACCATGTGGCTGCGTGGCACCGCTAATGGCACACCACTCCAAACTGTCGGCCTGCCACACGTGTGGCGCACTGGGGCAGGCATTGGATGAGGCCTCCCTTTGCCCGGGCTACAGTTCGTGTCAGGAGGGTTCCTCCTCTGGCCTTATGCCGGGAAAATCAGGTCTTCAGTCGGCCGGGCCCATGGGGGGGGGGGGGGGGTGGCTCCGCAGCAGGAGGGGGATTCCCCCCCCCTCCGTTTTAGCCCCTGTGGAGCAGGATTGCTCCTTTGGTGATGATGTGCTGATGCCAGACCATACTTTGGAGGGGAGAGGAGGTCCCGGGGGAGCTTTCCCCTGAGTTTATCCTCCTCCTGCACAACAGGCTTTCCTGGCTAGGAAGCAGGCGGCCTTTAAGAGACCGGCTCGCCAGGGGGTCCTGTTGGAGCTTCTGCCCAAGCGGGTGTTAATGGATCCCATGGAACCTCAACAGCACCATGGGGGCCAGCGTAGGCTGGCAGTCGAGCTAGGCCGCTAACCCCGCAGGGTAGAGTTCCGGATTCTGGGGTTCAACCGGACCTGGTACTGGGTGGTGTTCTGGATGATGTACCATAAGACGACCCGGATGCAGGCGAATGTCCTCCTTTGGACGGGGATGATCCCAGTGTGGTGCGTCTGTTTAAGCATGATGATCTGTGCCCCCTTATTCCTCAGGTATTGGAGGTTCTGAGGCTTAAGGTCTCTCAAGAGGAGTCTGACAGCGAAGGAGTTAACCCAGTCCTGGATGGGATTCGGGGGCCGACATCCTTCCCTTTACCCAAGAAGATCTGCAAGTTGGTAACTCGGGAGTGGGAAGCCCTGGATGCGGGTTTAAAGGTGGGCAGAGCTATGACGCCCTAGTGTGCCCTTGGCCCATGGGAATTCTTCTCTGTGCCTTTCTCCCCTGGCCTCTGATTGGTCGACTTCTTCGTCGCATAGAGTGACATCCAGGCAGTGTGGTGCTGGTGGCTCCAGAGTGGCCACATCGCCCATGGTTCGCGGACTTGGTTCGAATCGCTCTGGAAGGTCCCCTACAACTGGCTCTTCTGCCACGTCTGCTCCGGCAGGGGCCAGTTTTTCGGATCGGGAGGATCACTTCTCTCTCACAGATTGGCTTTTGAGAGGAGACGATTGTGATTGAGGGGATATTCAGAACAGGTCATTTCCACTCTTCAGGCAAGACGACCGACTACTTCTATGACCTATGTTAGTCTGGAAGCTTTTTGAGGTGTGGTGCCTGCAGCATTCCTTGGATCCTTTATCAACAGATGTTCCCCAGGTGTTGGATTTCCTTCAGCAGAGGTTGGCTAAGGGTTTGGCATTCAATTCCCTTCGGGTCCAGGTAGTGGCCTTAAGTGCCTTGCATGGCAGATTTCACAGTTGTTCACTGGTGGCTCATCCAGATAATACCAGTTTTCTCAAGGGGGCTAACATTTATGCCCTCCCATTCACCAGTTGTGTCCGGATTGGAGTTTAAACCTGGTGCTTCATATGCTTTGTGGAGCTCCTTTTGAGCCTTTACACAGAGCAACAGTAAAAGATTTGTCCTTGAAGACAGTCTTCCTGGTCAGCATTTGTTCTGCTCACCGGACTTCGGAGTTGCAGGCTTTGTTGTGTTGGGATCCTTTCCTTAAAATCTACGAGAATAGATTCTCGCTATGCACAGTTCCTTCCTTCGTCCCCAAGATAGTATCTGCCTTCCATGTCAATCAGTCTGTGGATCTGCCAGGGTTTCCGCAGTACTCCCGGGTTTCCCCCCAGGAGAGAGAGCTTCATCTTTTGGATGTGCATCGCGCTCTCTTACGCTATTTGGAGGTTACCAATGACTTCCTGCATTCAGATCATCTGTTTGTTTTATTCGGTGGACCTAAGAAGGCTGACAAGGCCTTTAAGGCTAGAATTTCGCATTGGATTAAGGAAGTTATTTGTTCAGCCTACGTTGCCCAAGGACGTCAGGCTCCCTTGGGTCTGAGAGCTCATTCCACTAGGGCCCAGGCTACTTCCTGGGCTTAGTGTCAGCTTCTGTTGCCGCAGGAAATCTGCAGAGCAGCGGTTTGGTCCTCCCTTCACAATTTTACCAAGCATTATCGTTTGGACGTTAAGATGCATGTGAAATCGTCCTTCAGTGAGAGTGTTCTGCGCGCGGGTCTTTCTGGTTCCCGCCCAATGTAGGGTGGCTTGGGTACATCCCACTGGTCTGGACTGATCTGGGTATGTTCAGGAAAGGAAAATTGGTTCTTACCTGCTAATTTTCATTCCTGTAATACCAGAGATCAGTCCAGAGGCCCATCCCCTTTTCAGATTCCGAAAGACTGCCTTAAGCTCGAATTATTGGCTGAAATGAGTTTTCCTATTGCAGATGCTCTTGAAGGAGCAGGGTCTGAGATGGTATTTTTGTTTTATTGTTCAGGTATGGGCGAGTTGGTTGGCTGTTGTGTTTGGGTTCCAACCCCTTCGCCCATTATTTATAGTTGTCGTGGGCTTGGTTACAGGCCAATACTGAGGGACTGCAGGTGGCAGTCTCGTATATGTAGCAGTGACTCCATCTGGTGGTAGGGATGCACAACCCACTGGTCTGGACTGATCTGTGATATTACAGGAACAAAAATTAGCAGGTAAGAACCAATTTTCCTGTCATCCACCTTTTATCCTATCCCCTCGCCCCAGTCTTCTGCTCTTCTCCGAAATACAGGATGGATCACTCTGGCTATCCTGTCAATAAAGATCCGGCAGGACTTCCTCTGAACAGTACCTGAGTTTTCTAACAGGAAAAGTTGGACTGTTTCATGGTGTGCAGTAGAAGAGAATTCCTCCACAGCCTTAGTGACCCAGTAACAAGGTAGAGAACAGCAGAAGGACCAACTGGTCTGCCCTATTATGTCCACACTGCCAAGAATGCATCCCAGCTGTCAGCCACAGAATGCAGCAGCTAGCAAGATTTATTTATTTATTTATTTATTTATTTAAAAGGAATTTATATCGCATGCCCACCGACGTTCAGGGCGGGTTACAACAATACATTCATAATTAGTTATCAAAAACACAAACATTGAGTAAGACAAGTCAATAAAAGAACATAAAAAGCAATAGATAAAAATACAATGCAAGTGAAATAAGATAAAGTATAAAAAAACCAATTATAAAGAGGATTTCTATCTATTTTGGGTTGCATAGGTCTGCAAAAGCTTGATTAAATAGTAATATTTTAATGCTATCTTTCTTTGTTCAGGGCTTTGTTTTTTGGCTTTGTCCTCAGTATTTCATGTAGGGTAGAAAGCTTACAAGATCTCCTCTTAGTTCCCTCGTGAACCCTGCCTTTCTGATGTCGAACCACAAAGTTTGGTAATCTAAACAGCCAGCAGTACTAACATAATAGTTGCCCTCATCTGGCCTCCTAGGTTACCTGCGGATTTTGCCAGACAGACCAGGCTATGTGAGTGTTTCTGTAAGGTTCTGGCTATTATGGTACTTGCAGCCTGCTAGACAAACCCTGCTGCTAGTGTTTTCTACCGCTGCAGCCTGCCAGACAATCTGTCACATGGTTACCTGTGTTTCCTCTAGGACTTCTAACCTTTCTTAACAAATTTGCCATTCATTCTGGCAACCCCAACATTAATTGAATCGGCTAGTGTGGCACTCTAAAGTGTACCCCTAGGTCACACTTTCTTGTATCTCCTAATGTTTAGCAACCAAGGATCCCCTGTGGGTATCCAATGGCCTCTTAAACTCCATTCCTATTTTGGCCTCCCTGGGAGAGTATTCCACACATCCCACCAGATGTCAGATCTGTTAACTCAAGAAAGCAGAGAGATATCAACCGTGAATATGAAATAAATTCTTAGCAGCCTTCACTGCTGTTCCTGCTATCTCGTGTTATGTAAGAGTTCTGGCATGCAGCTTTGGATCGATAGAACTATTTATCTTACCACGCTAGTCTGGCTGGTTTATCTCATGATTTTCTGGCCAAGGCTTAGCACACAGTAATACTCTTATAGACTCAGCAGCTGCTGAGTGCAGTGCCTCTAACTTAGTTATTTTCAGTCATGTATAGTCTGCTCATAAAGAGAATCTCCTTGATTCTCTTTATGAGCAGTCTATAAATGACTGCTTGATCTATCTGGTTCCTCAAGATTTAGGATGTAACTTTGTATCCCATCAAATCTCGATCCTGTTTGGCACTGATATAGTTCAAATCCCACTGATGCTCCTTAGGACCTTGGGCAGCCCTCTTCACCCTCCATTGCCTCAGGTCCAGACTTAGATTGTGAGCACCCTGGGGACAGAGAAATACCTATAGCACCTGAGTGTAATCTGCATGGAACTACCAGTGAAAAGGCGAGAGCTAAATCAAGATAAAAATGAATCATTGACACTAACGCAGAAATGTCTTCCTGGTTTTGTAGCATCTGTTCTTGAAAATGGCAAAGCCCCTTTCCAGCCTTACCCCTCTGATCCTGGCAGCGAAAGAAGCAATGAAGACCAGCCGTTAAGCCGTACCATCCTCGCTGCACTGAGCCTTCGGCGAGCCTCTTTGGCAAAGACCGGACTCCAGCTTCTCCCACTGCAGTGCCGAAAACTTGGGTTCCCTGTGGAATGTAGACGTCCATGTTATGAGGTGCGAGAGGGATCTCTGCAAGGACATTGCACACATTGCTGCTGTCTGTTCGTACGCCTCCTGTACAGTTTAACTAGAGAACCTCTCTGAACCAAATAGGGATAGCAAAGCCAATTTCTCGGGGTGTTTTGTGTTTTTTTTTAATCTTTCAGTGTACTTTCTTTTGGATAACGTGGAATCTCGACCATGTTGATCTGAATAAATAGAATCTCTTACTGTTCTTTGGGCTGCTCAGCTTCACCAAAGGTCTGTTTTTTCCATCATAGAAAACACCTGCACACTTTGGGTCACTTGAAAGAAGAAACAGCCTTTTGGAATAGGAGTGGCTTTTAAGAAGAGTTATGTTGGTGCAGCATTTCCTAATAACTTGATGTTCCATGTACATGTCCGATGTACTCGTTTAAGCACAGCTTTGGGTATTTTTGTCAGTCAACTGCTGGTTGATAAATGAGCACATTTTAGTTTTATTTTAAAGGAAAGGCTTTAGGGTTGGTAAAATGGGATTTTAAAATCACTGATGTTGGTTTGCCTCTGTCGATTGCCATGCAGGAGTCCTGGACTAGAAATCTGCTCCTTGGGCTGGCTGCAACTGGGACTGCTACAGAGAATAGCACTCGCAGCATTCACAAACTTCTGGGGTGTGCCCTAATCGTTGCTCAGTGGTGACACCTTGTGGCTTCCCCTATCGTTGCTCAATGGTGACACCTTGTGGCTTCCCCCTATCATTGTTCAGTGGTGACACCTTGTGGCCAGACTCAAAGTCCATGTTGCTGCATTCTGGCAGGAGCCGCAGTCTGTGGCCCCTTGCTGAGGACTAATGTAATAGGTGGGCTAAGTGAGTTGAGGGAGAATATAAAATGGATAAAAAAAATCACAGCAGTTGTGCACAAAAGCTCATAGCAGCATAGCTCAATATTGACTGGCTCCAATTGAACCGGAAGCTCGCAGGAGCAAGATGAAACCACCAGCGACCCCTCTGTCCCCCCCTCCTCCAAACCCTCTGTACAAAAACACAAATAGAAGCTTCAGGGTTGGCCTGTCCTGTTAAGTCATTTTTCTGTTAAATCACTGCTCTAACCGATGCTTTAATTTGTATAATCGTAGCTGCTGTAACACAGGGGAAAACAAACATCAGTCATTGTGGTGTGGTACACCAGAGCCTTCAGATATTTACGTTTCAATTAAAATGGTTTAAAGAAATAGTCAAAAGGCTAAAAATCCAAAACCAACTGAATATGGGCACAAATAACACTGGCATAGCACAATAACATTTTTACAGCTTTGCAGTCTCCTTTTATCAACCCTAACTGTGTCTTCTCTAAGCAGTTTCCACACTGCCAGCTGTCAGTTGGGGAATAAGATATTTGAGTTTTGTCTGCTGTATGATTTTCCAGAGCTGCGGTGGAATGATTTGATTCACAAGCCAAAAGGTTTGCCGGTCATAATCTTTATTTCTAATCATGCCCACAAGACTGAGATTGTAATTGAAGACAATGATCAACAAAAGTAATCCAGATTTGACCTGTGAGTTGTCATTCCCCTTTTTTAAAAAGGGTCTATTTTTTTGGAACAGGTGTGAGTTAGGGGTTAGAGCATTGTGCTATAATTCATCAGAAGTCCTGGGATATGAGTTCAAGCTTCCCCTGTACCACTGACTTTGTGTGACCTTGCGTAAAGTCTTAGGTCCTGACAGCATACACAGATTGTACTACTCTGGCTCTCCTGGGCAACATATGTAAAAAAGAATTCTGTCTCAGGATGCTATAGGCAAGTAGAACAGTTTGTGCTCCACAACTCATGGTCGCTGATTAGTAATCTAAATGGGTAAAATATTGATAGTTAATTGCAGACACGGCAGATCTGACATCATAGAGCAGACACGTGAACTCTCTGGCATCTAGCCCATTCCAGACCTGGTGTTCTAAGATAGACCTGGCTAAAAGGGTTGTTAGATGTGGGATTTTCCATGCTTAGATGTGGATTGGGCTCAGTGATTTTTTGGCAGTGTTTTGACCTGAGCCACACCCAGAATTAGAGCAGCTGTTAGCTTTTGGACCCTGCCAGATTAGGAGCTTTTGTGTTACTGCGTTGCACTAGGTATCAAAGATTTACATGCAAATGAACATAGAAGCTAAGATTTGCTCAGGTAGGATTACCTTCTCCAGTGCTGGTCACTAGAAGGTTAAGTCATTGTAGAAAAGAGAGCGGTTCATATGTTTGAAAACTATTTGCTAACTTCTCAGACTTCTGTTTCTTCCATCAAATGTGCCACATTTTTAGAAATAAGAATTTTTGGAATAAAAATGAAGGATTATGAGATTAACATGCCAAATAATTTTCTTGTTTTGGTTTGTCATTTTTATCCCTCTTTCTTTCTTTGCTATTGTGTGCGAAAAAAGAAAAATTAGTTACAACAATATCATCTGAAAAGATTTATGAGCCTTAACATGAGAGGACTGAGGGAATCTGAAAGCTGAGGCACCATGGATCCTCCTGCTCCTCTTCCCCGATGCATGGGGTCCACTGCCACCCTTTTCCCCACCAGGCGTACTCCAGCTGACCCATGGTTTAAACTCTGCAGGGCTCTGTATCTGTAAGACCTGCCAGCTTTGTGCAATTCAGTGCAACAGCGGAGTGAGCCTGGCAGGAAGCAGGACATTCTGGGGTGCCACTCGCATTACCACAGAGGAGTGGGCCTGGCAGGAAGCAGGACGTTCTGGGGTGCCACTCGCATTACCACAGAGGGAGTGGGCCTGGCAGGAAGCAGGATGTCCTGGGGTGCCACTCGCATTACCACAGAGGAGTGGGCCTGGCAGGAAGCAGGACGTTCTGGGGTGCCACTCGCATTACCACAGAGGGAGTGGGCCTGGCAGGAAGCAGGACGTTCTGGGGTGCCACTCGCATTACCACAGAGGAGTGGGCCTGGCAGGAAGCAGGACGTTCTGGGGTGCCACTCGCATTACCACTTCCGGGAGCATTCACCCCTAGCACTTTCAGCAGGGCAAGCATGGGGTACAATATTTTGCCAATTATACTGCAATGCTGCTGACTGAATCAGAATGAGAGAAGGAAGTCTGTGGTACTGATTACTAGAGTTACACGCAGAAACTTATAATCCATAATGGGAAGAAAAAGGTTTGTGGGAAACTGCTGCAAGCCATTTAAAAATGTTCAGCTCCACTCTTACGCAGTCTAGATTCTGGTTACTCTTCAAATCACAATACAAATGGGCCAACTGCTCCTACCTGGGAACTTTTGATTTAGTTACCCTGTGATTGTTGTGAATTGGTGGGGGGAGAATGCTCCAGTAGCAGCATACGCTCACACTCACTCCTCTTATTCTCCCCCAAATAGACTCAAAAATGCCCACTTGCTCAGTTCTCTTCCACATCCACACTCATCTCAGTAACAGCAAACTGAGCATCCTCCACTACAAAAAAATCACATCATACCAGCATAAAAAAAATCATATACCAGCACTAAATCTCAGGACTCAAATAGTACCTTATCTATAAAAAGGCAGCAATGGAAATATTATACCTTACATTAAAACACTAATCTACCACCTCCTTTGGAAACAGAATAAGTGGGACTGATTCAAATTCCTACAGAGGAGCAACGTGCTAACAGAAATACTGCACCTCAGACACACATGCAGAACACTGACCCTTACCTAATACAGAATAAGAGACTACAAATCAGAAACATGCAAACCCTGAGAAACCAAACTCTGAACAGTGGGAATACTGAAGAGCAAAATAATGCACATTCCCAAGGACTGTGTGCCAATCACTAAAAACTCCATTTTTCTTTTTTTAAACTAATTTCCCTTGGTCTTTTCCTAATTCCTTTTTCAGGGTCTCTTTTTTTCTTTATATTTTCTTCTCTTCTTCCTTTCCTCCCTCCAATATACACACAAGTGCTCATTTTCATTCTCTCACTCACACACACACACACACACACACACACACCTACACCTTGACCTCGCCTCTGCTTGTCTTGGGCCACCGCAGGATCGAATCTGCGTTTGCCCTGCTTACAGGGCCATTCTTTTGGTCATGGGGACAGGCGCTCCTCTTTCTTCTCCATGCAGGCCTGATGCTCCTCTGTGGCTCTGGCAGCTTTTCTTCTGGGACCTGCTTCTGCAGGAACAGCTGGCGTTTGGGAGGTTTGGCCCAGAGACTGGCAATTCCTTCAGAATGCTGGAGTCTCTGGGCCAGATCTGGAGAGCTCCCAGGTAGGAGCATGTCGGTGGGTTTCCAGCTTCCTCTTCAGCTCTTAGCTGATCTCCAGCTACAGAAGGGGCTGCACATGCCTTTGGATCAAGTGTGAGCATTGAACTGTAAGTACATTACATCCAATAAGCAGTCCACCCATGAGCCCCATAAATAAGCTGAATAGCTTTGGGGTGAGTTCCTAATGTGATAAACCGGATTACAAACTCATAGGTAGTAGTAGGTAATGATAAATGGAGTTAACCACCTTTTTCCTTGATCCCGATAGACCCAGATAAAGGATCAAGTTTTTCTTAATAAATTTGTACTATTACAACAGTGTGTTTTTTGCAATGATACTGAGATTGGCAACAGGTGGGTATGCCAGATGGAGTGGAAAAAATGAAGGCTGATTGAAGAGCTTGGTGAGAGGTCAAATGAGTCAGTGGAGATTGCCACTGCTCCCCTCTCCTCAGCCAACACTGAACATACCCAAGGAAATAATGTTGTGCCTATCACCAGTCTGATCTCTTCCCACCAGCTGTTACCTGCACTTGGCCCAACACCAGAAGGAAAATGTTGCTTCTGCCCCCGCCCAGAGAGATGTATGAAGGAGGGATGAGATGCAGGAGAGATTTGAGCTTGGATAACATGGAGAGAAATTGACTGTAGAGGGTGAGGGGGGGGGGGGGAATAACAAGATCAACTGAGGGATGGGAGAGAGGATCAGCAAAGGGGAATGTGAAAGGAGGTTGGATTGGGGAGCTGAGAGGGGGGAATGGGAGATAGTGGGGCTAAGAGAGGACCAGTTGGAGGTTACAACAAGGGCTTGGGGTTGAGAGGATTAGCTGGTGAGAGGAGACCCTGTGCAGTGCAGGGAGGGTGATAAGTGCTTGGAGGGAGACGGCATCCCTGCTAACTTGTTCTTTAGGGTCATGTGAATTTAAGTACCAAAATGGGGTCACATTGGCTAAAAGTTTGGGAAGCCTTGATTTTAAAGCCCAACTCTTTCTGATATTGGCCCTCTCAGGTTAAGCGTGTTTTACTGTAATAGGTGCGATACTAAAAAAATTCTGTATCTCAAAGAGCTTGTACAGAAATGTTAAGTAGTAATCTACATAGGAGTAAGGATTACTAAAAATCATAGCACGTGGTCAGTCTGCGTGAAGCAAGTAAAAGTCGCCTGTCATCAGCACCATCATTTGTTCAGATTGAATGTTGTATTCTGTATCCTACAGAACATTTAACAAGCCACTACCGCTTATAAAGCACACAGCTTATTTTTTTTCAGTATACTAAATGTTTTATAGCAGATTTTGTACAATTAAACAATATATCCAGAAACATGCAGCCCTGTTAAAGCACATGCTAGGGCAGCAGTAGATAATTTTTTCTGACAAAAAAAATCCCACCACCCTCAGTAGAAGAAATATACAAAGTAGCAGCTAGGAGTCCAATTCCTACCTTTACCGAGAGTCGTCACCCCTTAAGCTACTGGAATGCTATGTCCATGCTAAAACAGGAAGCAACAGGTCCGGATCAAAGAAAAGTGCTCCGATTGGTATCCTGTGCATTTGGGAGTCCCATGGGGGTCAACATGATCTGCTTTAGTATATAAGATCTATTTAGCCCCTGTATGGCAGCTGTTCGCTGGCCTCGATGAAGGCTTTCGAATTTGAGGACATTTTTATGCCTGTGGAAAGTTCCTGGAATGACACTTATGGCAAATTCTCTATCTATATGGTGGCAATCAAATCCTGGCAGATGCAAAGCAGACTTCACTAAAGGGTGGATTTTCAAAGGTCCGCATGCATAAAAAGCAGGATTTACGCATGTGGCTGGGCCTTGCGCGCATTTTAAAACAGGCCCGGCCAGACCCGTAAACCCCGCTATGCGCCCAAGTGCCAGGCCTCTCTGAAGAGGGGCGGGCCGGCACAGAGCCATTGTATGCTGTCCCAGGGAAGTGCGCGCCGGCAGCCGGCCAGCACACACAACTTCTCATCAGAGCAGGTAAGTTACAAAAACAAAGGGTTAGGCTACATTTAGAGGTCGGGGTGGAGAGGGGAAAGGAAGGTTAGGCAGGGGGTAGGGAGGGAACTGGGGGAGGCCTGACTGCATTGGCACGCATATAAATGGAAAATTCGGCTCCCCAGCACGCACCGCCCACACATGCGTACACAGATTTTAAAATCTGGTGCGCATGTATGCGCTGTGCGTGTTATAAAATCGTCGTGTCCATGTGCGTGTGCCGGGAACCACATGCACATGGATGCATACGCTTCTTTGAAAATCGGCCCCCTTAATCTTGCAAAGACCGAAATTGTCTTGCTGAAATATCGGGAATTTAGCCCAAGTCCAGTTCCTATGCTCATCAGTAGGATGACCCTGTTACAATGTAACCCACTTAACTCGTTCCATGTAAACCGATGTGATAACACATGTTGAATGTCGGTATATAAAAGCAAATAAATAAATAACTAGTTTCTCAAGCAAAAAATCTTGGCTGTGTCATTGCTTCAAAACTCTCTTCTATCCCACAAATTAAAGCAGTGGTCCGAACTGGTTTCTATAACTTTGGCTTGCTGCATCCTCTTACAGTACTGTTACAACCAGATGATTTCTGAACAGTCATGCAGCTAACGCCTTTTCTTTATTGTATTTTAAAACAAAATTACAAACATAAATCTCATTCTCCAACTCACATAGGTAATCTTAAAGAGAAAATATACATAACTTCACTAATAATTAACCAAACATAAAGAATTTCTCCTCGAATTTTCTGTTTAAGAACAAAATAATGTTGAGGGCTTAATTTATTCCAATACAAAAAAAATAATAATGTCATCTAAGAAGGGATATCATGCTTGATTTATCTTTTAGAAAACAATCTAAATGATGTGGCTCAGTAAATATAAATTTTTTACTCTGGTAATTTATAAAACACTTCGAAGGATATTTTAAATAAAAAGTAGCTCCAATTTCCAGAGTTTTACTTTTAAGCTCCAGAAACTTTCACCTCCGAACCTGAGTGGTTCTAGAGACGTCTGGAAAAATAAACACCTTTTGGCCACAAAATTTAAGATCTTTATTCCTAAAGAACTTTTCTAATAACACATCTTTGTGTCATTTGCTTTAGAGAGAGAGAAAAAGTGTTGATCTTTTGTTTATAATGTCTGTACTTTCTTCTAAAAAAAGTAGAAATACCTACAGAATTTTCTTCAACTCTACTAACATCCTTATTAGGTCTTGAAGTAAAGTAATATATCTTGGATATAGATGGTATATCCTTTTCATCATACAACAAAATCTTTCAAGTATTTCACTAACATTTCTTTAGGTGACAACAACCTAGTAACAGGGAAATTAACCAGTCTCAAATTTTTGATTCTAATTAAATTTTCCACATTTTCTAGTTCATAATGTAGCGATTTAGTATCTCCAATAATCATATTTTCTAAATTCTGAACCTTATTAACTTTTACAGACAAATCTTTTAATGTGGACTCTACTTCATTCACTCTTTTACCTTGATTAACAATAGATATTCTATTCACATTTACTAGAGCTGAGAGAGAGGAGTTAACCTGTATTAAATTCGAGTCCAATTTTACCAGCACTTTCCACAGGTCCCCAAGATTCACATTAGCTGGATCTACAGAACTTATCTGAGAGTCACCAATGTTAACAATGATATTCTCCTCCCCTACTTCAGCGTAGGTGGCTGGTTCAGACTCAACCAAAACATGTTGCGATTCAAGATCACTCACATTTGGCGATTCCGTTCAAGCCTGGGGTACCTCTTTCATTGCTCCTGGTGGCTGTGGAGGTGTTAGCGCTGTGCCTGGACTTAGTGTCACATCCGAAGTGCTACACATGCTGTCCATTCTTGGCATTCCTAGCCGATTTACATGGGTGTCCATGGGTCCGGATTTGGTTGTTGTTGGCGATGAGGTGATATATCTCACTTTTCTTTTCCTTCCCATTCCAAGTTGTTACCCACACTTTCCTAGAAGGGACTCTTTCACAATCAAACACTGTCAAAGCCGCGTGCTGGCGTCGGCTGCGCGCCGGCGTGCCTTGGAATTTAAAGATCCCGGGCCCTGGTGATGACGGCGAGAGCTCTGGATCAGCTGGATCTGAGCTCTAAGGTATCAAAGGCCATGGAGATGTCCAACTAAACAAGGACATGACCATGGCTTGCATAAAATCCTCTTCTAATAACATCTGCCATGGAGGGAAGCAGCAGCTGTGGGCTCAAAGATTTTTCTAAAGCTCGATTGGTGCTGAGTCAGGACCTGGTTTTCCCTCAAATTAAATTGGCACAAAGCAAGTGCTTCAACAAGCTTTGAAACAAACGATAAAGATAATATTAGCCAAGTCCAGGTTGCTGTAGCAAAGGTCTAATCAGTACTTGCTTTCCATTTCCTGGGGACAGGTACCACTGGCAAATAAAAGGTGAGCAATAGACTCAAGGATTTTAAAACACAATGCTGAAAGGATTCAATTCACTGTGGGCAGGATTTAAAGATGACCTCACGGTGACTTCCTCGAAGTGAGAGCATTTTTTCAGCCATGCACACTAGTAAAACTCAATACCTCAAACTTTAGATGAAAAAACACCATAAAATAATCACAACAAGAAGTGAACTCACAATCCCCATGATCTTCACTTAAACAGCTGGCCCGAGGACTAACCAAGGTTTTTACCACCCTGAATGACTCTTTTGAATTTCTGTCGGTATCATGAACTAAGGACCCAAAATAAGCTTTGTCTTGGAGGAGAGAAAGATTGTTGTGGACTTTTTTTTTTATTTTTTGGCAGGGAGGCTCCGTTCCTGCCTCAGGGAGGACTTGTTCCCCCCCCCCCTACCTGAAGGAGGACGGGGAAAGAGCTGTGGTTCCCTGCCTGCCACACAAGGTGGGACAGCAGTGTTTGGCCACCAAGGGCGTTTGCTTTTTGGGGAGAATAATTTTGTTCTTTTTTTGGTTTGGGAGGAACGTTTACCCACCATTCCTGCCTGGGAGAAGGCGCTTAAGAGCAGTTTTGCTGCTTGCGGGACTCTCTACGTGAGACCCAGAGGAGAGACAGCAGACCCAGCACCCCCCACTAGGATCCTGCCTTCTACCACCTGGCAGGAAGGGTTTCCTAGAGCCTGCCACCCAGGGGCATTTATGTGGACAAAAAGGATTGGCACTGCTATTGGCACTGGATTTAGTTTAGAAGAGTCCTGTGATTGACTTGGAAGAGTAGGTACGTTAAAGTCGTGTTTGGAATACCCCACTCAGTTGCCCTGTGTGGTTTTTTGGCATTGGTGCAGACGCATCAGACTGCGTATATCCATGCGAGAGAGAAATTGTCCCCCTCAACACCTTGGGTCCTGGACGTTCAGCCTCCTCCGGCTCACCAAATCCGTGCCCCAAGGTTGAAAAAACTTGTGACTATGCACTGGGACTTAGCCTGTCCCCTGCACCCAGTTCAGTCACAACACCTAAAGTAGGGGAGCTATAACCAATTTCATATGTATAAAAAATGTCCAGTGCTTTCTTGTTTTTTTTTAATTAGAGGAGGAAGCTTTTGCTGCCTGATTTTGTCCAAATCCCAGCTGAAGCCACTGTAATGCATGTGGGGTGGAGAGTTGGAGAGGGACAGATCAGTTTTGTTGTGTGAACTATTTTGGAAATGTATACTGTATCTATTGGAAGCAGCTGAAGTACAGTCACTGCACCCTCACAAACCCATGCTAACCATTAAGAAGGAAGTGGTCTTGTGGTGAGAGCACTGACATACGAAGCAGATGAAGAGAGACACATTTCACTAGGCTGCCACAGAAAATACAATTCCCCACAAAAGAATGAGCAGAAACATCAGTAAATACAGTTACTGGCGCAGGCCAGAAATGTAATAAGATCAGAGCCAATACTGAGCATCCAGCGCATCCTGAAATTATTTTTCTTCTGTTCTTTGCAATTCATCACTTTTGGCCCTGGTTACTAATGCGCACTACCACGTTGAAGCAGAAAGTGGGTGTTATGAGTGAACAGAACTCCTTAGAAATAAGGGGGATTGGGGTAAGTGATCTGCAGTTTTTGCTCGGTGCTGTGCTCATGCACAATAGTTGATGGATGGGCATCTGTACAAATTCTTGTGCCACTACAGTTTCAGGAGTCTGAATGAGAAGAGAGGCTGAGAGATGAATTTGCCTCTCTTCTGCCACTGCCAACGTGTGCCCAGGGGCAAATCGCTTTGTTTCCTCCTTGTTGCTTGGAAATCCCATTAACAAAAACCATGTACGTTCAGAGTGGAGAGTGAAAGACCTGCATTTGCCAAAGGGGGCATGGCAGAAGACGTGTGCTCTGTGTCAATAAGCATGGACGTGGCACCCGTCCACAAAAGTCCGAGAATACAATCTCAACTTTCCTGCTCATTAGTTAGGTTCAAACTTTTCCACTTAATCATTAGCTCAGGTCGTCCATTTGACAAGCTGCCTTTGCAGTAGTACAAGGGGCTAGACTAAAGTCCTGAATTAAATTGTTGTAATGTACAGTAATATTTTACCTGGGGTCCTAGGGCTCTCTTTTATGGCTTCTAAATGTGAAACAAAAGATAATGCATTTGACTGAAGGAGATACTAAAAAAAAAATAAATAATAAAGTGACAATTACCGGTCACCCTACTGCTGGAAGGTTTTGTAATGCTGACAGATGGTTCTCACATGCGTGACACTGAACATGTGACCATCATGGTGCTATATGTAAACATATACATCCACGGGAACCCCTCAACCTCCAACAATGGATGCAGAGCAGAACTAGGGCATTACCCATAGAATTCACCATGCAAAAAAAATATATTATGTTCTGATGACATCTCAGTAAAAGCAAAACACATTCCCTTTACTACCAGGCACAATAGCCCTCCGTATGAAAAACTGTAATTTACCACTAATGTATATCCTATTGAGAAAACACAACAAATAAGATTGATACAAATGCCTACATGCTAGTAAAATACTCACCTTGGGCACACACACAGAACCTACCTTCACCAAGTACAGAAAGACCACACATTATAAATATGGAGACAAACTCAAATGGAAAACAAAAAAAGCCACTCTGCATGCAGTGCAAACCTGGAGAAATGAAAAGAGAAATATAGCACCTAACACAGTCCCAGAATCTGCAATAATGCACAGAAATTAATCTGCACAAAGTTACACCTGCATGTGCCTTTTGTTACGATTGGGCACTGGTCAGGTGTAGTGAACACCACCTGAAGGAGTGACTCAGGGAGGAGAGAAACAGGAGTTTGTAATAGAGTCTCCAATACTGGCTGGTGCAGACAGGAATGTGTGGATATCGTCTGGAACTAGTGAAACTGAGGGTTATGCAGAGGATGCCTGTGGTGGTGGGAGCTGGCTGGAGAGAGTCTGATACAGGCTAGAGGAATCTAATACAAGGTGCGTGGAGGTAAGGGTGAGCTTGGTACACAGGAACAGCATGGAGGTATGTGTGAAAGTGAATGCAGGTAAAGGTGATCAGAATAGCGGAACTGGGTGCTGGTAAGGATGGACACAGGATAGCGTGCAGGTAAGGGTGATACTGACTGTAGGTATAATGAGTGACTGGACTAAGGGAACCCGGGGAAACAAGACTGACAATGACTAGACAGACTAACCAGACAGTACTAACACTGAACATAAAACATCAAAGGCCACAGAGCAAGACAGAGGCCCAAAGGCAGAGAGGAGGCTAGAGCAGGGAGCCCAAATGAGCTCGATGACGAAGCACCGAGGGATATGCTAGGCAGGGTTATAAAGGAAGTCTGGAATATAGAGTAGACAAGGAGGGTGGACGGGGCCAGCCAGGAGAGCATGCTTGTGGGGGACCTCTGGTGGTGAGGCGGCTGCGTAGCAGCCATAGTCGTAACACTACCCCCCTCTTTAAGGCCTCCTCTTCCTCCTGGGTCCCAACTCTGCAGGAGACACTGCGTGATGGCAAATCCAAACTCCTCCTGCGATGGTGTGACAAATACCCGGGGTGGCAGAACAGTCCCAAACCCTTTCAGGGGTGGGTGGGCAGGGTCAAAGCCCTCATGGGGCGACAAGACAGTCCCAAACCCCTCCTGGGGTAGCAAGGCAGGCTCAACTCTTTTCTGGGGCGGGAGGGCAAGGTCAAAGCCAAAGCCCTCTTGGGGTGGTGTGATGTATTCAGCCACTTCTCGGGGTAACAGAACAGTCTCCGACCCCTCCCGGGGCAGCAAAGCAGCAGGCTCAGACCCCTCCTGGGGCAGCAGGGCCAGTTCAGACCCCTCCTGGGGCAATACGGCAGGGGAATGAAGTCTGTTATGGATTGTTCACCAGTTGTGGGAGTAGTTATGATGGGGCGAAAGGAGGATAAAGACTGGACAGCTGAGTACTTGGTAAACAGAGATGGATTCTTGAAGCCTAGATCATGGTTCCCTGGTTCTGAGGTGTGGACTTGCAATTTATTGAAGGCACAGGCAGCTCTGGAACGTCTTGAAAAACAGTTCGTTAGTCGTGACTGACCTGCAGCTGTGGGAGGCAGAGCTCTGCTAGGGTTAATTAGTTCTCGCTGCTTTTTTTTCTGAGACTCTAGTGTGGAAGTCATAGGAGCCTTCTTGACTAGGTGAGTTCTAGGGTTTTCTGAAATAGAACTTGCTTTTTGGTGACAAGTTTTCTTCAAGGTTTCATGAAATGATGTGCTGGAATTCTCTATCCGCAAACTGTAATAGTAATAACATTCTTAGTTGGGCCAGAAGCAGAACACAGTGTAATAGAACTGGCTGAGTTTTCTAGTGAAACAGCTGGTCCGGTAGCTGTGCAGCGGGGGCAGGGTTTGCCTGGGGTCAATAGGCAACGAATACAGGAGCAGTTCCACCATCCTAGTCTAGGAGTGTCACAATTCAAACATTCTTGGTAGATGGAAACATTGTTTTTGTGACAGTTGCTGCATGCCCAGTGTTCCTGATCTGGGAGCTGACAGGCTAGACAATTTTGGAAAGTTAGATAGTTCAGGGTCTGACAAGAGGTACAGGTAAAAAAAACCTTGGAGACTCAATGGATGGATACAAAGTCCTTTCTCTCTCTCTCGAGGTGGATGGCTTCGGCATGCTGTTACGATTGGGCACTGGTCAAACACTCATGTCTCCATTCCCAGCAAAGCACCCCAGAACAATAATGACCCCTATAGAAAAGTAAATGTCATGAATTCAGGTCATACACTCCTTCTCTCCATTATGTTCCCTGTGCTGTTCAGAGGAGCTCTGAGGATCAGCAGAAAGATATAAACCAAAAAACAAACAAACCACTGCCCAAGCCAGTGAAAGAAATTGCAGCATCACAGAGGTAACAAAAGTGTAAGTAAAAAAAAGTTTCCATTTTGAAAAAAACAAGCACAGTCAGGTCAGAGCAACCATAAGCGCTTCGATATCAGCTTTTGTAGTAAACATGGGTTTCTCCCTCATGAGCGATTCTCAAACACACAGGAAACCGTAGAGTAGATTTTATTCCTTTGTCAATAAGATGAGAGCAGAGAGGCGTCATTTCCCACTGTGTGGCCATTAACCGGGTGGAGTAAACTTGGAAAATCAACAGCCTATGTTCGTTATCTCAGCTCTCTTTGCTTGCGGTCTGCATTGAGTACTCTCGATTTGTCAAAATTGAAAAAATTTAAAAATCACTTGCCTGGGTTTATTATCCAGTGCCCCCAAGGCGATGCACGCACCGAAGACCATCTGCCTGTTGGATACATCCAGCGATAACACTTCTGGCAGGCCCACCGTGCAGCAGGCAAACAAAGCCTCCCTTTGTAAGTTTTCTGGGAGATTCTTAGATTGTTCCTTTGGATCCGGTTTTCAAGATCATCCAATTTATCTTCGAGTTGTTGGTTTCTCTGTTTTCAGCTGCATCCCGTCCAGTCCCCTAGCCCTTCCAGTTGAGTCTTGTGCTGCTCAACCTTTTGCTCCACTGCAGCCAGAATAGTACGGTCGACTTCCACTTTTTCATGTAAAGTGTCGATGGAGGATTGAATTTTCTGTAATTTCACATTAACAGCCGCTGCCATCGCTTTGGAAAGCTCCTTCAACAGCGCATCAGATATGGTATCTGTTACAGGGCCTGGGTCTGGCACCATCTTTTCCTCCTCTTCTCTTCGGTCTGGTAGATATTTCCTGCGATTTTTTTTTTTTTTTTTTTAACATCAAAGTTGTCCATGATAGGCTGCTTTGCAGACAGAATGATGAAGTAAGTGGCACCAGCTATAATATCATGCAGGCTGGCTGTTGGTCCCCCAGGAGCTGAGACACCTAACCTCAACTCAGCAGTGCGTCATTGCCAGAAGATCTGGTGAGAACCTCTTGATAAGAAACTGGCAGCATGTCTATAAAATAATGGGTAAATGTGAATCGGTTATTTATTCTTTCAAATAATAGAAGGACTAGGGTGTTATCATGACATCCGAGAGAGAATTCTTTTTCACTCAACGCACAATTAAGCTCTGGAATTCATTGCCAGAGGATGTGGTTAGGGAAGTTAGTGTAGCTCGGTTTAGAAAAGTTTTAGATAAGTTCCTGGAGGAGAAATCCATAAACTGTATTAAGCAGATTGACTTAGGAAATAGCCACTGCTTATTACTGGCATTAGTAGCATGGGATCTATTTAATGTTGGGTACTTGTATCCTGGATTGGCCACTGTTGGAAACAGGAACTTGGGCTTGATGGAGCCTCAGCTGACCCAGTGACTTTATCTTATGTTCTTATCACTAATTTTGTAAGAATCAACAAGTTTGATGATCCCCTGGGCTCTTCCAGTGCATTGTGTTTTCCTACATATTTGGTGCACATTGTAAGGACAGGAGGTTCTCAGTTACACCTGTGTTTGTGATTTTGTAGGATTGCTTTGGGGTGGGGGAATTGAGCTGGGAAGAGGGGCTGATCATGATTATTGCATTTAATTGTAAAAATGTCAGAGAGGGCCACTATGAGAGTCCCAAGTGTCTTAAATACCTAGCAATAACTCTGGCTGCCAGCAGTGGCTCCTCCAAATGTGTCCCATCATAGGGGACCAAAGTTTGCACCACCACCACTCTCCCTCCCGATGTGGCCCATGGGGGCGTAGTCCCACTGGCCACCCTCCCTAATCCCCATTTCCCCTGGCAATAGCTTCATTACTGCAGATCCAAACCAGCAAGAGGAGGAGAACACCGGTGGTTCCTGGAGCCAGGTCTTTCTCCGCTGCTGCTTGAGGGTCTGACCACGTCTTTGAACCAGGTGGGACACTGTAGTGCCTTGGGGCAGAAGGATGAGTGGCCTAGTGGTTAGAGCAATAGGCTGAGCACTAGAGAAACCAAGGTTCAAATCCTGCTTCTCCTACTAGCACCCCTTGTGACCTTGAGCAAGTCACTTTCTCTCCCATTACCTCAGGTACCCACTTAGATTGTAGATTCTTTTGGGCAGGGATTTATCATACCTGAATACTTCTCAATATTGTATAGCCCTGCAGCACTATACAAATGTAAGTATTGGTAGTAGTTCAAAGCAGGAATTGGAGCCCTTAAAGCAGAGAAAGAAGATGTAGTCCGAGTCACCGACCTTTCTTGCTTCCTTCTGGCCCCCTGGATCAGCAGTGGGTGACAGAGGTGTGAGCTGGGGGATGAGTGTGGGTAAGTGGCATGGAGAGGATGGGGGAGAGATTATAGTATTAGATAGAGGAGAGGTTGAGAGAGATCAATGGGGAGTTTATCTGGGGAGGGATAAGGGAGCAAAGGAGGGCATGATAGGGGATTAGAAGTGGGCTGGAGGATGATTGGTGGCATGTGTATTATGTTTGACAGAGAGGAGATGGAGTGTATGTGTATGTGAGGGGGAGGGGTAGTGAGGCAAAGATGGAAGGGGGGCGGGGAGGATGCAGCAGCACCAATAGTGTCTAGGCTTGGCAAAACCCTGAATCCATCACTGCTCCTACTACTGCTTCTGTTAAACATTTATATAGCACTATAAGTAGCTGTACAGAAATACATAAGAGATGGTCCCTGCTCCATGTAGCTTATAGTCTAGTTAAGACAGACAGGCATACTGTCAAGACTAATAAGCATTTGGGGAGAGGCAGGGATGAATGCCAAGGTGTAGGTGTGGGGCAGAGCCCCTAGTATGCCCCTATTTACCTGTGCAGGACCAGGCTAGAGGCCGGGTCTACCTTAAATGCCTTAAGGAGAGTATGCTCTATGGGTGGGATCCTGCGGGGCAGGTGGAGCTCAGAGGGCATAACCAGAGACTGGGGAATAAGAGCTGGGCTCCAGATGGGGATAACCAGGCCAGGCCCTGATCTCCAGGAGGAAGGCAGCTCCTGTAAGAAACACTGTCCAAACCCTGCGCTGAAATGAAGCACCACACTGTAGGTGAAGAGAGTACTCTGAGGTGAAGACAGTCTATGGTTGTGCACGTGTGAAGTTGTGAATAAAGAACCTGTTTTAAGAAAGGCTGGCGTCAGTCTAGTTTGTCTCTAGGCCTGTGGGAATTGCTGCTCGTTCCCACAGTAGGTTAATAGAAGCAGTTTGACTGGAGCCAGGTGGGTGAGGGAACAAGTGAGAGGAAATATTTCTTATTGGTCCAATTTAGGTCTCGATGCTGACAAAAATTCCACTTCTGTAAATAAATTGCAGTTCACTGTAACCAGTGGTTAAAGTTTTTTCTGCTTTTTGCCAGAGCTACTGACCCTTAAAGAGCTCAAGCTATGAGTCAAGGGGACATGAACAGCTAACATCATTGACGTATATTACTAGCCACAGAATTCAGTTTTAGACATACGTTATGTATATGTGAAACCTTTGTGCCTGATGATATGTCCATTTATGTCAAGGGTGGGCACCTCTGGTCCTCAAGATCTACAACCAGCTTCGTTTTCAGGATATCCATGATGAATATGCTTGAGATAAATTTGCATACTCCATGCAGATCCCTTAGACGCATATTAATTGCAGATACCCTCAAAGCCAGACCTGCTTGTGGCTCTTGAATTCCGAAGTTGACCATTACCTGCTCTGTGTCTCTTTTCATCTGTGCATGTGTCAGACACGTAAACACTGGAGGAGGTGGAAACTTTGTCCTGGTTGAGGTCTGGAAGAAGGAGATGGACTGAGGTGGCCCAGAGGAGCCTATCTTGCCATGCTAAAGACTGATCCCACCTGCTGTTCACCTGCCACTGATCCAGGCCAGCAGAAGGAGGAGGGGAGCAGTATTAGCGTGAGCCGGATTCTCTTCTCCACCAAGTCCCAACTGCCCTTTTTTTTTTTTTTTAAATAACCCCCCAAGCTTTCTCCCACCCACCGCAAACTGCCCTAGACTCTCTCCCACACAGGCTCCTGTGGGCCTCCCAGACTTTCCTTTAAAATACCTTAAAGCCAAATAACCCACTTGGGTGGGGGGCAGGAGGGATCCCCGATTACTCCTGTCTGTCTAGTGCCATTTCTCATAATGGCACCGGCCTTTAGAAGGCTAGTTCCATTATAAGAAATGGTTTCAATGGGAGAAGAGCAACTGGGAATTACTCCTCCCCTGGGGGAGGGGGGGATCTGTTTGTAAATAATGAGAAGGAAGAATCAGAGGGGGGCACAAAGACTGGAAAGAGTCCTTGGGAGTGACTATTTAAAAATGGAAGCCATGTTTTTTTTTTAACAGTAGCAGCATATCAAGACACAAAAAATGACATTTTGTTCATTTTCTTTCAAAAATTAAATAGGAAATGTTGACATTTCCTATTTCATTTCAAACAGCAGCGCATCCCTATCTCCTGGGACTTTGAACCGCACAACATGACAGTGTCCAGCGTGGTTCAAAGTGCTAGTTGGGCTCCAGGCGACAGAAGTAAAGGACGCAACCTGTGACACTGCTGCTCTCTTCTTCCTCCTGCTGGCCAAGATCAGTGGGAATGGATGCGACCAAAAGAGAAAGCAACAGAACAAGGAAGAGATACTGTTTGAATAACCTAGCTAACTGAACTGCTGTCAGTACCACGGATCTATTGGGCACGAATACCTGACGTGTAACGCAGTAAATGACGGCACCTAAAGACCAAAATGGCCAAGCCAGTCTGGCCAGATGAGATTCATCCCAAATGCAACCCAACACCGATTTTTCCCCTTGGGTCTTTCACTCAATCTCTCAACCCTCCTTTCATATCTGCCCCCCAAGCATGGCCAAGTCCATCGCAGTCATCACGCTGTTGGCTTCGCCATGCTTTCTTTGAGCCCTGATGATGTCATATGTTTGGGTTGTAACTGTCGCTTCATGCGGGTTACTCTCGGGCAAGTAGGCCCCTGCTATTTTGGGTTGCAACTGCCACTCCTTACAGGAACCCCTTGCAAGTGCACCACTGCTGTTTTGGGTAAGTGCCGCTCCATGCAGGTTACCCCCCCATGCTTTTTTTGTTTGTTTGTTTGGAGCCTTTATTCAATGGTACTATTGGATTGTAGCTGCCACTCTGTGCAGCTAACATGGCACTGCTCTTAATCCTGTCGGTTTACTGTAAGATACTGCTGCTAGCCCTCACGCTCTATGGTCTAGCGCTGCTTGCATCCCCCTAGTGTGCAGCAGGGAATTACACAGATCGCCTTTGCTCTGTTAAAAGCAGGTGTGAAATCAGTGCGACTGGCTCAGCATAGCATGGAGTATTTGGATCAGCATTCACATTGTGTTCCCTGTGAGTGTCTGGCTACTAATTGGATGGGGAGCACCAGTGAATTGCAGGAAGTCAGTTGGGGAAAGCAATAGTCTAACTCGAGCAGTGTATAATGCAGGAAAAAGAGTGCTGATTGTTATCAAGAGAAAGGAAACCAAAGAACTGGGCCAGTCAAGTGAGGAAGAACAGTGAGGGGGAAAAAAAATAGGGAAATGGCTCTTAATAGGATCATTACCCTCTGCTCAGATATCAAACAAACAAGCAGACCACAGAAAGGGCATCTTCATGATTTTGTATGTTTTAACTGAAAGCAGAATAGTTTTTCTAACATTTTTACCAGTACTGCTGCTTTAAATTTGCTGCATCCAAGCTGGCCTGCGCCACTGGACTGGATACCATGGAGAGGATTCCCAGGATTAACACCTTGCAATCCCGGATTGGCAAATAAAACGAAGGATGTCATAATCCTCTGTATCACTCCAGGGTGAGACTGCATCTTGAATACTGTGTGCAATTCTGACCACCATATCTAAAAAAAACGGTATAGTTGCACTGGAGAAAGTGCAGAGAAGGACAACCAAAATAAGGAGCATGGAATGGCTGCCCTATGAAGAAAGGCTAAAGAGGTTAGGGCTGTTCAGTTTGGAGAAGAGACAACTGAGGGGGGATATGATAGAGGTCTACAAATCGGTAATTTACTCTCTCAGATAATAGGACTAGGGGGCACTCCATGAGGTTGGCAAGTAGCTCATTTAAAACAATTTGAAGAAAATTCTTTTTCACTCAGCGCATAATTAAGTTCTGGAATTCATTGCCAGAGGATGTGGTTATGGCAGTTGGTGTAACCCAGTTTAAAAAAGGTTTGGATAAGTTCTTACAGGAAAAATCCATAAACTGCTATTAATGAATAAGCAATAGTAGCATGGGATCTACTTAGTGTACTTGCCAGGTACTTGTGACTTGGATTGGCCACTTTTGGACACAGGATGCTGGGCTTGATGGACCCTTGGTCTGACCCAGTATGGCATGTTCTTATGTTCTCCCCCCTGCGTCTTCTACCAAAACCCTCACTCATCTCTCAAAAGACAGGCATTGCAGGGACCTCCTGTGACAAAGCCAAGCCTCCTGTCAATGCCGTTCCTCCAACACCTACTAGCCCTAGTCAATAGAGATGTGAATCGGAACCAGAATCGGATCCGATTTCAGTTCCGATTCACATCTCTATAGATGTGAATCGGAACCAGAATCGGATCCGATTTCAGTTCCGATTCACATCTCTACTAGTCAATCTAGGAAAGGAAGGAAGTCCTCAGGAGCCCTGCCCGGTCTGAGAAAGGAGGAACGTTCTCGGCCCGCAGCACTCCCAGCCCTAGAAGATCTCAGGAGCGAGAGCTCCTCTCTGGAAATGAACCCAGTTTACTCGCCTGCCAGCAAGTTACACCCCCTGGCTTCAACACAAATTAACAAGAGACGTTAAAAATGTTTGTGTGTTTAACATTTTCACAATACATATAGCATGTGAATAGAGACACATGTTTCAGGCAGAAAGGAGGTGAAATGAGGGGTTTTCCTGGTATTATAGTCATTCACACACGACAGTTAATCATTTGGTGGGTGCCTCAGATCCATTCTCAGGTTCTCATTGGGCTGGGATATGGTGACATCTAGTGGTCGCTTCGTTAATCTGATTACATTTTTTTTCAAACATTCTAGTTCCTTAATAGTTGCTCTTTTTTTTTTTTTGCCTGTTCATTTCCTCTGGTTCCTTTGAGCATCTGCCTCAGTTGGAACCAGGGCTGAAATGTGGCACTATGAGTCTCCATTTGAAACTACCCAGGTATGTTTCCCCCTATTTTATATGCGCATCGCAGCGATGGTCGTGGGCTGGAGGCCATGCACCAACTTTTCTACTGGAACCCTGCACTCATGAACTCCGAATTTGGCCCCACTGGGGGCTGTGAGTGCAGCTTCTGCAGGATCCCTAGCCCCTGCCAAGCCCCGGAAGCAGATCAAACGAGGACCTGCTACATGGGAATGTGTGCTTTGTGTGGGGGCATGTGAGGGGATGAGGGGTGTACGGCGGTGGTATATTTGTGTGGTGGTGTACGGGAGGGGTGCGTGGACATGGAATAAGTACCACATAAACAGTTATCTTTTTTTTAACTTTCACTTTCTTATGCCTTCCACCATACGCCATACGAGAGAGAATTATGTAAAATGGGTCCGTGTCTGTCCATGTATCTGGGGGCAAAATAACTCTCCGAAGAAGGACCAGAAAAGCCACCAAATTTGTCTTTTTGGAAGAAAGATGTGAATACATTGGACGCGTTTCAACATCAGGTTAGTACTTTCAGAGAATGAGAGTTCTCAAAATATCCAAGAGGACCCCACCCCCTACCAACAGCAGCTCGGCCTAAAGCAAGACAGGCAGACAGGGGGAAACAAAACGGAAGCAACTGGCAAAGGATGGTGCACCCCTCTCAAAATAAACACGTGGCACAATCAACACACCCTCCAAACAACCCCCTCACATACCCCTTCGAACCCCCACACTTACACAATACCCACAATCCACTCACCCACATAACCCCACATCCCCTCCAAATGCATGCTCACACCTCCCACATACAGTCACCCAGACACCTCCTCTCCAACACATACCTCCACATCTTACATTTGATTGCGCACACCACCACACACACACACACACACACACACACACACATCACTGCCACACCACACCACATCTACCCCCACTCACAGTCCCCATACATTAACCATACCACCCTCAGGCATGTATCTGTGATTAATCCCTGTTCATGTGCCTCTGTGTCTGTGGCTGTAGGCTATTTTTCCTTGCTTGCTTTCTAAAGCTTGGTTTGAATTTGTGAAGGGTGTGAGCCCTTTGTGCTGTGGCGTAGATGGGTTCACCCTCGAGGCCTACGCCAGCAGCTGGCGAACGCGCCCTGTAAGCGGGGGCAGTCTGGAGCTTCACCTATACCAGCCGCCTCCTCCACGGGTGGAGACCTTGGTTGCTGGCAGGACTTAGCTGGGTCCCTAGGGCAGCGAAGAGAACTAGAGTCCACAGGCTCACCGGGGTCAGGGCAGGCAGCCGACCAATGGAGTCAAAGATAGGCCAAGGTCGGGGCAGGCGGTTAGCAAGAGTGGTCAGGTCCAGACAGCAGGCAATAGTGGTTAGGTCCAAGCAAGGGATCAGGTCCAGGTGGCAGGCAATTGTGGTCAAGTCCAAGCAAGAGGTCAAGATCCGTAGAATAGGG
The DNA here is from genome assembly GCF_901001135.1 of Rhinatrema bivittatum. Classification (NCBI taxonomy): domain Eukaryota; kingdom Metazoa; phylum Chordata; class Amphibia; order Gymnophiona; family Rhinatrematidae; genus Rhinatrema; species Rhinatrema bivittatum. Next base: position 29,194,347 of record NC_042619.1, on the reverse strand, counting down.
CCAAGGGTAGATTGATGCAACTCCAACACTGCTCTCTGCATCAATGGCGGGGGTGGAAGGAAATTAGAATTAAAAAAGTTACCAATAAGGGCCCTGAATGCAGCGGTCGGAGTAACAGATAAGTATGAGAAAATAAGTGTGAACGCTTGCTGGGCAGACTGGATGGGCCTAGTGGTCTTCATTTCTATATGCAAGACACACTGAAGATTTTAGGCAAGAGAGAGAGAGGACAAGTTAGGGCTGGACAAGGAGGGCAGGACGAGGAAGGCTGGAGAAGACCAGACTGGACAAGGCAAGGCTGGACATCAGGAACCAGGAAGTCACAACAAACACGCACTGCTATGGCAGGAGATCCATTGCTGAGGCATTGGCGAGTCATCTGAGGAGCCCTTACATAACGAGCACTGCAGGACTTTCCCACTGAGGGCCTTTTAAGAGATGGAGTTATGCACGCATGAGCTCATGCCTTAGGAGGTGCCAGGGCAGGAGCAGCACGGCGGCGTGTGGGACCGCGCTTGATGGCGTTCAGGAGATGGTGGCATCCCTGAGTGTTGACAGTATCCTAGTCTGCTCTTGGCGGTGTTGGGGGGAGTATGAGCCATGTTTCTAACAGAAATTATGGTAGCATATTTTATGGTAATTGAGCAAATTGGGATGATGCTCCAGGTTTGCTTGGGACAAACAACTGAGTGGGGGGAATATTTGGAATGGATCACTTGCCAGTATTCTGTGGCCTTTAACTACTTCCCATAAGTATACACACACACACAAACATGGGCTCCTTCCAAACTATCCCCTCCTTTGCCCCATCATTGTAACAAGTGGTAAAACCATGACCTCAATAAGTAGAATTCAATTTCCAGGACATCTCCTAAATAGGCACTTACCCTTGTAAGGAATCCTGGTTTACTTACCAGAAGGAGTGTGCTAACTAGCATGGGAAGGTTCAAAGAGAAATTAGTGATGAGAGGTTGGGGTTTTACTCTGCCATGTGGAAGCTGCAGATCGTGTGCTCCAGCTGTTTTTCACCACCAGGCACCATCTTAAGAGCGTGGATTTTGGTTTCGTTTTCACAGATTTTATTTTGGATTTTGGTTGAAGGGGTGTGCAGTGGGGGTATTTTTTCCCTTTTTGGATCAGACGGGCAGCCTGATCTATGTATTGGCCTGTGTTTGCATCTTTTAATCCATTTTGGAGACTTCCATGTAACATTTACCTGGCCATGGGATGGCCTCGCAACCAGCTGCACTCGCCTCCAGATGTCGCTGACCCACTTCGACACCTGGCCATCCTGCTCGAGGCTGATCACTGCCATTACTGCACACGTCCATGCACTCGCTCCTATTATAGGTCCCGTGGCAGGAGAGCCCCATCAGTGCTGCTTGATGACATTAGGGAAGGCTGCCCTTTTAAGCCCAGCCGTCCCATTCTTCAGTGCCTCAGCAACAGATCCTCCTGTGTTGCAGAGCGTGTTGCTTCTTATCTCTGTGCCTTTCGCCTTGTCTTGCCTCCTTGTTGTCCGGCCTTGCCTCGTTTTCTCCTTGCCTTGCCCTACCACTCTGTTGCCTTGCCTGTCTGTCTTGCCTGTGTTTTGGTCCCCTGCGTCTTGTCTTGTCCATCCATCTCTGCCTGATTCCTGCTTCTGACCTCTGCTATGGATATTGATTACTCTTCTGGATTGACGCCTACCCCAACCTTGGCCTGGATCTAGATACTGATTGCTCGCTGCTTGCCCCGATCTAAGCCTGGACACGGATACTGATTGCTCACTGCCTTCTGCAACATTGGCCTGGACCCGTTTACTAATTGTTTGTTGCCTGCCCTGACCTTGGCCTGGACCTGGATTCTGTTGCTCGCTGCCAGCCCTGACCTCTGCCCAAAACTTGACTTTGTCTGACGGCTTCTTTCGGCACAAGAGGAGTTGATTTGTACAATGCAGCTAGCTCCTCTTGCTATACCTTTCATTTATTTATGTGTTTTATATACTGTCATTCCATGTGAAAATCACTAGTTCATGACGGTGTACAGGTTTGACAGTCATTAATAAATAGTGAAAACTGAGGTAGGCATACATACAGGTAGTAGACTATAGAGATAGTGGGTGCGTATCAAAGCATGAGCAATTAAGGAAAGACATGACTGGGCAATGGAAGGGTCAAGGGTAGGGGAATTGGTTAGGACATTTCTGGTTATCAGACTTATGACAAACTGGAGTTTTCTGTCAGACAGTAGGCGTTAGTGAATAGCCATGTTTTTAATTTGCTCTTAAATTTTTTAATGTCTGTTATTGTTCGCAGGTCTTCTGACATGGAGTTCCATAGTTTTGGGCCGGCAACTGAAATTGCTCTTTCTCTTATTTGCATTAGATGAGAGTTTCTTATGTTCGGGATTTCTAGGAGGCCTTTGTTTTGTGGTGGAATATGTGTTATTCCCATCAGATCGCTATTCGGATAAATATTATTGTAAGTACTTTGTAGATTATTCTTGATTGTACAGGGCACCAATGTAGAGTGATCAGAACTGGAGCGATGTGGTCATATTTCCTTGTTCCGGTCAGTAATATTGCTGCAGCATTTTGCAGTAGTTGTAGAGGTCTTAGGTGACTAGTTGGAAGTCCAAGAAGTAGGGAATAACAGTAATCAAGGTTAGAGAATATTAGTGATTGTAAAACCATTCTGAAGTCTGCTGTGTTTAGTAGAGATTTCAGTCTGCTCAAGATTTGCAACTTGTAGAAACCTGATTTGATCAGTTTGCTGATGTGGGCTTTCATCGTTAAGTTTTCATCAATTTGAACTCCTAGATCTCTCACTTGAGTAGTTGGGATTAATTGGCAATTTCTGAGCTCTATGCCTGTTGGAATAGATTTTGGTAGGTTTCTGCTCAGCCAAAATATTTCTGTTTTTTTGGGGTTCATCGGAAGTTTCTTTTGTGCAAATTTCTCTTTTATTGTGACCATATTTTCAGAGATAAGTGATGCTGTTTTTTCAAATTATTTTGTTAGTGGGATATAGAATTGCAGATCATCAGTATATAGGAAGAATTTTATTCCTAGGTCTGTTAGTAATTAAATAGGGTTGCAGAAATCACTGAACCTTGTGGAATGCCTGTTGAGCACTAGAATATGTCAGATAAGTGATTGTTGAATTTAACTTGGAAATATCTGCTTGCAAGGAATGAGGTGAACCAATTAAGTACATTTCCTTCGATCCCGATGTTTCTCAACTATTGGCAAAGTAGATTATGGTCAACAGTATCAAAGACTGCTGTGAGATCAATTAGTATGATTCATTAGAGTCAAAGCCTTACAGTATGAGGTCAGTTAGGGACTATAGGAGAGTTTCCACTGAGCGATGTTTCCAAAATCCAATTTGGTTAGGATGGGTTTCTAATTGGGTAAGCACTGCCTTTTCAATAATTTTTGTGATGAAGGTTAGATTGGAGATTGGTTGGTAGTTATCCCAGTCATCAGATCTTCCTAATTTATTCTTAAGATTGGTTTTATGACTGCCTGTTTTAGAGCATGGGGCATATGTCCTTCTGCAAGGGCAAGGTTGACTATTGTTGTGATTGTAGGGGTTATGGTCTGGTTTACTTGTTTCAGTGAAGAGGCAGGTATCAGGTCACGTGGATGAGTAGCTGGTTTTAGTTTAGTTATGATTTTGCTTATCTCCAGCTTTGAGACAGTTTCAAATGATGACCAGTTAACAGGTGCATTGAAGTTGTCTGATGTGTTAATAGGGTAGGTATAGGTGATTTGCTGTTTTAACCTCTGGATTTTATTAGTTAATGCTGGAGCGTAGTCACTACATGAAGATCTTGTGAAATTATTGTTCAATGTATGGAGTGTAGAGGGGGTCTTAACTCTTAACTGTTTCAAACAGACGTTTTGAGTTGAAAACAACTCCGTGGATTTGTTTTGCATAATAGTCTTTTTTGGATTTATTTGTAGTGTGATAGGTTTAGGGATGTGCAAAGCCCAAACCTTTTGGTTCGGACTTTGTTTTCGGCCCACTGTGGAAATATCGTATTTCCT